>NC_041051.1:15354166-15713154 GCF_900634775.1 Gouania willdenowi | reverse complement strand
GACCATTATCTTGTGTATGGAGAAAACTACAAGATGATTAGGGATGTTGTTGTGAAAGGAGTTTTAGAAGGGAAAGTGGACAAACTGGACGAGGCCTGCGAGGTAAAGGCAAATTTATTGGAAATCAAAAGTGAACTCATAACTTTTGTTGTTTACATATGTTTATGCTTTTTTTTTTTACACAGGATTGCAAATGCACACCACAGTGGAAAACCATTTACCTCCTTTTGGCACTTTACAGAGAAGTCACTACACTCTACAGGGATACGAACACGGCCTTCCACCCCAAACCTGAGGTAGGTTTCTAACAAAGACCCTTTGCTCCTTTGGCCATCAGAACCCACAACATCCTCAACTACCTCACAACAGCTTCTCTGGGTATATATAAGGTTTGGTCCATCTAGTCCTGAATTAGTGTGTGGCAAGGTGCAAGCTTGGCTCAGGGAGGAGAAGAGCCCAGCCATGCAGTCCAATGCACTCCGAATCGATAACATCCATTATTTTTAAAACTGATTCCATGCTTACCTGATGCATTTTTTGTGTTGCTTTACTTCACTGTTTTACTGAAAAATAACATTAATTACATGTATTTTTTTTATTTTATTTTAATAAACAAAACAAAACATTGCTCAATTCTAAACCTGTGCAAAGTTTAAGATTCCTTTGTCTTGTTTTACATCCTATTAATATGAATTTGAATAAATGCTGGCAGTAACTCATTGCACGACTGCTAATATTTAGCATGAATTTTTGTATGTGAATTTTTGCCAACTTTGCTGATATGCTACCAGTATTCACTGTAACACAAAGATTTTCTAACCGAAAGCCTCTGGGATTTTATGTTTTGTTCGTGAGCTAACATTTGTTGATCTTTGCTCCAACAGCTACTTGATTCTCTGGTAAAATACATCCAGGCTTCCAGAATTCTTGCCAGCCCAGCGGTAAAAGACTTCGCTCAGAGTCTGGTGAAAAACCAACTTCAGCCGCTAGTAACTGTTCAAGGGGCCTCTGGTGTGCATTCTGTGTTGGCAGACTTGACAATTCACTTGGCTGTTGTCTTGCTGTGTTCAAACCAGCCATTTTTAGCACCTCTGCAACACCTGGCGGGGAATCCTGCCAACATGCAGGTATCAAGTGTAGCTAAACTAAAGGAGAATAAAGCTACTTATCCTCATTCATTCTTTAAACAGAATTACATATTTGCATCTGTCATTGCAGAAGGCTTTTTTGCCCACCATGCCTGAGGATATGTTAGCAGTGGCCCAAAAAGCTTTAGGTTCACTGACGTGGTACAGTAAGTAGTACATATCCGTTGCCTGTGAAACCTTCTAATTCATTGAAGTAATTGCAAAAGTTAACATAATTTCTTTTGACTACAGTTTGCCCAAATGGTCACCCTTGCACCATTGGCGAGGTAAAATACTTTATTTTTTTTTTGAGTCAAGTGTTTTTTTTTTAATTTTTTTAAAAACTGTCTTTGCCTGTGTCTTAGTGTGGACAGCCAATGCAGACGAGTCGATGTGTAGACTGTGGGGCCAACATTGGAGGAGTGGGGCACAGGCCTGTAATGGGATTTCAACACCTTCAAATTCAGTATGTCATTGGTTTGATTTCAAATCATATCTGTGAGTTGATGCCATGTCGACGTTTAGGAAAAATGTTCTCAATAAATACCATGTGGTCTGACAGAGGAGACCGTACTCAGACAGGACACATTCTGGGTGATCCACAACGCAGAGACAGTCCCGATATGTCGGACACCAAAAACATTTCGCCCGTTCCCTTCAGCATCATCCGCATGCTCACTCATATGGCCATGCTGCTCGGATGTCGCACCAACCCACAGGTAGCTTAACTTGAAAATTTGCTGTTTTTAAATCAATTTACTGTGAAAATAAGTTTTGCTTTGCTCGTAGGCTATCGAAACCATCATCAATCCTCGAGTGAAAGACACGGGAGCATTTCTACATGCACATCTGAAGAAAGACATTGACTGTCTCATTAGATGTCTGGGTAAAGGGACAGATGACACGATCAGTTCTGTTCACCTGCTCATCAGCAGCCTCCTGGAAGCCCACCAACAGAAATGTAAGAAACAAATTATCATCACACTATAAAACTTATTTCTATATGGAATTGATTGTAACCATATTTAATGTAAAAAAAAAAAAAAACCCAAAAAAACAGGGGTTTGAGATTTTGAGACCACATATATTGTATTTTCCAGGCTATTGAAAGCACCACTGTATTGGCTGCATTCCAATAATTTAACAATTTTACAAGAAAAATCCACATGAAGGCCGCACTAAATTGGCTGATGAGGGTGCCCTTCAAAAGACTCGGCCAATCAGAACGGCCAGGTTGGCAGGCTGCTGTACTCCTGTTCGCTTTAGCGGGCATTTCCGTTTATTCTGATGAGTTTCAACTGATAAGTTTCCTTCTCCACATTCAGTCTCCTTCTCATTGCCCCTTGTCTACATATCAGTCAATTTACAGCCTTTTATGGTCACTTTTTACTGGATCCAGACTGATATACCGCTTCCTCCGTCTGTTCTTCTTAGCATGCACTACAGCGGAGCGATCACGTCAAGTCCAGACTCAGAATATGGACATGATAGCTTCAGAACAAACTTATTGTGGTGATTTGGCAACTTTATGCTGTTTTTTTGTTTCCTTCTATTACAAACTGGCTGAATTTTACTGTATCCAGACCTCTGCAGCGCTCTCTTTCTCTCGCTCTGTGTGAGACAAATTGAATGCTACATCTTATTCATTTCTCTGTGTCTTTGTCGTGATGAGGGTGTGTGCATGACAAAATGACTGATCAGAATGATTCAGTAGGAGCACACTGGATTTAATGTAAGCAGTTTCATTGGTCCACCTCAACGGCAATTTTATCGGTCTAATGTGACGGCGGAAAGAAGCTTGTAAAACCGAAAAAAGTCCACAAATTAGCCGCGTCATTATTTAAGCCGCAGGGTTCAAAGTGTAGGAAAAAAGTAGCGGCTTATAGTCTGGAAATTACAGTAGTTTTCAAGTTTATGATTAGGGTTAAATAGATAAAATTCGGAATAAGAATACCTGGGCAAGTTAAATCCTTTAGGCCTGTTAAACTTGAGAACCAACTGTGTCTTGAATTGCGATGTGTTTCTATATGAGCTGGACTGTTCACAGGGCCTGCTCCGTATGACCAAGTGCTTTCCACCAAAGAAACAAGAAATGGTTGGGAGTCAGAAATGAGCAACGCCATAATTACACCTCTACTGAAGGTATAATATATTGTCCTCTCTTCATCTGATACGGACCATGTTGTTTTTTAATATTCTATGAACTCATTTTTTTCATCCACAGCAGCTGGACAGACAGCTGAAGGAAGCAAACGTGATCATCCGGGCCGACTCCCGCATTTCATCCAATCCAGTCATGAAGCTGGTGTTTGGCGACCCTCGTCTCTTTTTGGCCTCGCTGCCTCCGCGTTCTCTGATCCACAGCCCGGCTGTGTGGAGCTGCAGAGAGAAAGTGTCGCTGCTGAGCCTCGCTCACGTCGTAGAGCAGAATGATGGCAAAGACACACTGCCAGTGCTGTGGAGGTTCTTGCAAAGGGTAACAAAAAGCAAACATGTGAACATACCTTTGTGATAACACATTGCAATTAGGAGTTATGAGTAAAATAGGATGTTATATTATGTGTCCATGGATGCATGTAAAAAAAAAAATGTTAATGAGGGATTGCTAAATTAAGTACACAAGCATAACAGTATTGTGTCTCAGTCACTTATGCATTTACTGTTCCCGACGGACAAAATTTCACCCTTTGCAAAATAATCCATTGGAACAGATAGGATACTCACACAGACCAAGAACATTGGGTCGAGACAGTTTTTTTTGTTCCTGGTTAAGTAGTGTACGTGTGTTGCTCTGTCGTGGCGCATGCGCACCTCGTTTTCACACCAAGTCTAATCAAAGGCTGTCAAGTGCAGGAGTTGCAAGCACAAATGTGGAAGTGGCAATTTTTCAAAATACTATTTTGCCTGAACATACAGTAATAAACTCCACTCTTTCTTGGCGGCCCAGTACCACATGGTCTACAGACCAGTGGTTGCACACCAACCACTGGTTGAAAAGATTCTCAAATGAATAAATAAAAAACCACACCCATTTATATGTCCCTTTTAAAGGGTTGCTTTCTTTAATACCTGGTTTAATACTGAAAATGTGTTGATTTACTGCAGTTAGATTCTGTCTCTGAGGGAGACTTTAATGTACGCGATGCCTTTATATGTAAATATTTTTATGGGTTTTGTGTATTTTGCTTTATATTATTGTGCTTTTATATTAAGGGTTGTATTTTGCATTTTGATGCTTATGTGTATATTTTTGTATTTGTTGCTTGACCGTAAGAGGCTGATTGTTGTATATATCTTTTCTCTCTGTGTGATGAATCTATCAATGCTCCTTTATTTCTTCTTCAGGAGGCTGAAATCCGGCTGGTGAAGCATCTCCCTGATATCCTCACACTGCTGAGGGATCTGGTCAAAAAGTTTCAGAACATCTCTGAGCTGCGTTTTCGCACCATTGATGAGTTCCTTGCCAATGAGAGAGCAGGTATTGTAACCCTTCTTAACTCGGAAGCTTCATAGAAGCATTTCACTTATAATTAGGGAGTTAATTTGCCCAGAAAGGACACATTGCCTTGTTTTTAAAGAGGGAAATCAATCTCATATGTGAAAGTCATTGATTAGGGATCACGTCTTCATTCAGTTGAGCTTTTCTGATCCATGCGTTTCAACTCTGTGTGCAGTTACACTGAAGTCCTGGTATCAGAAGCACATTGACCTTTTCCTGAAAACCTGGAATCAGCTCAGAGTTTCTCTGGCAACAAATGGTAAACACAAACTATCTCCTCCCTGTCTGATTAATTGATTAACGCAAGTTACATCATCCTCCAGGTGAGATTAAGATCCCTGCTGAGTTCTGCCAACGCGACATGAGCGTCACAAGTGACTTTAAGGTTTTACTGCCACGACGTCAAGGCCCAGGCTTGTGTTCTACAGCCCTGATCAGCTATCTGATCGCTCTTCACAATGACATGGTCTACTGTGTGGACAAAAACACTGGCGAGGACACCAGGTGGGGGCGCCATTGTGCTATTTTTTTTTTTAACCCTCGGAGCGTCTTTGGTTCCAAAAGTGACATTTTTTTTGTTTTCCTCTCAAAATTCCGGTCATTTTAAAGGCTAGTTGTATAGAATTTTGCCACAATGGTTTTTTCATGTTTATTTGCTTAATTCCAAAGTCCTGTGTATTGGAGGTGTATAGAAAAGGAGATATACATCATACTGACACTAAATAACCTTGTGACCAAATTTGCCCCATTGGCTCCCATTGTAACCACATATTTTCCATATAGGCTACTGCAGAACATTTTTGAGACGGACCATCTGTGTACACAAGGTGTACAAGTGTTATTTTTTCTTTAAAACTGTCCCTGTGCCAAAAATAATAATGCATTCAAATCAGTTCTGCTATTAATTATTGACATGGTCAAGGCTGTAATATTCTCATCAAAAATATTTCACTTTGCACCTTATTTTTGGAGATATCGCAAATTTTGTATTTTTGCTGTTTAAAAACAATCAGGGGTTCTCATGACAAAAAGTTCATGCAAACATAAAAACTGTTCGAAAGTTGTAATACGTTTTACATCTATGGATAGGTCTGAAGTAGATGAAGAGATCTGATGCAGTGAAAGTAAACAAAAGTAGTAAATTTTATGTAAATTTAAAGGAGTACACAAGATTTAAATACAACATCAGGCTGCTAGTATGTCAAGTGTTAAGAAGAGAGATAAAGAATTAGTGCAAGATGATAAAAAAATTGTTGGATAACTGTTATTTTCTTCTGTTTTTAATTCATTACTTTTCATTTCAGCTACAAAGTGAGCCCTGCAGATCTAACTGACCTGCATGTGATTCACTATGAGCTGGAAAGAGACGTGATGCCCCTCATTCTGGCCAACACTCAGTACAGCATGGAAAAAGGGCAGGAGACCATTCATGAGTACGACCTGCCTAAGATCCAGCAGCAGCTGATTTCCCACTTCCTGTTGGGCAAACCTCTCATCACTCTCACTGTAAGCTTTTAGAAAAGCAAAATAAAGAAAAACCAACTGTTGACTCACTGATTCCCTCCATGCATCTGTGTGTTTACCATAGGGCATCCCAACACTGGTGAACCGACACGACCGCAACTATGAGATAATCCTAAAGGACGTGAGCGCAAAAATCAAACAGGTGAGTTGGAATCTCGTGCAGGTAATCCACGTGCTTTTAAAGATATCCACTCACGTGTGTGTTTGTGCAAACAGGAGGCGCTTCAGACCCTCACTCTGTTTGCCGTGGCCGCAGAGCTCAACTCCTACAGCGATGTGTGTGAGGCCTTGTCCACGCTGGAAGTGGCCCTGGGTTTCCTCGCCATGACCGGGGGAGAGCCGCAAATGCAGCTGTCCTGTTTCCTGGAGGAGGTTCTGCAGATGGGAAACCAGATGGCTCAGCACATCCTCAAGGTCAGCCACACTGAGATACTGCATAGTTTATTTTGTTTTCCTACTGCCAGAAAGAAACCAATCTTTGTCGTTTGCTACTTTTTAAACTTGCCAATTGGGGAAAAAAAGATTGAAAATTGAATTATTCCTCAATACATTTGTGCACTGCAGTTGATGTGATTAAACTAAATATTATTGTTTTTATCTCTCAGGTTCTAAGCATGTGTTGCCTGAAGCACTGCGTGGCTATGTGGCAGCTACTGGCGTCACTAAAATCAGAAAACATGCTGCGTCTCAAAAGGGTAAGACAGAGCTCATTCTTTCCAATTTACCAAGATGGATCAGTATTCACTTTAAGGGTGGTTTTGATTGTTAACATGCGTCTTATGTGTTCGACAGGACCCGTTTCAGGTTGCAGAGGTTTATAAAAAGCATCTAAGCGAGAACGAGAGGCGTCTGTTGACTAGCTTCTTCTCAAGGAACAGCGCCAACCTATTCATCCTCGAAATGCATGAATTCCTGGTTCTTGTTCTCAAAACGCCCAACGCACCTGAAACGTACAGGCCAGACTGGGGGTAAAACTTATTTTTACTGCCATCTCATCAGCTCTTCACTAGAATACATATAGCAGATCATTTGCTTTTTGAACTATAGCTACAGTTATTCCGTTTTTCATCGGTTTTAATACTTCTTTTATAGCCAATGTTGGGGTTGTGCCACAAATAGCGTTGCCAAATATAGCCGATGATTTCCTGCTCTAAAATAGCCAAAAGAACCTAAAAATGCCTGTTATAATTATAGATATAATCACATAATTAATTACAATGACGATGTAATTATAATTGTATTTGTAATTTTAAAAATCTGTTGCTGTTGTAATCGTAATCAAATTGTAATTGAGTTTAGATAATTGACTTGGTAATTGCCGTGAAAATTCTATAGAAATTGTCAATTATAATTTAATGTAAAATTGTGGAATCATATTACAGTTCTATGTACAGTTCTACACATACTGTATGTAGTTAACATTTATTAAAATGTGTTTCATATCAAGTTTTCCCACATTTTACCATGTAAAACAAAATTAAATCTAGGGGTATACTGACACAAAAAAGGCTCAGATGCCCACACCATAAATATTAAAACCCATATTTTCATTTATTAGGAAACCTCACAAGGTCACCAATATAGGAAATAAATTAGATGATAGATATTTGTTTTTAGTGTATTTTACAGGTGATTTAGGACCTGTTATCATAACATGAGAGGAAGGTTAACTTTTACTAAGTTCTTTATTTCAGGCTCATTAATTGTGATTAATTGTAATTGAGAATGTAATTGTAAGTGATTTTTCTGAGGATTAAAAATTATTGAAATTTAATTGGGAAACAAAGCTGGTCACTGTAATTGTAATTGAATTGTAATTGAACATGGTTAATTGAAAATGTAATTGTAATTGAAAAATGTAATTGACCCTAACCCTGGTTTTAGCTAATAATAAAAGGCATTTGTTCACTAGCTCCAAATTCACACGCAGAAAGCAGCTAATATGGCAACACTGGCCACAAAAACTAAGCTCATTGGCCCAATACAGAATTCATCAGCCTTTTATAGATGTAAACCATGTGTATTACAGGCCCGTCGTTGTCTGATTTAGCTTTGTTGTATTTCTCTACCACAGGTTGAAAGACACACTGGTGTCATACCTGGAGCGTAAAGACGTGGACGTTCCCCCTGAAGTGGAGGAGCACTTCCCTGAGGAAATCACTCTTGCACATTATGTGGAATCCTGGAAGTTCATCGTTGAAATGAAACAGGATCATGGACCGAGACAGTGAGGTCAAGATTTATTGTTCACGTAATTCCCTCAATGTCTCCGTTTACATCTTAAAATGACAGTATTGATGTGCCTTTTAATTAGAAGTACTGTAATTGAGCCTTATTGTGTAATACCCTTTTTCTGCTTACGCGTGACAATGTCATTTCTGCTCTTATTTTGTTGCACTTTTTTTTTTGTTTTCCTAACTTTTACAAGGTTTATGTGTAGCAGAAGTTTAATTTTGCACTGTGATTAATTGTTTTAATTCTCTCAGGGACAAAATGTAGATTAAGTCCAAAATGTAGATTAAGTCCAAAGAGTTAATGTATCATTTTTCCCAGAAAGTTTTTCCAATCACAACTGGGTTGTGTTTTAACTACTAGTGTAGTTAAAATCCTTAACTTTGTCTTTTTTTTCTTTGAAAATGATTCCAATGGATCATATCCATAGTTTTGCAATGCAATCTTAATAAAGCACATTCCTACCAAGCAACAATGTTGAATTGTGATTGTTTTTCATTCATATTTAAACAATAGCATATTATTCACCCTATGCTCTTGTTTGCCAGGGTTGGGGTCAATTACATTTTTCAGTGACAATTCTGTTTTCAATTACCCATCTTCAATCAATTCAATTATGATTATAGTGACTAGTATTTTTTCAATTACAAATATTTTTTTATCCTCAAAGTCTTTACAATTACTGAGCCTCAAATAGACAACCTAATAAAAGTTACCCTTCCTCATGTTAGCTTTCTGTTAGCATCTCTTTTGATAACACCTTCAAAATCAGCTGTAAAATACATTTTAAATGATATTTTTGGTGTGGGCATCTGAGCCTTTTTGTGTCTGTATACCCCAAGATTTTTTAGATTTTTTTCTAAATGGTAAGATGTGGGAAAGCTTGCTATGAAACACATTTTATTAACTGTTAACTACATGTGTGTAGAACTGTAAAATTAAATTATAATTGACAAGTTTTTCAGTTTTCATGGCAATTACAATGAACTAAATTCAATTTCAATTTAATTATGGCAGCAACAGATTTTTTAAATTACAATTAGAATTATGCCATAACTGTAATTATCAAATATGCGATTACAATTATAATGGACCCCAACCCTGGTGCTGACTGCTTATTGCATTATTTGTCAAACTGGGGTTCATGGACGACTTTATACACAGTACATCACAGCCAAGAGGCTGCATGTGATGCAGTGTTCAGGAAATGTGTGCTTGCCAAAGGTTTTGTGACTTTTTGACCCTCTGTTGGTGGGAGCTCAATGTGTTTCTGATTAGGCTGATGCTGCTGATAACAAGGACAAGACAGCCACGAGAACGCTGCTGGATGGCTCCTTGATTCAATTTCCTCCATGCACGACCTAGCGTTTAGCATAACAATAGCAAATGGAAGCTTTTTGCTAGTATAAACTATGAGAGCAACTATATAACCAGAGTATGCAGCTTGCGACGGCTATTTACATCAAACTCTCCATGCTGAATTCTCCTATTAAAGGTGCAGCCCGCAACTCTCCCCCTCCCTCCCCGCTGTTCTCTTGCCCTGCCTCCAAACTTTCCAAAGTCCCTTTTTCAAAGGTGCTAACAAGCAAACGTTAGTCCGACAGCAACATCACAGTAATGTAACATGCTCTGTTAAAAGCATATTACTGCAGTGCTTCTCTCGCTCTATGTGCACACACCTCAGCAGCAGCAGCAGCAACACAGTGTCACTTACAGCAGCCACACGGAGGCTGCTGCACGCACATGAACAACACATGCACTACAGAGTTCTAGTGTAACAATTACAAATCAAACATAATGTAAATCAAGCAGCAGTAATTACCTTTCAAGCAGAAAAGTCACCAATTCCATGTTCTACTCCTCCTGACCATACACTGTAAAAAAGACGGCGATCCAGCCACGGGAAAGGGGCGGGGCCTGTGAGCAACAGCTGTCAGACAGCCCATAAAACACAATCCTGGCTCTGATTGGTTCTTTTTGCTCGGTCGCGGTGCATTCTGGCAATCTGCCAAAGGCAGCAGGAGCAGCAGGGGGGACTCAATGAGTGTTTATTTTCACACAAACTACAAGTTTCATGTAAAGCTGTCCTTACATGGTGACAGCTTTAGCAAATATGACAAAAAGTCACTTTTATAAAAGTTGCAGACTGCACCTTTAATATAGCTAAAGATAATAATAGATTAGATTAGATCAAGGGTCACTGACATGGAGCTGGTGGTCACCAGGTAGCCTGTATGGATCATAATAGGTGCCCTTAGGCCTCTTCTAACAAGAGCGCTATTAACCAATGAGATTTGTCTAAAATCTGATTTACATGCCAGGCTTTAAACTCACAGAGATAAATACAGATGACAAGTGTATTGAGAGCTTTAATAGAATACATGTTGCACTTGATTCATTTTTGTATTTAATGAACCTCCTTTAAATGTTTATTTTCACTGAGACATTGAGGCAAATTTGTTTCAAGTGTAATGCAAATAGGATTTTGTTAAAGAAGCTGCAGATTGTTTTTTAAAAAATGCAAAGGGGATTTTTCTAAAATATTACAAAAATGTACAAATTTGACACGTGTATCGATTATTTAAAAAGTTGTTGGTTCGTGGCTCGTTCATGGAATGTAAAGGAAATGAAACAATGGCATGAATTAAGAAAAAAGAAATGTTGCAAGTTGAAACATTTCTTACCTTTTTGAGTTACAGCTAGTTTTCCTCGTTATATTACTCTTTAATTAAAGTGAAACCGGGAGCCCTTTAGATTATTTAATACCCTTGAAGTAGCTCACAGTTTTTGAAAGGTTGGTGACCCCTGGATTAGATGGAGATAATGGATGAGTAGAACTAAGGTGAGCGTGATTCTGATTGTAGCTGAAGCTGTCAGGTTCCATCAGGAATAGGTGATGCTGACTGACACTGGGCTATCTGGCTGTAGCTTTGCTGCTCATTAGTAAACTCATTATGTTGGACACACTGTACAACAAGTGGTGCAACTCCTGTTGTATAAGCCTCACTGACCAAATTCAAACACTTTTAATTCCACTTCTGTAAGCTTTTGTCCAGCACGTTAGAGGTACAAAGAAGAGTAAAACAAAAAGACTGAAGCATTGTCCTCTGCTGAGCATCTTTTATTGGTGTTGATTGATGAGGAGAAATTAGGAGCAAAAATGCTGAATGCCGTGGTTTGCTGTTAATGGTTGACAAGAATGATGATCATTTAAAGCTGAACAGTGAGTTGGAGAGGTTGGTGGCAATGGCCGCGTGATCTGATAGAAATCTTGTGTTTTGTTCTTGCTTATTGATTGATCCAAACTTTATAACTTCAAAAGCTTCTGCAAATTTTACAGTTTACCACCATGGAATGCAACACACAATAGTTCTGGCGTCAATAATTTTCACAAGGCAACATGAGCTGCAAACACAAGCAATATCTTTTAAAAATCAATGGCCAAACCATGAAGATTAGTGTTTTGGTTTTTTTTCTTCTTCTTACAGCCAACAAAAGCTAAATTATTCTGACTGTAGAGTTTCTAAAGCCTTTCAGTGTCAGTAAAGTCAGGAAGATTTTTGAAGTCCATAAAAATGTCTTGGTTTTACAAAACCTTGAAATTTAATTTCCAACGTAATAGCAAATCTTGGTTAACAATGTAATTGTTGCTTTGGTTAGAGAGGTCCATTAAGAAAAGCCTTTGATTAAAAGAGCAGTTGGACATACTTATAACTGAACATTAAAGGCTTAAATTAAACATCCAAATCATGCATCGTTGTCAGTCATCCCCCCTCAAAAGAAAAACTTTACGGTGGTTAAAAACGTGCTTGTTTTGAAACTTGTATATCCTCCCATGTGTTGGGAGACTCTCCGCACCTGGTTGCACTTTTCTGTATTATGCTACATTGAAAATGTCGCAAGAAAAACGTATAAAATAATCATTGTGAAATCCAGGTCATCAGTCACAAACGAGTCTCCTCGTCGTTCTTTCTAAAAGTAATCCTAGGCATGAGCTCCAGGGATGCCCTCTGAACTTCATAATCCTTTTCAAATAAAGTCTTGTTCAAGGTCTGAGCCACCATGGGCCTCCATCTTTCAGGGGTTTCAAACTTAACCCTTTGAAAAACAGCCTACGATATTCATCAAGTTTACACCTTGAGATCCAATATCATTGTTAAGCTCTGACGCCAGGCAGACGCTGGCAGATGAATACGAGCAAAGATTTTAATGACTTTGGTTTGAAATCAGTACCTCGAAACACCCCAAAGGCTCCGGAAAGCGCTCCAACATGCTACTGTATTTTCTGCAAAGCCGTTTGCTTTACCGGTGGTCTGAGGCGATGTTTTCTTTAAATTAGTCCTTCAGAGTGCTGCTGTTATTGGGTTATTATCAAATTAGTGTATTTTAATTACTACGTCATTTTAAATATATGTCCCCGTAGGTCAGGGTGCGGCCAAGAGATTATCCAGCCTGTTGGGTTGCACAGTTAGTGGTTCACAGCTTCAGATCAGGGGTGGACTGGCAATTTGGCATACCGGGCATCAGCCGTCAACCCAAAGTGGGCCGGTCTGGTCTGCCAAATTTTTTTTTTTTTTTGCCAAGCAAGTGGTGGCAGACATGGTAACAGGTGGCAAAACTGGTCCAAAAGTGGCAAAAATGTGGAAAGAAAAGAGTGTAGAGTGACAAAAATGGGCCAAAAGCAGTCAAGAGTGGCCAAAAAAGGGCAAATAAAGAGGAACCAGGTGGTATGTAATGGCAAAGGGTAGCTTAAATGGGCAAAATGTGGCAAACAACAGTGAAAAAGGGCAAAAATGTGGAACAAAAAATGGCAAAATATAGGGAAAAATGAAACAAGTGGGATTTATTGAGCAAAAGTAAGGACAAAAATTATATCAGTGTCAAAAAAACAACTTGCAAATATTGACAAAAAATAGAAAAAAAAAAATATTTATTGGCAAAGGGTAGCTAAAGTCTGTAAATGTAAATAGGTAAAAAAAAAGGGGCTAAAGTTTCCCCATTTTAAGGTTTTCTGGTGGAATATTAATTAAAAGTAAGACATAATGAGCCACATGTTGAGCATCATTGACTTAATAACGGCTACTACATGGTGTCTGCTGATAATGTAATGGACTGGTCTGGACAGAAAATGTCTGGGCTGAATTTTTGTGCTTCAGATCATTAGCTTGGTGTAGCCAATATAGATGAATAATACCACTGAAACATAAACATTTACCAATGGACGAGCTGGTGCAGTCTTGACCTTGATAGTTTCATTGATCGTAAGGTTCGCTAGTTGATCATCATCATGCCACACCCTTCAATGAACAATATGTCAATCCAACTTATTCCCAACGCCAATAAAGCTTTTGTAACTCCTGTGCTCTGCTTCCAGTGCAGCATGTTACCACGGCATTCACTGACTTTATTATTTCTGAAAGAATCCATACCCGCCCAGACATGATTTTTCCAGTACCAGGAAGAAAGAGTAAATAGGTGAAGTTTTCAAACGCTCTCTTTTCGTCTCATGGGTTGATTACCAAAACATTTCAGATTCCATCAAAGATCGTTTTTTTCCCCTCTCTCTTCTTTTTATGTATGTTTGTCCCTAAAAGCCCTGACTCAGTTCCCCTCCTTTAGCTTGGTGATGGATAACTGTTCCATAAAAAGATTAAAGTGCTTGCCATCATTACACTTTTAGGGCTTAGTCATAAATGTCTCCAAGTTGTTATTATGTACGATTTACGGAAGCATGACAGTGCTTGGTTTTTCTTTCTTGGGAGAATTTGGATCAGGTTGCATAAACCTAACAACAGACTATCCATTTACACCAAGGATGAGAGATGCCTGGAGCTCATGCAACAGAAAAGTCTGCTGAAAGAGAGAAAACTTGTTGCTGACTGGAGCACCACAGAGACTGTTATATAATACAGTGAAGTACTGTTCTCCACCTCTCTCCTCTCTGTGTTTGTTCTTTCTCTAGCTTTTATTTAGCTAACAAGGAAGAAGAAAGCATTTCCCAGTGCTTGGGGGGTGCTGACAGTTATCCTGTACAAGATTAGAGAAATGAGATTATGGGTTATTTTTTTGTCCCCCTGGTGATGAGAGATGAGCAGAAAAGACTGCACCGGCATCACAATAGCGAGGATCCTAAGGAACCGTGTCTTCCTGAGTGAAAATAATCCTGCTTTTGACATGAGCTCGTTCATTCTTCAGACTTGTGTTCACGGCGCTGCTTAATGCCTCGACTTAGTTGTGGAAACAATGTTGGTTTTTACTTTCTACTATATTGGCTGAAGCTCGTGGCGGCCCAGAGTGGGAGATGGTTCCTCTGCCTCCCGACTATAAGCTCTCCTGTGGTCGGTGCTTTTGCTGGTGTTTGGTTTCAGCGCCTCTCCGTACGGCCCCAGCACAAACACACAAAACCCTCTCCGATTGCATTCGACAATATTTATCCTCAATTATAATTCCACAGATATGGATTCTTGAGTGGAGCACAGTGGCACCAGACAAAGAAAAGTGACCTTGAGTCCACACCGAGGCCTTGTCAAGGTGGGCTCTTTTATGAACCCCAGACAATTCATGTTCTCCCCAGCAGTGGGGCAAAAATAAGCAAGGCAGCCATTAAGAGCTCCAGAATGACTTGGCTGTATATTTGTCCTTGTGATGAGTGTATGCACTGCTTCGGTGAAATGTAAAACCACTTGGAATGCACACTGGTGTCAACGAGTGGTCATAGTTTAAATAATCAGTCTGGTTTCTGGTTATCTGCAGTAGGCTAACGCCCTAAAGCAGACTAACAAGGTTTAGATATTCAGACAAATGGCTTCACTTCATAAAAATGTATCACTGCTTAGATTTGTATCCATCCCACGATGAGAACAGTACAACCAGTAGACCTGTGACACCTGTTCGCTAGCAAGTACACATTTGGTCCCTGTCGTTGACACACTATGAGTTATGAATTTTATGAATCCAATAGATTAAGCTTAAATGTGCAACATCTCTTTTTTTTAAACGTTATTTTACATTTGTACATTTATTTCACTGTATATTTGTAAATTTCCTTGTATGTTAACTCTATTTTATTCTGCGAGTGTATCTTCTTGCGTATATTGTATGTCCTCGCACTGAAATGGTACAAGTTCTAATGTAATTTACAATAAACATTCTGATTATATTTGAATTTTGACGTTAACTGAAACTTTTAGTTTTTCAATAAAAAAAGGTTTTGGCTGATCTCTCTTTCAAAATGAAAAGAGTGAATGATCATACCTTTATTTGTACTGTATATGGGGGTTAAGGGTGAGTAGAGGTATAGAGAGTACTGATATATCCTGCTCAAGTAGAAGTACTGTTACTTGATTGAAAGTGTACTCAAGTACAAGTAAGTCATACATAAAATACTAAAAGCTACTAAAAGTAGCTCAATTAAATAGTACTTAAAGTAAAGTTACTAGTTACTTTCACCCTCCACGTTTATTTTTGCTAATACTTCTTTCTATGGTTCCCTTGCATACAGTAAACATCTCATTTATAAACTTAAAACGGAAGAAACCAACTCTTGCATAATTGGAACTTAATTTATGGAATATGTGATTGTTGTCTGGTCATTTCATTTTTTTGGAGTTACACAACGTCCATTGATCATTTAAAAACAAAAAGAAAAAAAACATACTTTACTCATTAATGGTTGGGTGTAGAAATGTACTTTTTAATTTTTTTTTTGACTTAAAGCTGATATCAGGAGTTTCTGAGAAATCTATGTTTATGTATAATTCTTTTCAAATGCGAAAAAATATGGTCATTCATATACAACAATGTATATAAGTCCCTCCTTCTTCCTATAGACCCTTATGAGATCGCCGTGATCACCCAGCCAATAGGCTTCGACTTCCTGTTTTTGAGACTGTCAATCAAAGTGAATGCTTAACTGTGCACGGAAACAAGGCTGCGCGTCACAACAGCAAACAGGTAAATATGATTTTTGGCTCTTACCTGACCCATAGACCTATATCAATGCGACTTTGTTATGTTCCGCGATGCGAATGCAGAAAAGTAGAGGCGTGGCTTCTGGTAGATCGCAGAGGCACGGGGAGGAAGTGCGGCTGTTTAGGGCGGGACATCGAGACGTCCTCTCAGAAACTCCGGATATCAGCTTTAAGTACAAGTAAAATTTCTGATTTAGAAATATACTTGTGGTGGGTGGTTAGCATAGTAGCATGTGTGAGATGTGGTTCAGGGCGGGACTGTTGCTGATTAATCACAGGTGTAGCACATTGCGATTAATCACACCTGCTATCTATATATTGCAGGGGAGCTGCTGGAGCTAGAGGACTGACACCACAATTACACAAAAGTGGCAAATAAAGCCTTAACTCTGCTGGTGCTGGTGTCTCCAAAGATTCCTATCTCATCAAGAGACCTGTTACAATACTCAAAAAAGTACAAGTACCCATAAAAGCAACTCAACTACAGCAACGTGAGTACTTGTAATCCATTAATTATAGGAAGTGTCTCCTAGTACGTAATACATATCTATATACCGGCAGTCTATTCGTACGAAAGATGACCTTTTCTACATAAGCGTAATGTGCCTGTGTTTTCACTGTGTCAGGATGGGCGAGTGGTCTAAGGCGCCTGACTCAACGATTCTTCCTTCCGCTACCGTGGCCCGTGGGTTTGAATCCCACATTTGACATATATGTTGTTTCATTTTAACATATTTACCATGGCAAATTCCACCATAAAAAAAAAAAATATATATATATATATATACGTAAAAAAATAAACATTTTAGGGTATTTCCAAGGTTTGGGATAGGGTTAGGGCTAAAATAAAAGGGTAAGTTGGGTAGCTAAAAATAAAAATGATGAAACTTTAAGTCACGTGGTGCACCTGTCACGTGACCTAAACTGGCCAATGAGGGGCGCTGCGTACAGATAGACTGCCGGTCAATCGGCAAATATTACGTACTGATAGCCACTGTCTTAATTACAGTCCCTTTTTAAAAAAAAATAGAATATCATGGAAAAGTTGTTTAATTTCTATAATTCCATTCAAAAAGTTAAACCTTCATAGATTATAGAGTCAGGGTCCACAATTTAAACAATTTCAAGTATTTATTTGTTTATTTTTACATAATTTGGGCTTCCAGCTCATAAAACCCACCAAAACAGGAATTCAAAAAATTAGAATAACGTAAAGAAATCACCATTTACTTCTCAGTTTTTGCAGACTGGACTGTTGGCCAATGCTCCAAGGTCCTCTTTTCCACTGAAGGTAAAGTGTGCCTTTCATTCAAGAATCAAGGTCCAATGGTTTGGAGGAAGACGGGTGAGGAACAGAACCCAAGCTGCTTGAGGTTCAGTGTGAAATATCCACAGTCAGTCATGGTTTGGGGTGAAATGTTCTGTCCTTTAAACAACTTTTCCATGATATTCTAATTTTTTGGAAGGGGTTTGTATACCTCAGTCGATGAGGCACAGTACTGTCTGCCGCACATTTTGACCGTGCAATTATAAATGATGCAGGCGATAAGAACGACTTAATCTGTCACACACATTCATTACATTTATTAGACAGACTGTTAAACATCAGCATGTGCAGTGTATAATCAAACATGTATATTGTATTGGTGATGTACAGAAGACAACAATGGGCATGCACCAACTGCCTGCTCAGTCAGTATTAGTCAATTTCAATTTAAAGCTGATTTTCTTGTGTATTACATGTAACGGTGACACATGCGGCTCTGACTGCACCTCACTGATGTACTGTAGTAGTTTATTAAAGATTCCCCAGCAGAAACTATTAGATATTGTTGGCATATACAGAGGTACACTGTGAGCGTGTGTGGCTCTCACTGATTCTAAAAAAACATTGTAAACAGGGAAACATGATTGATGATGATGATGGACTTTTTTAGGGAGTGTGTCATTAACGTTAAAGAGCAACTTTGAGTTTTTAGATGTTCTGCCTATTAGTATTGATATATAAACAGTTTTTTTATGCAATGATTTGGGAAAAAAAGAAAAAGAAAAGGGGGGATTTGGCTAAAAAGTACATCTTTTATGACTTTCTGTCAGACAAATAGAGCAGCTGTTCTGAATAGGACACATAAACAAGTATGGGTTTTATACTGAAAGTCATGTAGATCAAGAGTACTGTTTCACTTGGCTGGTCTGAAAGTACCTTTGTCCACAACCTGCAGACCTTATTTCTTCCAATGTGGAACCTTGTATATCTTAAGATCACCCATGGCATTGCTAGTCATGCAGCATCCAGTACAAGCCTGAGTCCGTGTTGAGGATCAGCCTGTGATTTGTTGGCCGTTGAAGCTATTAGAGATGGCATAAGAGCGCTGAGGATTTTCTTGCATGAGAACTAAATGGAAATAATGAGAGGAAGGTAATGACTGCCAGAGCCTTTTTTTTTTTCTTCTTCTTTTTCTTTACGTGCACATTCATACAGAGATCTGTGTGTAATAATGTTATTACTGGCATAGCCTATTTTGGGCAAGTCAGCACCACCCTGTGATGCCCAGGAACGACATGCGTGTCATTTCCTGCCAAAAGCAGGGACTTGGTTATTACTGCTGCTCATTGGCAACACAAAATTGTTCTGTCTCTGATTTCTAAAATGAAGCATGTATATATTTCTGTTGTCAACAGCAGAAATATTTCCCAGCAAATCCAGAGGACTCGGTTTATATCTAAATGTATACGATGCTGAAATCAGACCATTTATAAATATTCTCCATAAGTGCTCTTGGCTTTGAGAAATAGCCTGTTTATTCTAGCTTCTAATGCTTCGTACGATAGTTTCTAAACTGTTTACATGAAGCTTGCACGACCAATACTTCCTAATTGCAGGGTGTCTTAAATTACACTTCGCTGGTGATAACTGGAAGGTGACATTTAATCACAGATTATTAATGAGTGCACTAACTGAAATGAATGTTATTACAACTTTTAGTATTCATAATAAATAAGATCCACATATTTCGATGTCTATGGAGACTACACCTTCAGATGTTTCCTGTTTCCCCATTGACAATGAATAAACTGGTCATATAGTTGATGACATTCTGCATTAAAATTTACCTAATGGTTACAGCAAGCAAGACATATTATATTTTTTCAAAATGTGATGCCGAAATACAACATCTATGACAATTTCTCAGCGTAGGTTCACTAGGCTTTTTACATTAGCAGTAGAGTGAGTGTGACTCTGACTGTGATTGTCCGTCTGTGTAGATTAGCCTCCTTGTGCCTCAGGATAGGCTCCAGTATTCCATGTGAGCCTGTATATTGCATTTTTCCATAAAGTCAGCAAAATTATGGTTTATTGTTCTATGAATCTGTGATAACCACATTTATTTATTTATCTATCTGAATAATATCCACTGTTATCCAGGAATTGTATTATTATTTGCGCCCAAGTATATAGTCATCTTAAAGATGTAAATCTTTGTTTTAATCAGAAATTAAATGAGTTAAATGTGAGTAAAAATGGTGGAAAACGTGGTGAAATGGGATTTTTAAAACCACAGAAATTGGTTAAAAGTTGCAAATGAGAGTGGCCAAAAACGAAGAGAAAAAGTGTCAATATTGGCTTAAAAGTGGCAGAAGTGAGGGGAGGGGGGTGTTGGGGTAATGCAATTTTAAAAAGTAGAAACAAACTGGCAAATAATGAGCATAACAAAGTGTGAATATGGTTAAATTGGCAAAAATAAGCATGAAATATGGTGAAAATATGTTAAAAGTGACAACAATGGGTCAACATATATGCAACATTAGGTGGGAAAATGAATAGAAAGGATTTACAAGTGCTAGAAATGTCTTGAAAATAGAAAAATATGCAGAATAAGCATTGCAATTTGATGGAGAAGTGGCAGAAATGAAAGTAATGTAGCAAAAAGGCATTAAAAGGGACAAGTTTGGTGTAGTTGCAGAAAAAGGGTAAAAAAAAATTAAAAAAAAATTGTTCCAAAAATATTCTTAGTTTCTGAAGGCATCTGGTGACCTCCTCCCAGTGTCTCGCGACCCCAAATGGGGTCCTGACCCCAAGATTGAGAACCCATGTATTAGAGGATGGTGGGGACCATTTAAATTTGACTGAGTGCAGTTTACCACTTCATTTATTGCACACAAAGACCTTTAATGAGGTCTTATTGTCTCTTTGCACGCTCTTTGGGTGTCGGTCTTAGCGTTTCTGTCAATAATATGGAAGATCTGACCAATTAATTATTTTCTCCTTTAGCTTTTTTTCACAGTTTTTTTCTTGTGCAATTAGAATAATACAAAGTTTTGCATTTGACCCTTATTTTCTCATATTGCTTCAAGAGGGCTTTATGTAATGCATACATATATTTTTAAATGGTAGGCTATGCTTGCTAGTAGTAGTTCCTTAAATAATAATAATAATAATAATAATAATAATAATAATAATAATTTGGGGTAATGTTTTTGATAAAGTGAAGGCTAAGAATGGGCACACTTGCAGTGTTTTGTGCAGTACCTCCATGAGTCCATTGAGGGCAGTGTTGCTCTATGTAAATGAGGGGCTTCCATAGCTCTTTAAACCAAGCATAAATAAAACTATTATTGAACTATTATTGATGATATACACAATCAAAACAGTTTAACTCAAGTATAAGTTTTTATTTACATTGAGAGATGTTGACTACCATTTTTAATGATACTTTTTATGTATTTATTATGAGTATACATTTTTTGGTCAGAGTTCAGAAAACTGCCATTACTCCATGCATATATACATATATATACATATATACATACAATCACCACTAACAAACACAAGCGAACGGACACAAACACACAATAATCCAGCAACTGTTCGCATCCCATTTATCAGAGAAAGTCATCTCTCTCCAACCATTTACCTCAAGCCGTAAACAAAGGAGGCCATGTCATGTGTTGACTCTCTGAGCAGGATATTTAAACAGCTCTGTTGTGTGACTATGTGCTCTGCTCACTTTTATGAGCTGTTTCAAACCGATAGCCTACTTAACTGTTGACTGACACGCTGTGTTTTACACGTGAAGGTGATCCTTTGTGTGAAATGTAAATACAAACATAACGTACATGTATTCACGAAAGCGGCGAAGATGTTGCTTGAATATCATTAACGCAAACATTTACACTGTGCCTCAACACAACACTTTGTGACTCATTGTGAGCTTTTATTAGCGTGCACATGCGTTTACGCTAACTTTAGCATGTTTATTTTTTCTTCTTCTTCTCTTATTTATATATGAATATTCATATATATATAATTTATTTTTAAGAATAACACATTTTTATTGCTTTACATACTTTTCAATAGCTATACACAGAGTAGAATGTAAAATAAAATGCTATTAACCTTCACTTTGCAAAATAAGACTAAAAAGATATCTAATAAGATAAAAATAAAGTTAAAATAATACATACAAAGTTGACACTGAAGCACGTGATATATTATGCAGGCGTAAGAACTGTTAAATGTTTTAACGTATAACTCTACGTTAAAACAAAAAACATTATATACATATTAAAAGTATAAGCTCCACAGTGCTCTAAACTGAACAAAGGGGTGAAAGTTAATAAGTGTATACTTTTTCGTGCCCCCATAAATAATATTTTTAAGTCAGTTTTGTTTTCAATTCTACAGTCTGCAGATGATAATGGTCATTTTAGACAGTCTAAGAAGTTAACATTAAGTATAAATATACATATTTATAGAAGGAATGTGTATTTTAAAATTTAACATTTATATTTTTACAATTTTTTTATTATTATTATTATTTTATTTTTTTAAAAAAAGGTAATTGTAGTTTTTAAATGGTATTTATACTTTTTTTTTTTAAACCTTTATATCATTTGTTTTACCGGTACTTAGTTGTTTGAAATGAAGTTATCCGGTTTTGGTACAAGTTGAAATGAAAGTGTTTGTGTCTTGTAAAAGAACTATTGTTCAGATAAAAACAACAAAACAAAAGTGTTTGCTGTTTATAATAACTATTAAAAAACTACACAATGTTAATGTTTTTTTTTTTTTTTTAATCAATGATTAAATTCATTCACTCATGGTTTTTAATTAAAGACATTTTCATGACCTCTCATATAACCATGTTATCTTCTCATCCATAGATGTCATTAATCTATGGTTGAACCATGCAGTCTGCATCGACTCATAAATATTTACTTACCCAAAGTTTGCATTCAAAAGACAACTGAGAATATCAAAAGCAAACAACCAATACAATACCTGAAACTTTTCATTATTTGTCCTGATTCTGGCATTTTGTGGCCCAATTTCAAGCCTGGTTTAAAACTGCTCTTGGGTTTAAATCTTAACTTGTATTAAATTGCCCTCTCGTCTTTGTAGATTTCTATAAAAGTTGCACAATTTTCAAGGAAACACAAACCGCCTGCATATTGAAAGATGTGCTCAGTGGGATGTCTATTTAAATGGTCTGAGATCATTTCTTTAGCAGTAGTTGAAAACCTCCCTATAGCTTCATGCAGGCGGGAGGGGCTGAGACTTGGCCTCTGCTAAAACAGCATTGTGGGCCCATGCTGCCATTAGTGGCCGTCGAGCAGCTGGAAGTGATTCAAAGAACATGGTGCACAGGAGGCAGTTTAAAACCACATGGTTTCAACTGGGATTTTTACACTTTGACTTTACAACTAAATGGTCTCACTGAGGTGTAGTGAAACGTTGTGTTCATGAGAGGAGACAACAATGATGACCCAACTGAAGATGTTATCGTGGTTTCGTGCACTTTGTGAAGCGTGGCTTCTGTATCCTAGGTGTTAATGGGCTTATAGAGTGTATATGTTCCCATATGGAGGGTGAAGGAAGGGCATCTGCTTCCTGTCTCTGACCCAGCAAGTTTTGATTTAGGTGTTCAAAGTGCTTCGCCTATTTCAGTGTTCAGTGCAGGGGAAAACTTCAACTTTATTTATCTATGTCAAACTTGCAGGTTTCAGATCACAAAACAAATTACAAGTAATGCCGATCAAATACAAAATGTTGTTTATTCTATTTTATTTATTAATCTATTTCTAAATTGGCATCTTTTTTGAACAAAGAAATTGATCCAAACTAACCCATGGGTAAAAGTGATCTCTCTTCTAACCAAAGTGATCCGCTTAAAAATTATTATTATTTTTGTTATTGTTACTATTATAAAAAATCGGAGTATTTTTACCAGCTGTAGTATTTGTGTCTGCAATGCTCATGCACATATAACAGTACTAAATGCATGATTAAAAATAAGTAACTTGTTGAATCTGTGCTTATGTTGGTATTTCTACTATATGCGTTTCTTGCTATAGGCGAACTATGCAATTGCATAGGTCCTGATGAGCCACTAGGGGGCCCTCCAAAGCCTAATCTGCGAAGAATAAAACTGACCTGTCTTTATCCCTAATATTCATAAAAATAAATGTAGGATAAATGACTATAATAAGCTGTTGTTAGTTGTTTGTTTGCATAATGAAGTACAAATCTCTTCTGCTGTCTGTGCTAATCATCAGATAACCTCTCAATTTTTTCCAGGAATTATCTCAGCCCAGTCTCATCAAGTTTGTGAAAATGTCAAGAAAATTTCTTTATGTAATTTTTCACACGTGGCAACAATTTCTTCATATTTTTTGTGCTGCATTCAGTGACTTGTTTTCCTGCTGTGTGGCACACATTTGTGTGGAGCTGTAGGGAAGAATTGCAAACGTATGTCGATTTAATTTTTCACTTTGACCATGACCCATTACCATACCCATAGCCGTAACCCGAAAACAGAATGAAAACTTCTGAGTTGTTTTGCACAAAAATAATTGCGAACAAAACACAAGAGTTTAAAAATCGTGCCCCTGGAGCATGAAAATAATGCAGAAATTGTGTTGGCATGCATGAAAATCCTACGTGGAGTGTGCGGTGGGGCAGGGGGAGTATTGCCCCCCCAGTGGTCAAAAGTTTTCATTACAGTTTTCACAAATTCATTCTAAAAAATTAAATTCTTAATATAATCATGCACATGATATACATAATAATCTACATCAGGTGTGTAGTATACGTTTTCAGTTAAATGGTCCCAAACTTGTAAGATCTGAGTGTGGTTCTTCTTCTGTTGCTCATTTCTTCTTCACAATGTAAATGGTGAAGCGACACTGCGCCCAGCAGTTTATGTAGGGTAGTGTAGCAAAAATGAAGCAGAAAGCGGCCGCTGACTTGATTTTATCATGAATTTACCAAATTAAGTGACGCGTCGACCCAAATTTTTGTCAGAATGATCAATTATGTTAATAATCATTTTTGCATTATTGGATATGTTACACACATTGTGGTTGGTGCGAATTTCAAGATGGTCTATATATTTAATTCTATTTTTTCTTTTGCCCCTCCCCTGCCAAGAATCTCAAACTCCACCAATGGTGAAAATGGAAACCTTCCTTTTTGCGACAGTGTCACGTTTACCTCTGAGATCATGTTGGAAATACTCGCACAGTCACCAACAGTTTCATATAGACATTTCACTCTTCTGGCTTTGTGATGCACTGATTAACATCAAAGCTGCCTCTCAGTGCTGATTTTGTGGGTATGAGTCCCACTGCTGACCCCCAAATTATCTTTCTCTTTCACCCCTGCATTAGACTGGCAACCTAAGGGGTGTTTACATTGGCATGAGCATTCAGTCAGCTGGTATGACCTCTGGCAAACCCTGTGCAATACAAGCAAGTATCATCAACATGTATTCTGGGGTTTTAAAAGTGCTAAGAATTTAACCTAATTGTACATCAACTAATGAAAGTTTATTTTGCTTCTATTCCTGGATTAAACTTAAGATTTATCATATTTTAGCTACATTTTTTAATGGTTGACTGGGTTGAAGTGTTAGTAGGGCACAGCTCTTGCACATTTAAAACCAAAACAAAAAAAGAAAAACCTTCATGCATTTAAAATGAATTTGAGTTTGAATGAATTGGTAAACACTTCCCTATACACTCTGCGATGTGCTCATATACCACCAACGGTGCACAAATTGAGAATTTGGATCTAAATGTGCAACCTTTCAATGCACCCCAAACCGTTGACCAACGTTCAGTGTTAAATTCACCACATCTAATAATCGGTGAGTAAGATCCAATTTGATTATCAGGGGCATTACACAAATTAAAAGCAGGAACATTTTCTTCCCAGTTTGACCTGACACACAGGCTCTTACTTTAGATCGGAACGAGGGCGGCGCAATGTCAACCTAATCAGCTCGTTGTTTCCATTTCTTTGAACATAAGCGGCCCTAATGGCACATAAACGCTCCTTGTTTTGGTAATAGCCCAATCGGCTATTTCTTTCCCAAATCAGCAAATTTGCTCACTATCTTTGTGCGATGTCTATCTCGAGCCTTTGCAGTCAATTTGCGTGAAGTAACTGTGGTTACTAAATATGAATTGTTAAACATTGTCCTTATATAAACTACGGCTCATGCAGTGCCAGTAACTGTGTCACCAGCTAACACAATCAGATGTTCGATTTCAAACACCTCAGTGATTTCAATCCAAGCCATCACGACATAAAATATTGTATAGTAGACATTTTTTATAAAGTAGTTCTCTACTTTAACGCACAAAAAAACACATTATAAAGAACAAAAAGCCTTTAAAAAATTCCACACCCATGAGCAAACATAGAACATAGGCACACACAAGCACTTGTAGATTTCTGGTTCATTTCACCCAGTCGCAGGTCCACTGTGAACACTTTGGTTTTTCCTCTGAGTGTTTTAAACATTAAAGATGGATGTGATATACTGCCCCATGGGCATCTCTCATGAGGCCCGGGAACCAATCAGCGTCTGTGTGTTTGCGCTGAAAAAGCAGTTTGCTGTAGGTACCAAACAGCAGAAAAAGTTCCACTTGAAATGATTTAAAACCCGATTTGTCCCTAATCATATCTGGCCTTCATCTGAGCCAGCAGCACATGAACACTGAGCTGTTGCATCACCTGAACCTGGTGCTGTTGAATGAGGTTAATCCTCAGAGATCTGTGCTCTGACCAGCTCGTATATTTCTTCCTCAGAAACGCTACATTGATTTATTTATATGGAGCATAGCAGCCTTACTGTATACAGTCCCTCTGCATCAGTAAAAAACAGACCTGTGCAAATGTAAATGTTTGCATCTCTGACTTCAGGGTTTTTTTTTTTTCTTACTTTGTGTTTCGTTTTGAAACAAACAGCTCTAAAGTTCTTAGATTTCTGGCTAAATCCCCTGTTGGTATATCTCAGTACAGGCTAATGAATATGGACTATTGGCTAGATCTAAAATATTTACAAGAATTAAACTTACGTTGTTTTACGAGATATTTTTTGTCTTCTCATTTCCATCACCCAGATCATTGTTATGTACATCTCATATATTTTGAATTAAGGCTTCAAGAAAATAAAAAAAGAATAAAAGAATAACAATAAAAAATCACAGTCTTCAGTGGAGAAACTGTAGGTGAGGAGTTTTCTGTGACATCTTTTTAACTACACCTAATCTGGATGGAAAAAAGAACATGCTTATACACTTATTGAGTTGAGCTATGACTTTATTAATGAATAACTGCTAGTGTTGTGTTCAAGACCACACTATCCGAGACCAAGACTTGCCCGAGACCAGCATGCACCGAGACCAAGACAAGACCAAGACTTTCGGGAGCCGAGACCGAGTCAAGACCAAGACCGAGACAAACCGAGACCAAGACCAAGACCAAGACCATAAACATTTTTTTTTTCAATTTAAAAAAATAAATAAATAAATAAAATTATGGCAAGGTTCAACAGTTAAATAACATCTCTCTTTAATTTTAGTTTATTTTAAATACATTTGACGGACAAAAAAAAAGGTGCCTGCAAAAAATTAACTAAAATATTAAAACTACTACTGCTACTGATACATTCACAATTATTCTACATATTTGAAAACAAGATTTTTATGTCAGCTGAATGTACAGCAAGTGTTTAAAAGCATTTCTACCAAGAAATAATGATTCTTTATTCTGATTCTTTCAGTTGTTCAGGTTTAACAGGTCACAGATTTCACAAGATAAGATTTTAGTTTGAAAAAGCCTTTACACAGGTTATTTTTATTAATTCACTTAGTTGATATAGTTTAATTTGGTTGCTGTAATATAACTGGATATTCAATTCACAAAGATTTCCAACTGTAACTGTAAAAGTGAAACTTTCTGAAATAAAACTAAAAACAAGTTGTCAGCAGTGTAAAAAACATAGAGCTACAGGTAGATGTGAAACTAAATAAAACAAACTCAAACCCTGGAAAAGTCATGTAACAAATTAATCAATAGTTATTATATATATATATATATATATAATTATTATTATTCTGGATACAGTGGAAACAGAAACTATAAAAAATAATTATATTTTGAACCTGTTTATATTGTGGGGAACATATTATATACATACATGTAATTGGAGTCTAAAGTCACAAAAAAACCACCACTTTAAAAATATTTAATATTATTTGAGTGCAACTCTGCGGCGATGACGCGCTGGTGACGACAAAAACCAAGATGGCGGCGGCCCGGACTACAGCCGACATTATGTAATAAAGCCTTAAAAGACATGGATATAATGAAAAGAGTGGATGGACAGATGCATAAACATGCAGACTTTCACACGGACACACACGGACTTATTAAACACACACAAACTTATTAAACACACACGGACTTATTAAACACACACAGACTTATTAAACACACACGGAACTCAGTAAACACGGTAAACGGAACAGGCTTCATCGCTCGGCTGGCACTAGGACCCAGAGGCAGAGTAAGTGCGTCCCCTATCCAGCATTCACAGGCTGTAATATCATCAGTTTATCATTTTACCAGTTGTTAGAGCTACTGTCTTTACCAGGGAGATAATATTTATTACTGGTGATTGTTTTCAGGAGTTTTACTGGGATTTTTACCGGTGATTAGTTCATTTCTCCCTTGCGCTCCGCGGTCCAAACTGACACCGGAGCCACACAGTATGAATGTGTCACACACGTCACACAGTCACAATAAGGAAGGTTGTGGTCATTATACGGGGTGGATTAATTAATGAATAAAGGATTGTTTTATCCCGTTCTTCTCCGTGTTATTATCACATTATAAAAATGTTTAAAAATAGCAGGAATTAGTGCTGGTCTCGAACGGTCTTGACGGAAAATCCCGAGTCCGGGCAGCCCGAGTCCAAGACAAGACCGAGTCAAAATGCTTCAGAGTCCGAGACAAGACCAAGACCTTTAAAATTTGGTCTCGAGACCGGTCTCGAGACCAAGACCGGTCTTGACCACCACAACACTAATAACTGCCTCTCATTGGTTAATGCTGTAGCCTGATAGCAAGCAAGGAGTTCATTTATCCAAATTATTGATTGATAATTTCTTGTTAAATTGTTATTTTAGGCAATGTATTTTAATTTGGCATATATTGTCATACAAATGTAAAAGTGAGGGTTGAAAACGGGTTATTACAATATCATTTTGCTATTGGTTGAGAAAGGTGCTTTGTGACATCACAAACCACCGCTGTTAGCCCCGCCCCTCCAATAGAAACTGGCACCTGTGGACTCAGCAATCTGTGGCGAGTAGGTTAGATTGAGAGAATTGCGAATAAAGATTAATAGTGAGTATAGACCCATTTCAATGTGGACAAACACGAGTCACGTGGCTGACGTGCGCACGCATAACAACCATGTTGTTTCCATATATGTGACGCTTGAAAATTTTAAAAATGGAAATACATGAATCGCTATTAAGGCTCGAAAATTGTTGGAAGTATGTAGAAAGCTTGTCACCTGAGGCTGCGACTGCTTATTTAAGGAAACTCACTTTAAGTACGGGTGAACGATTGCGGGACCTATGCAGCATTCTCGAAAACTAGTGGTCATCAGATGTGCGATCCTGGCCCGATGTTCGATGGCCAGACACTTATAGATTTCTGATAGAAAACCCAGTGGATAAACAAAATAAAGCCTAAAAGCATCAAGTCTCTAGAGGCGTATAACTGCTTGTTATGAACAGGCAGGTAGGCGGGCTGCTGTACTCCGGGTAACGAAGGTTTCCGCGTATATCGGCGTATTCTGATCAGTTTCAACGAATGAGTTTCCATCTCTACATTAAGTCTCCTCCTCACTGTCCCACGTCTGCATATCATTCCATTTACAGCTTTTTATGGTCACTCTTTAGTGGATCCAGACTGAGATAACGCTCCGTCCGCTCCCCGTGCACCATCGCCTCAGCAGCGATTACGTTGACACGATCGCTTCTGAACAAACGTAACGTGGTTATTTGGCAACTTTATGCTGTTTATCTTACTTTATCAGGAATGATTCAGCGCTCTCTCTCTCTCTCTCTCTCTCCGTGCGTGTGTCAGATACGTCAGCCTCTCTATCAACAGTGCAACACGATGACCTTTGTGTTGTTTTTATACTAAAACAAAAGTGTTTCAATCGCGTGCCGATGCTAGTACAGTGCAGTTCTCCGGTTGTTTTGCACCAAGCCTGCGCGCGCATGCACCTAATTTAGTATGCATGCGTCACACGAAATGGGTCTATTAATGAAGTAGGTATTTAGCATAGTGTACTGTTCCAGTAGCCCCGCCCATATTTAAGTTTTTATTTATTTATTTATTTATTTTAATCTCAGCCTAAAAAAGGCACATCAGCTAAAACTTCAGGGTTTAGTTACTCTTTAGTTAGTTTTAACAAAATAACAACTTTAGAAAGCGCTTCAATGTACATGTGGTCCGTGTGAGTTAAAAAAAGAGCAAAAAAAGAAAAAAAAAAAGTCAAAAATATGTCTGTGTGCAGTTGACATAAAAAAAAAAAAAAACATTATTTAATGCTCCAAGTTTTTTATTCCACTTTAGCTGTCTGTTTCTAAGTGTGCTTGCCCCGTAGCAGTAGTCAAACAACTAATATTGATTTCTTTGTTCACATTAAAAGTCAGTTAAACAATACCACACATATAAGCTGTGAAGGTGACAATCACTGAAAACTTTATGGTCTAGTGAAGTTTAGAGTCAGTCAGGGGATCCACATATTTCATTTTAATTCCCTCCAATGACAGTAGCTGCTCTGGCTGCTGCTGCCAAAATATGTCATGCTTAAGATTGGGGAAAAAAACTCTGCACGTGTCTATGGCAGAGTGCATGCAGCATTGATTATTTATGGGTTGCTGAAGGATGCAGGTTAGCCTCAATTTAAAACAGTAATGCAAAGGTTGGAACAAAAGCATGTTAAACTAAAACTAACAACACCACATGGTAAAACTATGCAACTGAAAACAACTTTGTAAGACAAGAGAAGATCTAAATGACATAGTCTATTCATATTTTGGATGATTTCTTTCTTTATTTTTCTTTCTTTGGCTACTTTTAGTGTTTTTGTGCAAAAGTATTAATAAATAAAAATCCATGTTTTTTTAAACTGCAGTAACGTGATTTTTGTCATGATCTGTATTGTTTTGGTTTAGCCCTTGTGGTCCTCCTTTTCTGTGGGTTTTGTTTCATCTTTTGTTAACTCTTGTCTTTTTGTGCTACCCAGGTCATTTTAACTAAAAATAAACATCATTAAACTCCTTATTTGTAATGCTTTAGCTTGTTATTTTCCTATTTCTTTCTCTCAAGTACCCCCTATAGTGCCATCGCGTACCCCTAAGGATACCTCAATTTGAGAAACACTCGTTTAAGTTACCCTTGCCTGTCAACTTTTGTGTTTTGGGGTTTCTGTTAGAATATTATTTGACCTTGCTCAGCACTCCTTCAGCCTGACAGATTATTATTATTTTTAAATAAGTCCTAAAAAGAAGAAGTGTCTGTGCTGTCTATGTGCATAAAAACAAACAAAAGCAAAAAATTGGCAAATAATTTTGATTTAAATTACAATATAATGTCTGTGTTTGGTTGACAAGAAAGTAAAAAAAAAAAAAAACCCAAATACTTGAATTCAATGTTATTTTTACAATGAATTCTCAACTGCTGACTGAAAATGAATATTGATATATACTTTCTTTTTAATACATTCATTCATCAGTACATTGAAGCCAGTTGCATGCCGTTCCCCTGCAAACAGTGGGAACTAACAACGTGTTTTTTTACTCTTTTAAAAAGTTTTACAAGGATTAGAAACCGATTCTGTTGAGCTAAATTGGCAAATACTGTTTTTGGGTAGAAAAAGAGGTGTTGATGAAATAGGTGCGACAGTGTAGGAAGAAAAAAAAAAAACCCATTATATGTTGTTGTTGACCTTGGGACAGGTTACACTGTGTGTTTTAAAGCCAGGCCACGCATACAGCTGAGAGATTATTAGCCAGGACACTGGTTAGCAATTAACGCCCAGTGGAAGGGGTGCTGTCAGTGTTATAGGGTGAGTGACATGAGCCAGATCGGGACATCAACAGGTGAAAGCAAAGGTCAGGAGGGAGCAGGTCTCTGGAAAAGGCCAATATGCAACATGGGAAACAGGAAAGGAAATTGAATTTCCTCTTTCGACCATTGTTAAACTGCAATGCTTATGGCTACTTAAACAGTAGCTGAAAAGGTTCCTTCACCAACAGTGAAGGAGTGTTGCTTATTCCCTGCAGCCTATGGGCAAACGGATCAGCTCACTACAGAACTTCCTTTCCTGCCGTGTTCTCCACCCTAGCTTACCAGAATCGGTGTTTCTTCCAGTTTTCTTCACCTCAGTAACCAAGGCCAGTTCTCATGAGACCTGTATGGCTCTTTTGTCCAGTATAAGTTACGATCCTGCCCTGCGTGTCTAGACAGAGGAAAAGGAAGAAATATCTGCCAGCATGTACTGTAAAAAGAACTCATTCTCAGGGGAAAGACTTTAATTCCTTCTTCCTTCCTGATAACCTTTTATTAACTTTGACATTAACTCTCTCCTGCCAAAAATCTAAATCGACGACACGCTGTAAATGTCCAGTTTTGATGGAAAATAAACTAATGGCGGGTATATGGAATTATGGCTATGACATCGGCCAATTTAACCCCACTAATGTGGTCACCAGCATGGGTGGAATGGGACAAAAATTCTGTTCAGACTAGCCCAACACATTATCAGCAACACCACGTAGAAGCTAATGCTAAGTCAGTGATGCTCAACATGTGGCTCTTTATGTCTTTGAATTACTATTCCACCTGAAAACCTTAAAAGGGGGAAACTTATTAACCTCTTTTTACCTGTTTCCTTTGTGCAATTTTTGCCCCTTTTCAAAAAGTTCTGACACTTTTTCCCGATTTTTTTTTTGCCCATTTTTGCTAGTTCTTTTTGACGCTTTTATAAAATTTTTGTCTATTCATATTTTCCAAATAAATACCACTTGTTTCCTTTTTCACTACATTTTGCCTCTTTTTGATCCACATTTTTGCCCCTTTTCATTATTGTTTGCCATATTTTGCACATTAAAGCTACTTTTGCCATTACGTACCACCTGGTTCCTCTTCATTTGCCAATTTTTGGCCATTCTAGACTGCTTTTGGCCCATTTTAGTCATTTTTCACTCTTTTCTTGTCATGTTTTTGTCACTTTTGGACCATTTTTGGTCACCTATTACCATGTCGGCCTTCACTCGCTCGTCAAAAAAATAAATAAACGTAGCGGACCGGATCGGCCCACTTTGGGTCGAAGGCCCCGGAATGATGTCTGGTATGCCAGATGACCAATTGTCTTTATGTCTTTGAATTACTATTCCCTCCAAAAAAGGGGGAAACTTTTTAACCTCTTTTTACCTGTTTCCTTTGTGCAATTTTTGCCCCTTTTCAAAAAGTTCTGACACTTTTTGCCGATTTTTTTTTGCTCGTTCTTTTTAACACTTTTATCAAATTTTTGTCTATTAAAAAAAAATGTGGCCACTTTTCATTCAAATTTTCCCAATAAATACCACTTGTTTCCTTTTCCCCTACATTTTGCCTCTTTTTGATCCACATTTTTGCCTCTTTTCATTATTATTTGCCATATTTTGCCCATTTAAGCTACTTTTGCCATTACGTACCACCTGGTTCCTCTTCATTTGCCACTTTTTGGCCTCTCTAGACTGCTTTTGGCCAATTTTAGTCACTTATGGACCATTTTTGGCCACCTATTACCATGTCGGCCTTCACTCGCTCGTCAAAAAAATATATAAACGTAGAGCACCGGATCGGCCCACTTTGGGTCGACGGCCCCGGAACAATGCCTGGTATGCCAGATGGCCAGTCCACCATGGTCACCAAATGTGACCAAGTTCAATGTCTGTGAATGTACACATACCAACATTATTGCTTAAAAAACATGTCAAAAAGTAGAGCCGTATTCAACAAATACTATTATAACTTTAAATGATGATTAATGATATTGCACAACAGTGGATTTCCTTGTCTAAAAACTACTGAGTCATTCTTTGCTACATCATGATTAAAAAGTGTCTGTACTTTATGGCATCGCGAACAGTCCTCTCGCTGTGTGGTCTCATCAAATCCAAGTAAAGGTAAAAGTAGGAAACAAAAAATCATAGCTAATACTGTAAATGAGCTGAAATGTGATGTGATCTGAATGTGTCAGTGTCTCCCTGATTCCTGTCAGCAGCGTACGGCTTGTTGAGCCAGGGCAGACGGATCGGCTTTCAGTCAATACAGAATTTTCACTGACTGACATAATGAACAGACCTTGTACTGCCTGCTCCCTCCGTCTGGCCGGCGACTGACTGAGCATCTCCCTGTCGCAGGCCTCGCTTCATTAGCTCTCTGCTGGCTCAGCCAACATGTCCTGACTGGCAGTGGAGAAAAAATAAACAACTCTGGATTATGATAATTGGTTGGTCAGCCCTCAGCCCGAGAGCAGCACCGAGGACATGCTCCATTAATTTACTGAAACCTCTTATAAGGAGAACAACAATAACTTTTTAACACATGGGAATCATTTTCCTTAATTAAAAGCAGAAATAAATCTTACCTTATGACAACAAAACCACTCTGGGTGTTGTACACTTCAGGCTCATGGTCTAAATTATTTCTTTTTTTTCTTCAGGCCGAGTCAGGGCCCATCAAGTCAACAGTGTTGTGTGATTTTGATCAAATGTATGTTATTCAATGCCTAAAAATTATACTTATTAAAATACTGACGCATTTCAATAAAATTTCACATGGCAAGTCTAAAAAATCCCAATGCTAACTTTAATACTGTACTAATATACATTTGTTCTGATTTTTACAGTTTTTGTACTTTTGATTGGGCATGCAATGATTGACGCATGCAGTTGTCCTCAGTAGTTTTCAGGTCAGTGGGTTGCTATTGGATGAACTTTCATAACTTTTAGTTCTGTTGTGTAATAAAATAAAATAATTTAAAGCTGATATCTGGAGTTTCTGAGAAATCTATGTTTATGTATGATTCTTTTGAAAAAATATAAAAAAATACCTAACTAGTATTTTACTATGGTCTACTGCCGGTGGTCATTCATATACATTAGTGTATATTAGTCCCTCCTTCATCCTATAGACCCCTATACAAATGGAATCGATCGCCGATTGCGCCCAGCCAATAGGCTTCGACTTCCTGTTTTTGAGACTGTCAATCAAAGTGAATGCAGAACTGTGCACGAAACAGGGCGGCGCGTCACAACAGCAAACAGGTAAATATGATTTTGGCTCTTACCTGACCCATAGACCTATATCAATGTGACCCAATGTGACCTTGTTATGTTCCACGATGCATGTGCAGAAAAGTAGAGGCGTGGCTTCAGGCAGATTGGCAGAGGCAATGGGAGGAAGTGGAGCTGTTGAGGGCAGGACATTGAGACGTCCTCTCAGAAACTCTGTATATGAGCTTTAGTTAATCCATATTCAGCTGTCGTATCAGATAAATAAGGGTGTTCTGATCACGTATTGATATCGGTCCGATATCAGCACGACAAATGAGTATCGGATTATATCGACCTGTATCTAAAATTTCAAATATGATATATTTTGTTTTCATTTATTGAGGTTATATTTCAAAATCTTCTAATTAATTTTCTAATTTATTTTATTCACCTGTAAGATGTTCCTGTGTTTAAGGTTCAAATTGAAGTGACCCTTTGGTTAATAATAAATGGGTTCCTGTTTTTCCTCATACCTACTGTTTGACTGTTGTTCTCTGTTTGAGTAATATTACTTGATCAAGCCCTTTTTAACATTCCACTCTACACATTAATAAAAGCAAGTATGATTAATGCTGATATGGCATTTGACCAATATCGACCACTTCGCAAGAATGCAACATTGGTATTGGATCAGAAGTGAAAAAGTTGTGTCGGGACACCACTAGTTTTAAATAGTTCACAATTGTGCCCACAAAAACATGTTACATGGTGAGTACAACCATAAATATAGATTGTCTGTTGGAGATTGATTCATTCTAATAATGACTATCGACAACACTTCTCCATGCATTTTATTTAATCTACAACACTATTGGAAGCATATACTGATGCGTGAATGCATTAAACACAAAAGAGCGTTTTGAGTTCAGTCGTTCCACTCTGCAGACACAACTCCAGCCCCAAAATACCCTGAAAAAAAGCTCTGCCTGGGCTGTCCTTTTTCACATAAACTTACCTATTCAATCGAATATTTTCTTTCACCTCCTCTACCAAGAAAAAAAAGGCCACGATGTCCCTGAAACCACACTTTTTAAAAGGACCTCTCTAATGGGCGACCTGGACTCTAGGGCAGGGCTAGTTTAGAATGGACTTTGGAAGGAGACAGACTGTAATCTCACCTATAATCCATTTTAATCAACAATAACACACTGCATCCAGTCCGGGGGCGAGGCTGCAGGGCCTTTCAGAGCCCCAGATTTACATCTCTGCAAAGCACCACTGAAATATGGCCTTGATTTATGAAGGTTTTATTTGGCACAAATTGTCTAAGTTACAGATCACGTAGCTCAACCACTTCCCCCCCAGGAATGAGCAGAAGTGCTTTGACTCTTGCTTAACTGCAAAAGAAAGTTGATGTCATCCTCGGCCATCAGAGACGACTCTCCCCGGCTTCTTCACTCATTCTGTCCTGAAATGACAAATAACCACTCCTGAGAGCTTTAACAGACTCAGAATGTAAAAAAAAAAAAAAAAAAATGAGCATAACATTTGTGAGTGATGTTTCATGCAAAATCAGAGATACTTCAGCTGGATTATTTTAGTCACAAAATAAAATATTGTTGTTTTTACAGTTTAGGTAGCAGTTTCCCTTCAGTTTTGAAATATTGCACATAACATGGCCACTGTGAAACCAATAGGAGAAGCTTGACGACAAAACTAACAATTTGCTTTGAAGAATTAAAATTGAATATTAAAACTACAATGTTACATAGTTTTGAAACTTGTCTTTTATCGTCTACAATCTTTAAGTCTTTGGAATATTAAGGAAAACTAGCAAGATGAATAAAGAAGGAGAAAAGATGAGATATAACTAACCACATATACATATATTTTCACCAGTGTATCTTTGTTTGTCTGTTAGAAGGTTTACCTCAAAAGTAATTAATGGATTTTGACCAAAATTTTAACCAAAGATAGACCTTAGGCTATGGAAGATTCCATTACATTTTGCAAGAATTGAAAATACAAGATCTCATTATTGATGAAATTTCCAATATTTACATCTCAGTTTGTAATTGACTGATCTTAATTAAATTTGACTCCGTTATCTTGGGTTTGTTCCTCAATTACCTTATTGAGATTCATTCTGATTGGATCCAGATTGGCGCATTTCATAATCGCGATCTTTTAAAAAAATGGTGGTTCTCATACATTTGGACCTACGGTATTGTTATTAGTGGGGATAGAAGGTTCTTTAAATTGAATGATCATGGTACCATGATCAAGATCACTGATCCAGATAATCGCCAATATCTGACAAAGAGGAGATTTGGTGCTTGTTGGAGGTTTGTGCTCTTGTTTTAAAGATAAATTATTTTACCCAAACATATTATAAACAAAACACACATTCTTATGTATTGTACCTTGAAGATTTACTGCACAGTAAGGCATAAAACTCCAACGGATAGATTGTAAAATCCACGTCTGCACCATGGCTCGCTAACCCGATGCAGCGTGACTCTAAGCAGTGAACAAAGTTAATTACATATGCTGAAGTTGCATCCTTCTACATTAAACCCTTATCGCCTCCGATCCATTATTAACAAGAGACCTCCTTGTTGGAGGATCCTCCTGAACATGATCCTGCCTCACTTTAATGACAGGATGTGTTAATGTCATTTGGTTGACTGGACATGATAAGTCTCACACTTCTCTGTATTCAGATGCAGTGTCCAGCAGAAAGTTCTACTTACTTCCAAACCTCGTGGCTGACTTTTCAATTGGTCTCTTTGTCCTCCCCTGCTGATTCAAATCATCAAGGCCAGCGCTGTGCTCGGTCGCCATGGGAACTAGGATTGTGGGCTGCCAGTAGTTTGCTGTTTGCTTTGGCAAGGAATCAGAGTACAAGTGGAGGTGGGGATGGATAGGGGAGAGTACGAGGTGATGTGGCCTGACGTGGGACTGTTGAAGGTGATACAGTATCCTAACGTACACTGTGGCTTTGTCCCCAACTTAGAAGCCTCGCTACAGCCAGCCGCCCCAAAGGAAAAGATTCGTTTTCATGACCACCTCTGCCTTGTCATCAACCCAATGAGCAGCTCCTGATCCTGACAAGATCTGCATGTGTCGCCATCTACTACATGATCCCACCCCCCACAAACCCTACCACACCCCTCTCACTAGGCTTGTTTACTTTGGCAAAAGAGGCTGAATTTCTTGAAAACAGATATGTTGCACCGTTTTAAATGTGACAATATCTATAGCCCTCTAAAAATCAATAAAGCTGCTGTTCACAGCTCATAAGCACCGCAGATCATATAACATAACTTGCTTTGGTTTGGACTGAGAGCCCCTGTTTTGTTGTCTCAGAGAAGCCTAATCACATATGAAGTGACTGGAAGTAAAAATAACTATTATATACCAGAAAAACCACACTGTTTCTTTTATCCACCGAATAATCACTGGAGAACTTCTCTCGGTGTGCTTATATGCCATTTCATCAGGGTTGAATTTGAATTTATCATCACATCCTACTGTACAAATAATGTTACCTTAGTTGTCCATTTTTGCAGGACCAAATACATATTCATCGGACTCGGCCATTTATCAATGTCAGAGTTTAAGCTTTGCCAAAGAAGACTTCTTTGACAGTTATCATGTAAGCAAGCAAATGCGCAGTAGGAGGTCTTTTTGAGTTATGAGGCTAAAGTCTCTGGACCTTCTCACATTCAGGTGTAGGAAACATCACCAAGCAATGCACAGCTAACACTGCTTAGGATTTATAAGTGTCTCCCTATATCATAGGGTCATGATGACTAAGGTTATTGCTTCCTCATCTTTCTACCAACATATTAAATGAAGCCATGGCTAATACTAATTCCTGGAGGAGATAAGATGATAGCCACAACTTTTTGTATAACAGAAGAGGAAGCAGTTAACATCAAGGAAATTAACAATGACTGCTGTTTAACCCATTGGTTGACTAACTTCTTCTGTTGTGCCCCTCTTTGAAGAAGCAATTGCAATAAAATTTGAACAAAATGCGTAAAGACTGTAACCTTTATCAAAAAAGGTCAACATTGTGACTATCCTTCAAAACTTAGAAAAGTAACATGAAATGTGCAATTAATTTTTCATTTTTGTCGCATTCTGACATGAATTACATCATTTAATTCTGGAAATCATTTGAATGCAATGACAGCGTGTCCACATTAATTTTAGCAATACGCCACTTCTACACACCTATTATTATTTAAGTATTTTCTTTGGGGTGCAGTTGGTGCTCTCACTAGGTGTTACTTCCCAGATGATCTGCAGATGAGTCCCAGTGCCATACACTTCTGCTTCCTGCTCTGCAGAGCCACGGATATCAAAACCACACATGGTCCTTCAGCACAGTTTCTGGGAATGACCCCCTGAGGGTCAAACCTCTGCTTCTTCCTGCACTCTGGAGGTCAAAGGTGAGGCCCTGCTATAGCAAGGCCTCTACTGCAGCAGCTGTAGCTTATGGAATTCTGGGCAAGCATAGACGATACAATTTCTGCTGCAACTTTTTACAGATCATTTCAATTTAATATGACTGTAAAATATAATTGCATTTTTAATAAGCTTAATTTGATGAAAGACAAGGATTAACAATCATGATATTCTCTTTCACATACTGCTTTTTTCATGGATAAATTATCAACTGATGAATACAATCTAAAATTAATTAAAATTAAAAAAAAAAAAAAAAACACCAATAAACTAGGAGGATTCTAAATGCATCTCAAAGCATTTTTCTTGGGCCCTCATTAGTGTCACCACTGATTTCCCTTCCAATCTTGAGTCCAGGTCTCCCTGTGCGACTGCTCCTTCGTGGTAGCAGATCTGTCGAGTGAAGTGAAGATGATTGGAACCTTTTGACACATGTGTACTTTTACAGTGAGAGAGCATGCATAATGCATGCAGCCTTATCCAAACATCCACTGCCTGACTCTAGGGGCTTTTATCTGCTGTGACTGAGACAGTCTTCCTGAGTAGGATGGTGTATCACATTCCTCAAGGGCTTGCCTCCTCCAGCGTACACACGTAAATACTCCCGGTTACTCACACAGTCCATAAACATGTTAGTTTGATTCCATTTGTTTTATCCAATAGTCACCGATGAATGTAATGGATGAAGGCCTGTGACTTTCTGCTTCTGTATGTCAGCCCTGTGGTGGATTGGCAACATGTTTCGTGTCCTTCGCGCACATATGATTTTATTGCTTTCAAATTCACATTGTATGTGGTAATTATTTTACACAAGTTTATGGTTTAAGGCATGATCACCAATTGTAAACCCAGAGTTATGGCATTCTTTTGTAGTACTGAAGAACACTATATTATTTTTGTTAAAGTGGTATTATATGCATGTATTGGTTATTCATTTGGTTGGCTGATAATATACTTTTAATGCACAGGATCCTGAGAAGTGGGAGTGGGGTCATTTTTGCTGGTTTTTAAGCTCTTTTGTCCTGTTATAGTGCTTATTTGCATTTTTAAACTCATCTTTGGACCAATTGACAACAGTACAGTTTAATATGGCACTTTTACACAGAACAATGTTTGAAATTCATTGATCAAAGGTGATGATATCTTATTGCCACTAAAAGAAGTCATTTTGTCCATCAAACATTGTCAGTCGGTTTTAGTATCTCTGCATTTGGGTCCTACAACACCTCAAAAACCTGTCATAGTGAAGACAGACACAACTATATTGGAGGATGGAGGAAATCTCTGCAATCCTACAGCCTCATTCAGGGTGTCCAAGGATCAATGGGTGTCATTTCAGTGATTACCACGAGACAAAACTCCTACTCTTTGTCATGCTCCGGTTGAACATGTCATATGCACACATTAGGTTATGGTGACCTTTTAGAGCAGGGATGTAAAACTAATGTTCTAGAATTTAGACTTCCTTCCCTTTAATTGCCATTTAGTTACCCTATTAATGCAATCGTAACTTTAATCATACGGTATAAAACATTAAATAAATAAATACATGTGCAAGGCTGTCATTTTGGGTAGGTGACATAAACCTCAATGTTGTGGCCAATTTTCATCTTCCAACAGAACTAAAGCTTTTACATGAAACAATAAAACAACATCCGAGCACAGGTCATTTGAAGCAGTAATTACAGGTACATTACAGGTACACCCCTGTCATCAGGACCTCTTAGTGCTCTAAGTTAGACCTGATTACCAGACACTGAATGATATATTTCAGCCTTCCCTGAATGGGAATCACAGTAAAGGTAACTTCCAAGGCCCATTTGACTGGCTTTTACGCTCTATGTGCATTATATGACTGCTTTGTGGTTTCATCCAACTGTGGGCCTTGCCTGAAAATGAACTTTTGACTGTGAGGCACTGACTTATATCCGTGTGTTTATATCTGTCAGGGAAAAGGCAGAGTCTGCACCGTGATTGAGGCTCATCTGCTGCTTGAAAGGTTGTGATTCTTCTCTAAGGCATTACTCTCTGGATGGGTTTGCTTTGATGGGTTTCAGAGGCTTGTAGATGTGAAGTCATTAGTGACGGACTCAAGATATCTACTAATCAAATGCGAAAACTAAGGACAGTGCATGTGCATACTTACTGTACAACACACACAGCAGTTATATTGTATATTTTAACTCAAAATAGGCAATAGGCCTGGTCCATCCGATGTTCACAACTACATGTTAACTGTATCATTGAGGAAGGAACAGAGGGTATTGGTTATCTTATCACCTTTGTATGGATTGTACCAATGTGTGTAGGTGGACAGCCAGAAAACTGCTCATGGCTTAATTTAGAGCTTTTGGTTCGTTCCAGAGTTGGGTCCTGCGAAAGATCAAGATTGCATTTCAACACCACGAAGCCGGTCTCCACCTTCTTCTTCCGCTATCATTTCCAGAGGAAGAAAGATAGATGTCTCGACTGGATTGAGATCAAAACAAAAGGAAAAGAGAAACGGAAGCACATGAAGAGGCCCCGAGTTCCACTCTTGTGGAGTTACTTCAAAGACAAATTTAATCAAATAGCTGCAAAAACAGACTCCTTCTCTCTGAGAGTCTCAGAACAGAGTTTCTGATAGAGCTGATGAGATTATGAAACAGTGTTTTTGACATCTGGACTTTTCTTCCAAAAAACGTGGGCAAATTTAACTTTATTTAGTTTGAACTAGGGTACTCCAAGAATAAAGAGGACATGTTTCGATAATGAAACAATGCTCTACAATCAAATGATGCAGTCATTTATGTGTTTCTGTTGATTAATTGTAATGAACCTGATTGAGTTAGAAAACTAGTAGTCAACACATAATGTTACAGTTCACACTAAATCTTTGCACAAGAGAGCTTGTCAAAATAAAGGCGTGGTGAGATGTTTCACCCATCATGCCATATGGTTGGTCGTTTTTATAATTCCTCTTCTTCTCTGGTGGCCTGGTCATGCTTTAACAATTGCTGAGGCCCGACTCCAAGACACACAAACGTAGCATTGGAATGTGTCCTGTGTTGTGGATGGTTTTCGATTTCTGAGCCAACAGGCTGAGAGGTGTCACTGTGACGTACAGCGCTTCAATTCTTGTGTTCCGTACAACCCATACCTTCATCTGGTTAAATGTGTTTTTTTTTTTACAAGAAAAATAAGAATATGAGCTTTTGTTTGCACAACTTTAATTATCCCTTAATTAATAGTGTCATCTCAAGACCAGGCCTCAAATCAGCCAGGCAAATTAAGAAGACACTGTGTGTGGAATGTGGCTCAATTTCAACCAAAACTCAAGTGAGAGACACCGGACAAGCGGGAGAAATACTGTCCGTATGTAAACACAATGAAATGGATCCTAGACTCACGCGTGGTATTACTAACATGACAAGACAACATCTGTTTTCGCAAGGCCTCCAAGTTCAGCCTGCAGACAGAGTTATGTTTTATTAAGGAACTAATATTTCCTCCACTGAGGCGCTCAAGAAGGCTAAAGGTTTTGTGTTGCACGAATTGAAACTGTTACTTGTTGAAATTAGCCGTTACCTTGGTGACGGCCTTGTCTTTGTCATTATGTAGTTTACTGAAAAATGAAACCAAATCCCAAGGAGGGAAATCAGTGTTTGCTCATTGAAAGGCTCTCACTATATCTGTGTTATTTTATAATCATTGTCACCTCAAAATGAGTAGATAGGAATTGTGTCCATACGGGGGGGGGGGGGGGGGGGGGCGACTCCAATAAATGTCGAGTGTGCGAACAAAATCATGTGCGAGAATTCGGGTCAATGGCGTCTCACTGCCACCTCACATTCTTATTTCCAGACACACAAAACGAGAAGTAGTCTCCAGGGCTGAGTGAACACCACATGAAGGCTGTCTTTGTCCTCTGTGACTGGGACTAGCTAATGCTGCAGCTCTGACCAGTACAGCAATGTGTCACCCATGAGGCGTCAGCTCAAGCATGGTGGTAAGCGCTAATATCCGACCCCGTTTTTCCGTACTTGCCTGTTTGCGTGTGTTGACTGGGGAAGCCCGTGTAGCACACGAGTCACTCGTGGGTTTGTCCTGTTTTGAGCTCACTTCGGAAAGGCGAGGCGGTATTGTGTTTCTGAAGTAAGCATGACATTCCCGCTCACCGACACTCCCTCTTATTAGATTTATAAACAGGCCTCAGTGAAGTTCTCTTAAACACATATTCACTCAGCACTGGGGACCTGCTCTCCCTCTCTCAGCTCAACACAAGCAGCTACATTTGCATGGAGATTTGTGTATTTTCACGCCCGATTGTGGTTCGCAAAACACATTTGCACACACCATGCACAAACAAACTTCCCATACTTAGGGGTAGAGTTGTTATTTCTTTGGGTGCATGTTGTCCTGGTGCTTTTACTGTTTCAGACCTGCTACTATAAAGCTGTCAGTGTCATTGCAGGCCCCAGCCAGTCTGCCCGGTTTAAAACTCTCCAAAGGCAACAGAGTTGTGGGTCTGTTTATCAGCTCAGGTGGACTGCCACCTTGCCGGGCCACCACAGTGATGTAGACCAGTGACTACTCAGATCCTGTGAGCTATTTTAATCATGCAAAAGGAAGCCATGAGAGCCTAAGTTATGATTTTTTGTTAAAGCTGCATATCAGGTGAACATATCAACTCCAAATGTCTGAAATGTATGTGGAGTGATTACACAAGAAATGTAAAAAATAACATGCTGATCAATGTAGTTTTTTTTTAAAGCGTAACTAAACCTCAAGACTTTGGCTGATACCTCAATATTCACTAAACCTCTCTATTTGCAATTCATTCAATCAAACTTGCCGCAGATTGCAGAGTCAACAAGTGGTATAGTTTTTACTATACCACTAGTTTTACCCTACTGATGATGTGTTGTTGCAATAGTAATCCTATTGCAACAACACATTAGCCCTGTTGCTAACAGGGCTGTTTATGTCATCAGAAGCCGCTATAAAACCTCCATTCTCAGCCAATCAAGCGACATTTGATTGTAATTGCCGGGTTTGGACCGATAGAGGGCAGTCTCTCTTACATTTTTTTACAACAAAATATATGCCAAATTAAAATACTTTGACCCACTGGTTTGAATCCAACCTGGGCCATCACCGTGGGATGTTGAGCAAGTCCCTTAACCATACCTGCGCGTGTTACGGAAGTTCAAGTCCGAGATTTCAGTTACACCAATTTTTTGTGTAGTTGAGAGTTTTATATGTTCTGCTTTGATAGAGTTGCAGACACCTTTTTTGTCCGTCAAATGTATTTAAAAGAAACTAAAGAAAGAATTTTTTTTGAACTTTGTCATTGTTTTAAAATGATAATTTTTGATGGTCTTGGTGTTCGTCTCGGTCTTGGTGCATTCTGGCACAACATTGATAGTTTTCAATAATTGTAACAAACTTCTATAGTGATATAGCTTTTTACCTAAATTGTGAAGTAGACAATTTAATGTAGAAGTAAACATGCAAAAAAACACAGGAAAAAATCATTCTAAACTGCTTACAATGTACAATTTTTGACCTCTGTGCTGTCTGGTATCCATAACCCACCTTGACTCTTGGAGAAAGCTTGTAATAGATGGTAACACATGCTATCCCTCATGTTGGGCATGCTGACATAAAGTTGGTGGGAAATACTTTTACCAGAAGTCACGTGACTTGTTTCCAGTCTGCTAGCAATGCCAAACCAAACGGCCAACCTGCATACAGTCTGCCCCGTACATGCAGCTGGGTTGGATCCAAAGCATTCTGGGAACGGATCCACTAGAGGTGCTGTGTGAATGTGTGCCTGTCTGTCTGTGTGTGGCGTGGCCTCTTGGACATACGTGTGTGCATGTCATAATGAGTTTGTGTGTAGCATGCCAGCTTCCAGTACCAATATCCGTACACCCCAGCGAACTGCAGAACAGGCTCATCTGGACCGAGCCAAATGGCAGCCGACCTTCGTTTTCTCCCACAGCCTCAGAGCTGAATCTGCAGACAGCAGACAGACATGCACCACCAGAGTCCAACACACCTTCCTCAGTGCATACCACATTAGACCACAGAGTGCTGGAAGCCCTATTAGAATGATTTGGCCCTTCAATTGAAGGTTAAAACTAAAAGTAAGAAAAACACAAGAAAATGTATTATTACACTCTTTTCCACAATAATCACACCAAATTGGAAGTGGAACCCTTGAGGCTGCAGTTTTTTGACTCAGACAAAAACATGAAATGAAAAGGCGACAGATGGTTCACCCCACCACCAATGAACGTGTTTAGATGATAGTAATGGGAAAAACCATTGATTGTGAATCATCAAAAACTACTAGGTTGATTCAGGTAACAGCCCGTTATTGATTGTGAGCCTCCCATCATTTCAGCACAAAAAATATCAACTTTTCACTGCAGTAAATCTAAAATATTAACTCTTTTTTTTTTTTAGTTTGCATTCATACATATTCACCTAAATAATCTTAAAAAAGTATCATCACTAAATCAGACCTTTGTGCAAAGATGTTTCTCAACATGGTTGTATGAATTATGCATAGAAAATAAGATCTTTTTTAGGGGGTTGGTGTTTGGGTGACTGCTCTCTGGGGTTGACATGTATGAAGGTGTGCAGGGAAATGTAGACCACAAAGTTCCCAAAACACCTGACCTTCACCCAACAGTGAGTGAGAGTTCAGATTGCCAGGATTTATGAGCAAAGGTGAGAGTCTCTGGCAGGGGCCCTGCCCCACGTCTGACCCCCATGGGTTTCGCTCTCCCTTGTGTGTTGACAGCGTTTCTACACACACGGACTCCTGAATGAATGGGTGTGCTTTACTCCCAATTGTTCTGGCCTCCATAAAGTGTGGCCTGCTACCAGTAGGCCTTTTCACTTTGAATATCTCACCCATGAATAGATGTCACAGGTATTGGGGCCTCTCAGCGTGTGCGACCTTGAGCAACAGGAGCCCCAAGACTGGCTCCATTAACTCTTCATTAATTGCTTGAGCTTTTGAACGCATCTGGCAACGGCAGGGATAATATGACTCTGTGAAAAGGAATTGCAAGTCCCTGTGGACTGATAATGGCTGGCACAAGTGAGTTTAAAAAGGTTTGTTTGCAACAGAATCTACACGTTCCTATGCATAGTCCTGTTTGAGTGATAGTTCTGTAAAGGTAGCATTATTTATTTTCCTGTAACTTTTCTTCTTCATCGAAGATGTAACAATTAACATTCTCCCTTTAAAGCTTTGTAATATATGGTTTACAGGAGACAATCTTTTTTAATATCAGCTAATAAGCCTTATATTAATAAATCAAAAATAATTTGCTAAAATAAAATATGTAACAGGTTGAAATTGTCGCTTAAAAGTTTATTTTGATCTCCATTATGAACAATTGGTCTGTTGACATTTTCTGAAAAGTTTTGTGGAGTCCTGTGAATGGATGGATAGAAATGTTCCTTACCATGATTTCTGTTGTTTCTTCATTTTTGTTCTAGTTTGTTCCCGGCATTCCCCGTGATATCACCTCATTCAGCGAGACGTCATATTTTGGCCAGATTCAGGTTTTTCAATATAAACATCAAAATTAACATCTGCCCACCAGAAAAGTGTTGGGAAGTCACTTTTGGCTGAGTTTTTGGTGGCAAACACAATAATGAAGTAAAATCACCCTCTATGCATCTTTCTAAAAGACTCCACATCCCACAATGCAATGCACCAAACTTTTTTAACAATGACAATGAGAGAGAATTTACAGTGGAGATCAAAACAAGATTTTGATTCTTAATGAGACACTTTTACATCTTTGTTTCTAATAAATTATCATTGATTTATTGATCTACAATATGTCTTCATGTCGTACATTTTTAACTCTAAAGATTCTGATCAGAGCCTAAACGTTCATTTAATTTTTACTGCTGCGACATGACCGTTCAAACAATTTTGCCTGTACAAAGTGACCCGCTTGTGATTGATGAAGTCTTTAAATAAAGGGTTCTCCCAGGTGAGTCGGCCTTCAAAAGTGCACTGTGTTAGGGCGCTGTGAGATAACATTGGAGCTGTCCTGGCTGCCACTATCCTGCAAAGAGCCTCATTAATCACCATACTGCTCATTCACTGCATGGCTCCAATAATGTGATCAGGCCCTCTTTCCAGGAATAGCATGAAGGACCCAACATGTGAAGTCACATAAAGGCTGAGGGTCACTGTGTTACCTACTCGATATCACTTGAGTGATGTATTTCCTCTAAACTGCTGAATAAATGAAAAACTTTACCCAGAGTAAGCACAGAGTCTGCGATGAGTGTTCACTGGCGTTTAACCAAGTTTAGCTGGTCAACAACTTTTCAATGAAAGAAACGCACCTTTAGTACACATCATCTCACTTTTCATTCCGACAGGATTTCCCCGTGAGAGGAAGAAGTCTGGTTTCCAGGTACTGATGTGTTTGCTGGCACGAGAAGCCAAAACTCTCACTAAGCACCTCTGTTTGTTACTAATAGGCAGGCAGTGAATGCAGGTAACACACCCTTTATGTTAACTTTCAAATATGAATAATATCATGTTCAAAAGAAAAGTTTCCTTGGAAAAGCATGTATTTGATTGCAGTACAACAAGCCTTTTGACTCCTTGAGATTAATTATGAACTTATTTTTTTTTAAACTGCTATAACACTTAAAGCTGATATCCAGAGTTTCTGAGAAATCTATGTTAATGTCTGATTCTTTTGCAATGCGAAAAAATACCTAACTAGCCTTTTATTATGGTCTACATTAACATATATAAGCTTCTCCTATACAAATGGAAACAATTGTCCAGCCAATAGGCTTCGACTTCCTGTTTTTGAGACTGTCAATCAAAGTGAATGCGGAACTGTGCACGGAAACAAGGCCACGCTTCACAACAGCAAACAGATAAATATGATTTTGGCTCTTACCTGACCCATAGACCTATATCAATGCGACCTTGTTATGTTCTGGATGCGCGTGCCGAAACGTAGAGGCGTGGCTTCTGGTAGATTGGGAGAAGCAGTGGGAGGAAGTTGAACTGTTTAGGGGCGGGACATCGAGATGTTTCTCAGAATTAGCAGCTTTAAACAAGAATTAGTCTATAAAGCAATATATCTAGTATTCAAACTTGGGGCTAAAGCAATTTAAGAGACTAATGTGTATGCGTATATCTTTAAGATATTAAAAATAATATTGATTGACATCATAGATTATTGAAAGACACAAGTTTAGCTCAAATCTTTTCTGATCAGAGGGTTTGGTAGAATTTCTGAGTTTTGTTCTTATTTTGCTTGACTGTTAATGGGAATGAATAAATAAATGAAAGTAAATGCAATTTCATTCAGCATTGTTGTCGTAATTTGTACCAGTAAACATTATGCAGTGCTCTTGGTACAACAGGGATGTTGTGTTAATGTGTAGGATTTAAATGTCATAAAATGACTAAATTTGCACTTGAATTCTGCCACAAAATTTTGCACATTTTAGCTCTTTTTTTGTTATTATATTGCACTCAGGCCCTGCTTCAGTTGATTTAACCATTTTTTGCATTTTTAATGATATTTTAAATGTGTGCTCATTTTGGTTTTTTGAACATGTTTCTTTTCAACATTTAGGGTATTTAGATTTAGGATTACAAGTATTTCATCAAAGTTTCCTTCTTCGCTGCATCAGAATATTCTGCTGTGTTTGGTTTAACTTTTCCACATTAAAACGCATGCCCCACAATAAACAATTAAATGGCTGTTGCCTTCTGAAATATGTGTTGATCTTGGTGATGCATGTACTCGCCACAGCCCTTTGTAAGCACAGGACACGTGATTCATATTCATCTGCTTTAATTAGGTCAGACTGGAAAAACTGACCACACAACATTTTTTAGGTGAAGGCCAGTGGAAAGGTGTGTGGTGGGCCCGAAGAAAATTAATGCAGGCCAGGCATCTTTCTACCTGCATGATTTACAACCATGTATTTTGGAGCCACTGCAGAGGTTGGATGCCTGAAAACCCCGTCAAGTTCAACATCTAATGGCCAGTTACTGCCAGTTACTGCATGAATAAACACAACTTTCCCCCCCCCACTGAAACTTTTGCCACCAAAGCAAAGACACAAATGAACGAGTTAATAGTGTTTTAGAAAAATACAACTTGTGTAACGTTGTAATCACTTTTTTATCCTAATTTTTTAATAATCTAAAGCTTACACCACATAATAAAGTTATTCACATTTTTTGAATACCCGAGGAGATGATTTATTTATCGGATGCTCCTATTTTTTAATTGTCCTCACACTGTAAACCTAGATAAGTTCACAATACTCAAAACTTTTGTGGAAATCGATTACTTCAAAGTTTTTGAGTAGGTAATTTAATATCTTTGAGTTTTCATCTATAGTACTTAAAACTTGAAATGATCAATACTCATAATTTAAGGGATTTCTTTTTGTAAATTTTAAGTGAATTCAATTTAATTTAATTATTTTTTTTTTTTTACACTTTTACACTTTTTCACATTACTTTTTGTAATGTTATAGTACTTGATTTCTTAAAATATCTAGTCTCAGTCTAAAATACTCAAAATTCCACACAATTTAGAAAATTCGGTATTATTATTAAAAAATATATATATATATATATATATATATATATATATATATATATATATTATTCTCCAAACCACTGCATCTGAACCGTAAACATACAACCATTTTCAAGGGTGTGCATAACAATTTGCATTTAAAAACAGATACACATCGAACTCAATGAGGAAAGATATAACCCAGCTTTAAAAAAAAAAAAAACGTTTACCATTATTGTTTGGCATTTTAACCTCCAATAAAATATTTTAAAGGGATCCTCCACTGTTTTTACAATCCTTAAAGTCTTTGAAATGAACTTATTAGTATATATGCCTAACAAAACACATTATTTTGTACAATATTTGTTTTAATAACTTTTAAAAATGGGAATACTTTACAGTTTTAAAAACAGTGTTCTGTGATCTTGACATCACGTGATTGATGTGGTCACACCCCCATTTGCCTGTACACATCCCATTGTTTGATTGGCATGCATGCTTGTTTAATTAGATGAACTTTGCAAAACTATCTTGGTTATTTTTTGGATGATGTTACTACCACAATATGTTCTGACATGATGGTTTAATGCCATATGGCCAACATTATAATCCATTTAGATATATGTATTGTGGGCATATGTAATGGGTTTCCTTAAATAGAACCAGTGTATATAAGGGTGTATGCCAGCAATGTCAACCAGGTACAAATGTTTATTTTCAAAGGGATGTTGAATTTTTGTTTTATGCACTTGCAGAATTTGCCCAACCTGTCACTCGGACTCAGAGACGTTGCTCGAATCAGGAGCCTGGATTTAATTCATGTGCAGCAGAAATTTATACTCAGACAGTGTGATTAAAAGGACAGCCGTGTAAAAGAATATATGCGTTAAAAAAAAAAAAAAAATCAGTGTCACCGTATCCAAGTAAAATAAGCAGAATTCTGCTGCAGCTTTATTTGTGAACATGGCTGTGGATTATGAGGCCTATGGGCTGTGGAAAAATACCACAGGTAAAATCAAACATGTTGTAAATTCAGAGTAAAAGTGATACAAATAAACCTATTCAGTGTCAGTGAAAGGTCTGCAGATAGAAACATTTCTGCTGCAGCTCACGATGTATTTTCCTAAATAATCAAAAGCACATCAATAGAATTGTCGTACTTAATTAATGATCAAATAATAATAAAGGTACAGGGACTTAATATAATTTAACCAAGCTTTGGTAATTTTGGGGGAAATATGCATATTATTTTCAAACTGTTGACATTCAGAAAACTATAGTCTTTATGCAAAATTAATTTTTAAAAATCCATTATAACACATTAATTCAGAACCAGCCAAAGCATTCTGACCATTGACTAAGTTGGAGAGGGAAACCTTCCTAAAGAGAGAGCCGAGAGTGGACTTTAATTGCAAGCTTTGTCAAAAAATTGTGTATAATACTTGAGGTTCAGTTAGGTAATGTTTGTCATAAGTCCTTGTAAAGCAGCCTCAGGAAAGGAGAGTCAGATCCATTTTGGCTTCTTCAAATGCTGCTAGTGACGCACCGTCTTTTGGTCATCACATGCTTGTCCTCAGATACGTACGTACATATTCATATCTATATTGTAGACCTATAACACCGAATGGAATAATATAATATTCTCCATGACAGTAGTTTTAAGGCATTTTTCGTGTGTATATATATATATATATATATATATATGCACACAGAAAGTATTTAACCCCCTTCACTTTTTCAACATTTTGTAATTACAGCCTTATTCCAAAATTGATGAACTTCTTCTATCTTCTTGTCAATCTACTCACAATACCCTATAATAAAAAAGTGAAAAAAGTTTATCAGGATTTCTTACCATTTTATAAAAGATATGAAACTGAAACGTCACATGTCCATGAGTATTCACACCCTTTGCTATGACAATCCAGACTGAGCTCAGATGCAACCTGTTTCCATTGACTGCTGTTGAGATGTTTCTTCAACTTGAATGGAGCACACCTGTGGTAAATTCTACTGATTTAACTTGATTTGGAAAGGGACACATCTGTCTATTTAAGATCCCACGGCTGACAGTGATTGTCAGAGCAGAAGCCAAACCATGAGGTCCAAGGAACTATCTGTCGAACTTCGAGGCACAGATCTGGGGAAGGATACAAATAAAATTGGAGCAGCATTGAATGTCCCGAAGAGCACAGTGGCCTCCATCATTTGGAAATGGTTCAAAACCACCAGGACTCTTCCCAGAGTTGGCCGCCTGTCCAAAGTGAGCAATCAGGTTAGAAGGGCCTTGGTCAGGGAGGAGACCAAGAACCCAATGGTCACTCTGACAGAGCTTCAGCATTACTCTGAGCAAGTGCAGCACTTCACCAATCAAGCCTTTATGGAAGAGTGGCCAGACGGAAGCCTCTCCTCAGTAAAAGGCACATGACAACCAGCTTGGAATTTGCCAAAAGGCATGTAAATGACCTTACGTACATAACAAACAAGATTGTATGGTCTGATGAAACAAAAATTGAACTATTTGGCCTGAATGCTAAGCGTCACGTTGACAAGAAACCAGGCACTGCTCATCACCTGGCAAATACCATCCCTACAGTGAAGCATGGTGGTGGCGACATTATGCTGTGGGGATGTTTTTCAGCGGACGGGATAGGGAGACTAATCAGGATAAGGTAAAGATGAATGTGGCACTGTACAGAGACATCCTGGATGGAAACCTGCTCTAGAGCGCTCTGGACCTCAGACTGGGGCGTTGGTTTACGTTCCAACAGGACAACAACCCGAAGCACACAGAAAAAGTAACTAAAGAGTGGCTTCGGGACAAGTCTGTGAATGTCCTTCAGTGGTCCAGCCAGAGCCCAGACTTGAACCCAGTTGAACATCTCTGGAAAGATCTGAAAATAGCTGTGCAGTGACGCTCTCCGTCTAGAACAGGGGTGCCAGACTCCAGTTCTCAAGGGCCGGATTCCTGAAACTTTTAGATGTATCTCTACTCCAACACACCTGAATCAACTGAATGGCTCGTTATCATGTTTCTGCAGAGCTTGATAACAACACATTGGTTTCAATGACGTGTGTTGGAGCAGGGAGACATCTAAAAGTCTCTGGACTCTGGCCCTCGAGGACTGGAGTCCGGAACCCCTGGTCTAAAACTTGAGAAGATCTGCAGAGAAGAGTGGGAAAAAATCCCCAAATGTAGGTGTGCCAAGCTTGTAGCATCCTACCCAAGAAGATTTGATGCTGTAATTGCTGCCATAGGTGCATCAACAAAGTATTAAATAAAGAGTGTGAATACTTAAGCACATGTGATATTTTCGTGTTTTATTTTTAATGAAATGGCAAAAAATCCTAAAAAACTTTTTTCACTTTGTCATTATGGGGTATTGGAATGAGGCTTTAACATTACAAAATGTAGAAAAAAAGGCAAGGGGGTTGAATACTTTCTGAATGCACTAATATTCATGTATTTTGTTTAATCGTTGGCGTACACATAAAACATAATCTTGTTGTAAACTTCACTAGTGCAGATATATCTATACCACATTTTTTTTTTTTGGACCAGTTTAACTAGAACGCCTACTGACCACTGCAAACTGGGAAAACTCTACAAAAACTTCCATTTCAAAAACGGCGTTGACTCAAATAGCCAACACAGGTGGCAGGATGGATTTTGAGGTGAAAATGACAGCCAGTAAAAAAAAAAAAAAAAAAAAAAAAATCCAATTGTTCCTATTATTTCACTTACCTTTTGCAGCTTCTACTTTGAGTAGTTTAAATGCTTTAACCTTTATGCGAATGCTCTTCTCACCCTGCAACCTGCTTATGCATGACACATAAACACTACCATGTATGCTAAAATATTTTAGAATGTTATGTACTTGTTATGTATTTTTTTTAATGTGAATGTTGCGTTCACACTAACATTGAGAAAATAAAATAATTTTTTTCCCCTTAAAGCCTTAAAGTGATCATTTTATTTGGTTGATTTTTGTATGAATTAGAATGTTTTGATGCCACAGAAGAGATTTTCTTTATTCCTCCTTCAGCAAACACTACAACTGCAGCGAGTATTGGGCCTAATCACAATCCCTGGTTATTTGGTCGGCTGTTGCTAATGGAAGCGTGGACTTGAGTGGACGTCACAAGCACAGGGTTGAACAAAGAACCCCTTTCTGTGAGGCAGAAGGTGCTGAAAGGCAGGGCGAGGGTGGCAGGCCGTGCATGGAGCTCCACTATCATGCTGGGCGTCACATCCCCCAGCCTCACAGACAAAGAACGGGCCTGAAATCCTCTCCTGTGGTCAGATCAGTTACTTGAGCATGCTTAAATGCTGTTTGAAGAACTTTAAACATGCTACATTGACGTACGATAATCACTATTAGCAACGAATCACAACAAACTCCTGGAGCTAAAGGCGACATCATGATGAGACGCCGCAGCAAACGATGGCATTCAAAAGTTATGACAAACCTTCGTACCTCATTGACTCTCCGTGCCACAGTGTTTTTACATCATACAACATAATTCAGACCACATGTGTCTTTGTGCCTTGTTGCATATGAAGAGGTGAATATATAAGACCAGTTAACCCCCCCTCAAGTCCAACTGGAAATTTAATGTTTTTGGGTTCAGTTTTAATTAGCTTAGACAAGTTGAAGAATATAAAATGAGGTCGGCTTTTTGAAACACAATCTGTTTTAGATTGTCCAGTCATGTAGCTTATGAACTGGTTGACATTTTTTCAAAGTCACTAAAAATAAAGTTATATTAAAAAAAAAAAAATCCCCATTACTTTATCTGATTAAAATATGTTTTTGTTTTATACAAGGTTTTGTTTATTCTTACCATCCGCCCTAGAATAAAGAAGAAAAGAAGAAAACACTTTTAATTGCTTTACCATATTATGTGCAGTTTATAAGTGCTGAGTGTTCTGACCTCTGTGAAACCTCTGGGACTGTAGGGCCTCTCCTGTGACTCACTGTCTATCACATACAGTACTTCTTTCCATCATGTACATACACAATGAGACGCCTGAGTCCTCATCATCTCTCTTTATTTACCCCGACTGGCTCGGATTCTAATAAAACCAATCACACTCTTGCTTCGGCATCACAACAGATATCATTTAATATAACCACTGCGAGAAAAACTATGTGAAATCATTGATGGGACATTTTTAATTTGGCACAGTTTAAAATGCAACAAAACATAATTAAACATTTAAACTTAACTAAAGAGGGAAAAAAAAAATTAATAATAATAATAAAATAAAGTAACGAAAAAATAAACAAACATCAAGACAGCAAAACTTTGAATTGGAGCAGAAAACAGGAAAAAACAAAAACATTGACATCAAAATCAAAAGTCAAACAAAAAAACAAAAACAACAAATAACAGAACAAAAAACAAACATTGTTTGGTTATTTATTAAGGAGGAGGTTTTTGATAGAATTTTTAATTGAGCACGGGGAAAGTTTGATCAGAGTTTGAAAGCTTTAGGATAATTATGTATTTCATTATTGGCTGCAATATAATTGATAAAAAATAAAAAAAATAGAGGGATTGTTTTATTTAATGACACATGTATGAATTGAGCAATTTGAAGTTTGTTGATTTGATAAATGTTAAGTAATGCCAAGTTTGGAAAACAGCCGTAATGAGTGACTTCTTGAAGCTGAGAAAGTAATAATTCACTGCTTTTTTTTTTGCAAACAAAAAATGTGGCTACTGTTTAGTTAAGTGAGCACTGGCCCAGGCAAACTATTTTGGCAATACAAATTCAAATACAGATTAAGGTTTGAGAGAGGTGACATTTTGCTCCCTCTGTCACCCACACGTGATCCCACCTTCCCCTCTCATTGTTCCCGAGAGCCACCAGCCACATGGATCGGGATCTGTCACCAGCAAGGAATACTGTAAAATGTTATATTTCCTCTGGCAGAGTTTTTACAACTCAAGAACGGTAGGGCCACACACAGCTTGCAGAGATCCAGCGATGAGTATAAATAAACCAGGCTTGAGCCATCTCTGACACCATGTGTGAATATGTACTGTGCAGACTGGAAGGAAAACAAAGATGGGTCAAGCATGATTACCACCTCACCTTTCCTCAGGTTGTGCTATTCAACATGTATGATTTTGGTTATTATGAAAGAGGATTAGGGCCAATTTTAATAATAATAATAATAATAATAATAATAATAATAATAATAATAATAATAATAATAATAATAATAATAATGACGCATTGGATTCATATAGCGCCTTATTTTGGTGACTCAAAGCGCTTTACATGGCATTATTCTTTCACTCTACACTTTAGAGGTGGAAAGCTACTATTGTGGCCACAGTTGTCCTGGAGCAGACTGACAGAAGCGAGGCTACCATAGTGAGCTCTCGGCCCCTCCGACCACCCCCAACACTGACTCACACACTACATTCATACTAGACAATGTGGGTGAAGTGTCTTGCCTAAGGACACAATGACAGATACCACTAGAGCGAGTGCCCCCCACTGTGGCATTTTGATGGAGAGAATATTGAGATATGAGATTAAAGCCAAAATTTCGAGATTAAACTCAAAATTTCGAGATTAAACTCAAAATTTTGAGATTAAAGTCGAAATTTCAAGATTAAAGTCAAATTATCGAGAATGAGAGGGGAGTGTGGAGTGCATGTTGTTTTCTCCAGATGACCACGCGTGTGACGTCAGGGGGTCGCGGCGCATGCGTAAATTGCAAACATTCCACTTTAATCTCAACATAATATTTCAACATTTTTCTCGAAATTTCGACTTTATTAGAATTATTTTTTTCCATCAAAATAGGTTGCTCAAAAGTTCACTAAATATTATATCTGATGTTTTGAAGAACTTGTGAAAGTGTGAAGCACAAACTTGTCAACACATCCCGAGCAGTCGTCCAACTATGGCTGGGTGGTGTACCCGGTTCATACCGAATGCTGGTATATATTTTTGTTATGATATGAATTTTTAATATACCGCCGTACCAATGCATTTGATTACACAAATTTCGAAACGCTACGTTGCACCGCGTTTCAGATCGAACACTTTTCAATGTTGCACTTCTAAATAGGAAGGTAAACAGTAGCGCTATGGTGTTATTTACGGTGTAAATGTATATGTGTAAATGGATAAGAAAGACACAATTGAAAGCTCTGAAGCTGAATGTGCCTGCGTGTGCATGCCTATGCTACAGGAGAACAACACTCACGGACACAGAGGCACGGTTAGCTTAGTATGTCGGCAGTTCGGCAGTAATGCACAAAAAAAGAGAGCAAAGGATCACAATTTGTAATTACTATAATGCGGAAATAAATCCTGGTGGAGCTGCAAACAAAACTCTACCTTATTCACCACAAGAAACCACCACAGCACTGAGTATGCAGCATGTAAAGCTAGAAACCAAGCTAATGTTAAAGCTTAGCTAGCGCGGCAAAGAGTAATTGAGCTGCTGTTGCAAACTATTGCTGCGTTCACACCGAATGCGTCTTCTGAGGCAACGGATGCATCTGCCGCACGAAACATTCAGCAAGTTCCGCAGGATCAAAAAATGTCCCCATTCGATTCATATGCGCGTCTGAAGTGAAGCACCGCCTACCAGCGACACATCCAACTCGGTGAGTTTCACTGCCTGCTGAAGCGAGGAGCTGCACTCCTTTTTATGCTCTGATTGGCTTTCGTCATGCGAAACAGTCGCAGGAGTTCAATATTTTCAACTTGTGTGAATGTGCGAATATGACGAAAAATTGGGAGCGCGCTCGCACGGCAAACGCTCTTGACGTGCGGGTCGAACCGCACCATGACATACATTTTTGGCCATACCGCCCAGCCCTACGTTCAACTGGATATCTTCTGAGTATGCCTTGGTTTTACAGTAATCCAGAACAGTACAAGGCATCGTCACTGGGATTAAGAGTGACAATTCTGACAGTGCACCAGCTACACACACTGAAACATGTTTGCTTAATCTGTACTCTTAAACAGGATTTTCCTCCAATTTGCCCCATAGCCTGTGGTCCTTCTGTTTGTTGTCTCCGATCGCTGCATAGACTTCAAATAAACACAGCTTTGATAAGCCAGGGGCCACACGTTCACCTCTGACCTGTAGCAGTTCCGATTGAGATCCTGGGGCATGAGGTTCACCAGATGACACAAACGTAGCTCTTAATTTGCAGCCCTTTTTCGACATTGGGAGTTTGGTAAACACAGAGTGATAGAGGGAGTGTTGGTTGGAGGGTGGCTGAGTTCAGAGTGTGGGAGGAGAACGGAGGTTAAGAGGGACAGGGCATCAGTGGGATGTGCAGATTTGCCATCAGATGGGAATTTTTCATGTATTGAATCATTTACAACTTGCTGCTTTGACCTTGTCCCCTAACAATCCAGCCAGACTGCCATTAAAACAAGATTGATTGTAAATATACCAATCGCTTTGCTTACTTTTTCTTTCTTTCTTTCTATGGACTTTATATTTTGTTAAGCGCATTGAGATGACTTTGTTGTAATTTGCGCTATATAAATAAAGTTGAATTGGAAATTGATTTGAATTTATTCTGACTTCTAATTCTCTCGTTCTTTAATCTTTTTTCCTTCTTTTTTTTTTTAAAGCAATAATCATAGGTAAGTTAAGTTTATGCAATGTAAATATGTCCCTCCCAGAATGAGGTTACTGGCTGCAGCAGTCTGAACCCTCATTGTAGGCAGTCGAACATGCAGCAAACCACAAATTATCATTGGAGCGAGACGGGCCCCTTGCACCATAACCAGGCCCACCCTGGTCACCCCTAAAGTTGTGAATTTATGTCCAAATAAACACTATTTAATGCTCTATAGCAGGGAGGAACCATTGGTGAGCATGAATCAGTAAAACTAAGATTTCACACCTGTATGAGAGATGCAGTAGAATTTATGTCGGTATCTCCCTTTGACCTTGTTTTGGCTTTTCATGGTCAGTACCCTCCCTTTGTTGGTTTAGGATTTATCTTTTGTCTTAAATATAAAATAGATAGCTCAGTGAGGGGTGATTAAAGCAATGTTTCTCAAACTGGGGTACAGGGAGTCATGCAAGTAGAATAAAAAGGTAATATGAACCTGAAAAATAAGCAATAACAATAACAACAAAATTACGCTGTATTTTACAAATCTCTTTGCCTGTTCTTTTATTTATTTTTAACCATTTTCCTTGGAATCTATCCACTTAATAAAGTGATGCAAAGCCTAATTTGGATGTAGAAAGTGACACATTTATTAGGGATGTGCCCATATTGCAAAAATTATTCTTGAAAAAAATTTAAAGATGTGTTACTCTTGTGTTTACTTAATTTGAATAAAGAACCCTGTGTTTGAGTCAATTTTCTAGAAGCAGGACAGAGCAACTTATTTGATACAAGAACACAAGAAAAATGAAGCTTCATTGGCAATATCTGATAGACAAACACACACAAAATTAAAATAAATAAATATTCAAACAGTCAATTTTTTTTTCTATTTCTATGCATTCAATGCTAGTTTTTTTAAATTATTATTTTCATAGTTGCTGTGAAAGAAATATTTAATTAGAGTTTCTTACTATATACAAAATAATCATATAAATGTGATACTTAAAAAATGCATTAAAAAAGGTAGTAATCCTATTTCATTTGCAACACATTTACAAATCCTGGTGTAGGTTTGCTGTTGTCCATCTGTAAACTTCTGACTGACCACCACGAAGACTCAGCTTTGAGTTTTACATGTTAGTGACATCAGTCATTTGTCATCCATGTGGATATGCTGTGATTTATGGCTTTTCCCGTGAAGCAAAAAATGGCCCCATCATATTTTTTTTATTAGCCCTAAAGCCAATGACTTTTAAACAGAGTGATTACAGCACGTCACACGCCTGCAGCGCGGCCTAATACAGTGTGTTCTACACTAATAAAGAGGCTGAGCTATAGGTAAATGTTTATATTATTTTACTGCTTGCCTTGAGGAGGGCAAAGATTTCCATTCAGTACCATAGTGATGAATGTAAGTAATTACCTTGTATTGTAAGCAGTGTACTTTACCCCCTGAAGCTTTACATTTAAACTCATTTGCCGTCCGCACTCGCAGACTAATCAAAGCAATTACATGTACAAGCAAATGAAAGATGTTTACACACATTTTTCTGTGGGCATGTTTTTTCTTTTTTTTTTTGCAGATAACGCTTGAAGATTGATGATGAGTGAATATTTGTGGTAGGGCATCCAACAGGTGTGTGGCAGCTGTTTACAGTTAGGGCGACCATATGTTCCAGATTTACCAGGACATGTCCTCTCTTGTCTGGACTGTCTGGCCGGATTTTTACAAATGAATCAGAATGTCCGGGTTTCCCAGGGACCCTGAATGCATCTCAGGGGAACACGTTAATGCAAATCAGTGTTTCTCAAATGGGGGTACGTGATGGCATTACAGGGGGTACTTGAGAGAGCGGAAAAGTGTCAGTCTTGGTCCCACCCCAGGCGTGAGATGACCAGAAATGATAAAAATTATTGTAATCAATCTATTATGGAGCCACTAAATCAGTGTTTTCAACCTTGGGTTTGGGACTCCATGTGGGGTAGCCCAAAATTTCTGAAAAATTTAAATTGATTTTTTAAAATTTTGGAATTATGTTAAAAAACTAAACTAAAATAAATAAATTAAAAAAAAGATCAAAAACTAATTCTAGAAAAAAATATTGATTGCAAAATGGAGTCACAATCCAAAAACGGTTGGGAACCACTGCAATTTACAAAATGAGATTCTTTAAAATGTGCGTTATCACTCGCTCATTCCATCATTATGCTGTATAGTTGTTTTAAAATAGTTTTCTAAACAAAATGTTGTAAGTGAACAAAGGGGGTACTTGAATTCAGAAATAAAAAAGGGGGTACTTGAAACTGGTTTAAATTACCGTAACTCCACTAATAAATGGTAACCAGTAAAAGTGTAACACTATTTTCTATGAGCACTCAATACAAACCAGTTACAAGATAACAGGACCACCAGTCAAAGTGTAACACTAAAACCAATCACGAGATAACATGACCACCAGTCAAAGTGTCACACTAAAACCAGTCACGAGATAACATGACCACCAGTCAAAGTGTAACTATTTTCTATGAGCGCCCAATACAAAGTAGTCAAACCAGTCATGAGATAACATGACCACCAGTCAAAGTGTCACGCTAAAACCAGTCAAGAGATAACATGACCACCAGTCAAATTGATGGCTGCGTTGGCGGCTCCAGTCAGTTCTGCTATTGTTTTTAGCTGCCAGCTAGCGGCATTTCTACTGTGAATGTCTCTATAAAAACCACTTCTAAACCAAAAACTTCTACACTGCACCTTTAAGAGCAGGAATCTGATCTGTATGAGTCTCAGTCTCAGCCATACTTGGTTCAAGTAGCACTGCAGACCGAGAGAAACTTTATTTCTGCTGCTTTGTCTGACTCCTTCGTCCTCTGCTCTCTGTCAATTTGGTGTTAGCGTGGCACTGGTCCAGATGTTTCTTCAAATCACTGGCGCTATTTTTCACATCTCAGATTAAATTGCGTTGTAACACGCATTACTGAGATTTGTAACGGGTATAATATTACCAAATTTTTTATTAGCAATGCGTTACATCACTGTGTTACTGTAATTGCGTTTCTTTTGTATGGCGTTGCTCTCAACACTGATGGAGCCAACGTGATGAGAGATCGAAAGAAAAACTAGAGGCTGATTGAAGAGGGAGGATGTAACTTTGAATTCAGACGGACGTTTTTAGCCTCAATAATTAGCCTGACTGGCACCTGGGGACCTGAACAAGTGATGGACAACCAGCTTGCCAGGGGCAGGGGTTTTTGTATATTTGCCCAATGAGTGATTTGCAGAAAGACATCCTTGTAAAGGCCACCAGCATTGCTCTCTCAGGGCACTCTGGGTGCTGACATGCTATGTCTATCAACTCCAGCATTGCTGTCAGCACAGAAGCGCACTATTCATGCCAGCATTCTCTCCCCTGCTGTTTGCTCATATTGTACAGTACCAGCAGGGAGGAGTGAGGGGACAAAGATTTCATTTAGTCAAAGCAGACACACTTTATTTGGTTGCATTTAAGTAACGTGCTGAAGGATCATCACCACCAGGGATGTAAATCAAATAAATGCTGCATGTTGGCACACGTGGATCATGCCGGAGGATGTTTTTGTGAGGATACTGATTATTTATGTTATTAAGTTCCCATGTTGGGGTAAGGATGCCTTGTCATTTCATAATAAAATGATGAATCTCAAATCTATGTTAATAACAAAAAACTATCAGCAACTTCTGAGAGCATTTTAAAACTAAGAATTTTCACAAACTAAAAGAAATAAGGCTGGCACCTTAAAACAAAGGCCTATAAAGTGTTGAGGAAAGAGAATTGTACACTTGTCAGCACTGGATTGATGGGAGCCCAGGGATTGTCAGCGTTGATGGTAAATGGGCTCACGTCTGCACGGAGAGCAGAAGGCACTCTTTACTGGGAGTCCCATCACCGTGGTCAGTCTGGGAGTAGTTAAAGGTGTTCATTAATCATGGTCCTAAATTGTTTTCATGCTGCTGTGCTGACATAGAATGAGTATTATTACCATTGGAGTACGATGGGCAGATCACTGCTTTCAGGTGTCATTGTGGTGCGTGTTAAAGGACCCAGTGGGACTGTCTAAAAGGTTTAGGGTCAATGTGACTATTTTAGTATTTGCAGTAGTATTTTTTTCAACTATTTATATGATATATATACATATATTTTTATATGAGTGAAGAAAAAAACAGTTACTGGTGAATAAAGTTCAAGTTTCGGCTTAATTTTTTTAGCATAAACTCTAAAAAGCAGTTAATGTGTGCATGACTGTAGGTTTAGTTTGGACTGCAGTGATATTCTATCACAAGTCACAAGTTTTGTTGGAGGAAAAAAAGAAACATAAAGCATATGGCTTTTATATTGTTAATTGCTTTAGGTATTTTGAATTATTAACCACTGCGCTTAATAAAAGTTTAATGGAAAGCTTAGAAATTCAAACTAAATAATAAGTGAATAAAAGAAAACAACATAATAATAAGGGAATCTATGTATGTAGATCTGTGAGCACACATTTTAATTATATATTGAATTATTTATTTAACTATATGTCTATCTATTTATGTATATATATATATAAAGAGCAGAGAGGAAGAACAAAAATAAATATACTAACATACATAATTAGGAAAATAACAACAACAATGGCAGAAAGAAAGAAAGAAAGAAAGAAAGAAAGAAGAAAGAAAGAAAGAAAGAAGAAAGAAAGAAAGAACGAAAGAAAGAAAGAAAGAAAGAGGAAAAAATATATATATATATAAATATAAAGTTTAAGAGTGTGGCTGAATATCTTCACGGTAAAACTACTGTAATTCCTTCAACATTTAAGTTCTTGCTGCAACGTCTGGAAAAAGGTTTTAGTGATAACTAAGTTTTATGATAGACTCCCCAATAGTGACGTCTCACATTGAACACATTGATAGACCAATGACTTAAGCCAAGAAAAACACCAAACTTTTCCTTATTTTTTTGTTTATTATGCTTTGGCTGAGCACACAGACGTAAAGTATCATCATGCAGAGGTTCCATATGTTACTGAGCCATTCATGCATTAGAGCAACTGTCCTCCTCAACCCGTCTTATTTAGGGTTGTCAACTGGTCTAAGTAGTTTATGTTGGAAACGTTTTGTATACACAATTTTTCTTTTTTTTAGTATGAATTTGGGTTATGTCTCACACTGGGCTGTAGCTCTTTCTAGTCTTGTATTGTGATGTTTAAAATATTCTTGCATATGTTTGTTTGCTGGTAAACCTTTAATGTAAAGTGGCCAACAAACACTGTTAAATAGATTGTTTGCAACATCAGGTATGATAAGTAGCTGTTAGTAGTTAGTGTTATTTCATTCATCATGTACTCATAGACGTGGGTCGTGTGTGAGCTCACATTACACATGAAGTGTGGGAGTATCCATAAAAAAATAAATACATAAATAAAATTAAAAAAAACATGCATGCATGAAAATGTTGAAAAATGTTTGCAGGTTTAAATTGCACCATGGTGCTGCCTCAGTGTCAGTGCCATTATCTAAACAAATATCCTGATATTTATGTTGTTTTTGTTAAATTTCAATATTTTTGTGTCAACTTAGCGGTCTGTTTTAAATGTTAATACAGTTATTTTGTGCACCAATCCCCATCCGCTATGTTGTACTGGTTTCTTTATATTTTATTTTGTGCAGTGCCTTTTTCATTTGTATATAATTTAAAACTTGTTTCCAGTTTTGTTTTGTTTTGATCATTTTGTTTTGACTATTCCTTATCTTATTTATATACATTATTGGAATGATGCTTTGTGTTTATTTTAAATGCATTTTTATTCATATATGTGTATTATTTTCAGGTAAATCATTTCATTGGTTTCTGGTTTTCTAAAAATTAAAGAAATGTTGAAAGAAAAAGATTTTCAGATATCAGAGTTCTTCTACGAGAATATATAAATTGGCTGTAGAATTTACTGTGACGCAAAGGATTGATACAAATTGACTGGTATTGATACAAATTGCGTATGGCTGTTCCTGGATGGTGTGGGAAATCAAAACATACCAATACCAGTTTATTAATGTAAGTAAAAGTCATTTTAGTTGACTTAAGTTTAGTCAACTTAGAAGTTGTACGTTTAGACTTAATTTGGATTATCATCAAAGGACTAAAACTAAGACTTAATAGCAACATTTTATTTTTTTATTTTTATTTTTACAAAATCACGTAGTTAGTGATTTTGTTGATTTCATTTTCATCCCCTATTAGTCTTTAAAAGGAGAGAATGTGTTCCTTTCTAGAAATCAAGGACACATGGATTACCAAGTCAAAAACAACAACAAAAACTTACCAAATATACTTTTCATGTAATTATCATCTACTCATCTATCTATATTGTTTCAGTCAGTTGTTTCCACAAAATTTGTGGTGTTTCTGTTTGTACCATCTTATGGGTTGTAGACACTGTAGACCAGTGGTTCCCAAACGGTGAGTCGTGGCACACTGGTGTGTCGTGAGGCAAGTAGGGCTGTGCCGTGGGATTTTGTGACAACCATGCATTATTGCAATATAGAACTACACCAAAATAATTATTTTCTCATTTACTACATTGTATGCACTCTTTTCATAATACAGAGGCAAACTCTATGCCTTAATTTCTTTTAAAAATATTTAATTCATAAATATTTCATGAGTAATAGTTGCTTTTGTCACATTTTATTTGGCATTAGTAAATAATTATGCACATTTACAGATATTATACATGATATGAGTGATAACACGTGTTATAAAGGCTAGTTTGGGAACCACTGCTGTAGATGATGTAATATAAGTCAAGTAGACAAATAACACGTCCATCCATCCGTCCATTTTCAGACCCGCTTGTTCCTCTTTTTCAGGGTCGCGGGGATCGATAACACGTTCATTTATTTCATTAAAGAAAAAAAAAAGAACAAAAACTTACCGTAATCTGATTGGTTAGATTAAAACATTTCAGGAAACTATAAAATATAATTCAACCAGACATTTATGTTCTACAGTATATACTTCAACATGTCACCCAACAGAAAATTCATTTCAAATGTCAGCTACAACTTTCCTCATTGAGCGTGTGAGTTCAGATCAATGGCCTTTTCATTTAAAGTTGTTCTTTCAAAAAAAAAAAAAAAAAAGTTAGAAAAGTTTGGAAACGTCAAAGACCTCATTGGTTCACCTCAGTAGCCGATAAGGCTAAATTTTGCTATAGAAACTTAGCCACCGGAGCCAGAGTCCAATTTCGAAAAACCACAAAGTCAAACATGAGCGCGTGCTGCGCTTTAGGCAGGAGTATGAATATGTTGTGATTACGTTAAGCCATATCAGAAATCCAAATATATAAACTCAATAAAGGTCCTGGATACATTGAAACTTCATCATTAATTTCCATCAGTTCAGGTAAACCAATCAAAGAAACATTTAAAGTAATTACAGAAAGTTGTCAGTGTACAAGAAAACCATTCTTCTATCAATCTAAGGTAAAGTTCAATGCTGTGAAGGCTATGGGCTTTTTATAAATGTTTGAAATCAACCACATCCTCACGTCTGACATAAAAACTTACCAGCACTGCACGGCTGGAAGGATTTCAGACTGTAGGAACCATAAAGGAAAACACAGAATTTCATCTTACTTTTTGTCTAACTATTACCTCATGCTTGGACCAGCCTGGTGTTGTAGTGGTTGCACCTCTGTCTCACAGCAAATCAAGGGTAAACATGGTACCTTTCTGTGAAGTTTGCATGTTCTCCCTGTTATGTCTTTTTACGGATAGCATAAACTCTATAAAGCAGGTGATGTTAAGTGTGCGTGACTGTAAGTTTAGTTTAGACCAGGATTCTCAACTCAACTCATCCTGGGACCCACATTTTTGCCACGGTCATTATATCATGACTAGGGCTGGGATAATCGATTATTTTTTAAACGATTAATCTAGCGATTATTTTTCCGATGCATCGATTAATCAAACCATTCATTTTTCCAGTTCAGTTTGATTCGACTTGATTCAATTATCGATTATCTCTCCATTAATTGAAATTTTGTAATATTCAATACAAATTATCAAAGTGTTTTCCTCTCATTTTGTAAATTCATTTTTGAAAAAGTTATTGAAAATTAAAAAGATTAAAAAAAATAAATAAAAAATAACAAAAAAGAATCAATATAATATGCATACAAAAGGTTGTAGTATGACCAAATAAAGACCATCAACGTCCACAGTAAATTTGGTCACGTTGCTACACATGACCACAGACATATTGAATATTCAATATTTTTTGCTTCGGTGGTTGCACTTTGTTGACGGTCCCTGCGCAAACGTCTCTGCTGAAATGATCAATAATGGTATTGACGATCAGCTCGTTGCCAGCTTGTAGCTCATTGGCTATCTCATAGCGGTTAGAATGAGACATAACTTACTGAAGTCCTGACGTGGTGATCTCTATGCTCCTGCTCCTCTGACATTGTTACACTGAATGATGTTTCCTGCAATGATTTATTGTTTTGTAATCTCGAGATCTCGAGATAATTATCCCGTTATCACGGGAAAGCAAAGTCTCGTTATCTCGAGATCTCGAGAAAATTAAGTCATGATCACGGGAAAATGGAGGGAAAAAAATGTATGAAAGCACAGCCCTTTAGGGCAGTGATTCTCAACCGGTGGGCCGGGTCTCAAAAGTGGATTGCGGGCCTGTACTGGGTGGGTCGTGGACATCTGATCAAAAATGGATTAATATCTATTTGTCTGTCATGTTAGATTTGTCCTTTATTTTGAAATAATCTTTTCTTTTGACAGGCATGCTGTGAAATGCATGTTGCACAGGAAAGTATATAGATTTATGCTTTAAAAAATATTATATACATAATAAAATTGTGAAACAGCTAAAAATAAAAGTGGGTCGCAATTTATTGACCGTGGCATAATGTGGGTCCCAGGGTGTGACCAGTTGAGAACCCCTGCTTTAGGGCTTCCGTTAAGTACCCCCTTTGTCTGACAACAATTTGCTCAGAATACTTCAAATACTTAAAATACAACAACAACAACAAAAAACTATTGAGCAGAATGATGGAATGAATGCGTATTTAGTGTCTCATGAATAGATTTATTTCTATAGTTTTTAATATTTCCTGTCATCTCCCACCTGGTGAAACTCTGGTATTTTCAGTTAACGTTCTAATCAAGATCATTTTCCTCATCATTATTATGATTAATCGTTTTTAACTAAAAATAAACATTATAAAACTTCACATTTGTAATGCTGTCATTTGTTAATTTTCAAGTTTCTCTTTCACAGTACCCCCTTAGTGCCATCACGTACCCCTATTTGAGAAACACTGCTCTGCTGGATAATCCCACTGTCCTCAATATCACATCAATCAATTTATTGGTCAGTTTTTTATTTTTTTTTTATATATCATTCGGCACAGCTGAACTATTACGCACTGCTTCTTTTTAAACTGACCCTGAAACTGAAGTTCAAGCAAACAGAGTGGTAATGTCATTATCAGCACTGAGATGGAATTCAGATCAGAAAAATAAAGCATCACAAATAAATGGTTGACACACAGAAAAAAAAAAAAAAAAAAAAAAAAGATGTTTTGCTGTGTTCAGTTTGTAGGTGACCTAAAGTTGAAACTCATAAAACACATTTCAGACATCTTTAACATTTATTACAGGAGTAAAAATAACCATTTCAAAGTGGTTGGTCAATGAGACGTAGAAATATAGGAAACAGACAAATGAGTCAAAGGGACCAAAATCATTATGACAGTCACTGAACATTTAAGGAAGGCACTCACAACAGGTTTAAGAAAAAAAAAAAAAAAAAAAAAAAACGTGTGCGGTGCCAGTTTTAGCACGAGTGACTCTCGCCGCTGGTGTGGTACCTATCCAAGAACAACTCGTCTGAGGTTGCTGCACAGCCCAGGTTTGACATCGTGATTATAGGTGGTGCTCGCGGGTGAGGAAAGCTGCGGTTTCATGCTGAATATCTGAGAAATCCATTGTGAGTTTCTCCTTTTCTGAAGTAGCCCCTGACTGAATTATTAGCCACAGGAAGGAAGCGAGCGAGTCCCTAATCGGCAACGAGGAGTAATATCTCAGTCATGCTCTAGAGTGAATATGTCTGGGTGTTACAAATACACATTCACATGTGTGTTAGACATTTCATTTGTTTGAACATAGACACTGGGATACATTAGGTGGTTTAATCTGTAGCAAACAAAATGCTCACTCCAGTTAAGCGCTTGTGTATTGCTCTAGTTACCAGTTATACCAGATGAAAGCTTTCATGCAAATCTCCAGGACTGAAGGATTGAGATGTGGGAGCTTCTGTGGGTTCGGAAAAACTATATATTTCTACCTGAAGAGTCGTAATGTCAGGCGCGTTACAGTCCATCAGCTGGATACCCATCACAAAAAACCCTTTACCGACAATTCTCCAGGGACGTTTGCTTTATTTCTCCTTGAAAAACCTGAGCGTCTCATAATGTGAAATGGCTCAGTCAAGGAACTCCTACTGTTGGTTGATGTGTACTGTTTTCTGCTGAGGCTGAACTGAGTTATGCGGGACATATTTAGATGTGTATGGAGAAAGCAGCTCATTTTGATGCATGTTTGGATTGCCGTGACATGTTTCAAGCTGTTCAGGACACATTGTAAATTCTATCAGTCATCCGATAAATCCAGCTGGGGGGAAAAGCACAACACAAGATATATGACTGCTTAATAAACGTGAGCCAAGTTAGAGGTGTAGTAGTCTGGACTGCTGCTGAATAAGGTTCAACAAAAGTGGGGTCTGATCCCTGGGGACTAAGGGGTGGGAACTACCAGGCTATACACAGAGGTGGACACAGGGCTGTAGTCACAAGAGGTTAATTGTAGGTGTGTAAAGAGCACATGTTGTTAAGGAGCCCATGGGTGGAAAGAGTTCTATTTATACATGGCAGAGGTAATGAGGTGAAATTATTCTGTCCGACAGAGATGGGTTGTGACCACAGCAGGCTGGTGGAGCCTCTCCTGCCACAGCTCGGACTGTGGAGACTGTTTTCAGTCCAAACAAGGGTGCTGAACCATGAGCATGTTAATTAATTCCCATTAACATACGACCAGCTGTGGTTTTCATAGCAAACCAGGCGCCATGTCCCTGGAACAGGCAACTGATCGAGTAATTATTTGATTCCCCTGATGCATCAGATACACATAGGTTTTGTAAATGCACTTACAATTAATAAACCATGTTTTTGCCCATCTAGATGGAACACAGTGATAGGAATCAAATAGATTCATTATTACTTCAAAGTTGCCAACATTTGTTTTGTTGACACCCTGAAACTTTTAGTTGTACCATGACTAGTTTTTGCTGGTGTCTGTCTGTGTGTCACTAGGCAAACTAACTGGGCACGTTTGTTGCTTTTTCATGTTTTCTTCATATTTTAGTTTGGTTTTTCTTTTGATTCACTGTTTTACTGTTTTTTCTAACATTGTGCTGCATTCAGCCAGATAGAGGAGAAATACACGTCAGTGTGTGTGTGTGTGTGCATGTGTGTATAATGTCCTAAAGCTAAACTTGAAATACATGTGTATTTCAGTTTTTCTGGCCACTTTTTTTTACGTTTCAGAATATTCATTTTACCTTTGGGTGTGTTGGGTTTCAGCTTTCATCATTGTACCCGATCAGTCAAAGATCTTCTTAAAAATAATGATTTCTTTTTCCCTGTATTAATGTAAAAAAATGGTGAAACTCCGGAAAGACAATGTGGACTAACATACTTTGACTCTTCTTCATTATCGTTTTTTGTTGTTCCTCTGTTCATTTTATTCATCGAAGGACTATGGGGATAGGGCCACGGAAACTCTGTAAAATTGTATTGTTGAGATTGTGTCTTCCAAATAAAAAGTGAATTAAAAAAAAATGATAATAATTTTGTCAGCATTGATGCTCTTTTAAGATAAAATACGAACAAGAATAATACAAGCCTCTTTTGTGTGTGTGTGTGTAATAATGTTGATATGAGATATACTGTAAAACACAACCAGTAGTCAATGTGCAACCTGAATGGTGACTTGAAGCTACTCTATAAATGGGTTCATATATTTGTAAATCTGACTCTGAAAAAGTCAGTGCCTCACCAGCCACAAACCTCACCGCACGTCACTGACCGAATGTTAAGAAACCTTAGCTGGAGCCAAATATATATATTTGTGAAATTGCATACTGTCCTACGTTTGCTTCTGCAATTGAAGACTAATTGCTCTGTGACGGTTTTTTCCTCAATTGTTTTGTATTAGCTTCATATATTTACATTTTTGGTTCGTATATTTCATTATAGTGGCAAAAGCCAAGAAAAAAATGACTTAGTGCTGCATATTTTTTGGAAAAAATACTATACAGATTTTCACAAACAACATTCAAAATGATGAGTCAATAAAATAATAAAATAAATAAAGGTAACAAATAATGTCCCCAGAGTAAATACAGTCTTTCTGAGGGAAAACATAGGTATTCACGCACAAATTGGTAAAAATTTTCTTTTTCTACGGAGAAAAATTGATTTGGTTAATTAAAAATTCCATTAAGCTGCTATATTCGAAGACTGGTTATTTTGACGAGGGCTGTATACGGAACACAAAGAAAACAAGGGTTACATCTTCTGTCTTGATTGTTTGATCAAAAAGCCTCCAAACACAAGCAGTAAACCTGTGCTAGGCAACTCGTTCTCATGCCATCTTGTTGCTCATGACTAAAGGAGGTGTCTTTAAAGCTGTTGTATGGAGTTTCTGAGAAACGTCTCAATGTCCCGCCCTAAACATCCTCACTTTGTCCCACTGCTGCTGCCAATCTACCGGAAGCCACGCCTCCACTTTTCTACACGCGCATCGCGGAACACAACAAGGTTGCATTGGATCTCATTGATTCAGGTCTATGGGTCAGGTAAGAGCCAAAATCATATTTACATGTTTGCTGTTGTGACGCACGGCCTTGTTTCCGTGCACAGTTCCACATTCATTTTGATTGACAGTCTCAAAAACAGGAAGTCAAAGCCTATTGGCTGGGCACACTTGGCGATCATTTCCATTTGTATAGGGGTCTACAGGACGAAGGAGGGACTTATATACATTAATGTATATGAATGACCACCGGCAGTAGACCAGAGTAAAAGACTAGTTAGGTATTTTTCCGCATTTCAAAAGAATCATAGATTTATCAGAAACTTTAGATTTCAGCTTTCAGGAAAAAGACTGGAGTTTGGCAGAAACTTAGCTGATTTTATTAATGTTTAAAGAAAACTAAGAAAGTGAAGAACACAATGTGATTTTGGTCACTGGATGGCTGTTGTCACATAAGAAAACCAAAAAGTGTAAAATCCCCTATCACTTAACCTATTTGCTTCTTTCAACAGTACCAATGGAAGCCAAATAGCTTTTTCTTCTTATTTTGTAGGTTGTAGAATTACTGCAGAGATTCGTTCATTTTGAAAAAAGATACGAAGCAAAAATACAGAACTGAAGTAAGAGTTTTTTTGAGTTAGTGATTAATGGAGGTGTGCTTCAATAAAATGTTTATAATTCATATTTCTCTTTCCCCTGGCACTCAGGTTACATGGGCTAAAAGATGGCGCTCATCCATACTAGTAAGGGCCAGCTTTGGGCCTTCCTGTCAGTCTGTTACAGAGGAGAGAAGCCAGAGCGCTATGGCATGACGGTCAGTGGCACCCTCCCTACTTTTCCATTGGCGCCTGCTGTCCATGCCAAGGCTGAAAATGTTGAAATAGTTGATGTACACTTTCTCATCAGGCCATCAAAAATAAAGGAGGACTTACTTAGCTTTGGGTTGGTCTGATTCCTCAGCAAAAAACATATTGACGCGTACAGTGCTGACTACAGCAGAATATTTTCATAAAACAATCAAAGCTTCAGTACAATTTAAGAGAATAAGATTGAAAAACTTAAAATATGTTTAAATGTCTGTCACATTCCTGCATCAGCCTCACTCACCTCACCTGTGTATAGGGGTGGACTGGCCTTCCTTCTGACATACCGGGCATCGGCCAAAAAATTTTATTTATTTTTTTGACGAGCGAATGGAGGCAGACATGGTAACAGGTGCCCAAAAATGATCCAAAAGTGGCAAAAAAAGAACAAGAGTGGCCAAAAAATGGGCAAATAAAGAGGAACCAGGTGGTAGTAGGGGTGGGAACCTCTGGGTACCTCACGATACGATACACAATACAAAGCTCACAGTAACGATTATCTCACGATATGACTCTGATGCGATTATCGATATATTGGTCAGAAATCAATCTACGATACTCTATGACATAACAAGAAAAAAAAAAAGATTAAGTGAAAAAATATAATTTTTTATTTTATATCTCTGAAAGACAATACATTGAAAAAGTGTCCTATGAACAGTGACACTATTTTAGTGCAACATTTCTGTAAATAAGTGTCAATGTAAACGAATAAGTATCTCTAATATTACTTTCTGTAAACAAAAAGTGGGTCTTTCTTACCAGTGACACCATTATAGTGCAATGTTCCAGTAAATAATATATTAATTCCTTCAACAAAGAGTGACAACATTTCTGTGAAGACCTACCTGCAGAAAAGGTTTTGAAAAAAAATAAAATAAATAAAATAAAATAAAATAAAATAAAATGAAAAATTGATAGAGCGAGCATATTGATAATCACTCGTGCGAAAAAAAATATTGCGATATATTGCCGTATCGAGATATCGTCACATTCCTAGTATGTAATGGCAAAGAGTAGCTTAAATGGGCAAAATGTGGCAAACAATAGTGAAAAAGAGCAAAAATGTAGAACAAAAGCAGGCAAAATGTAGGGGAAAAATGTATTTATTGGGCAAAAGTTAGCTTATTTGGATGAAAAATGGACAAAAAATAGAAAAACATGGATATTTATTGGCAAAAGGTAGCTAAAGTCTGACAAAAAGTGTCAGAACTTTTTGAAAAAGGGCCAAAATGGGCCATAGGAAGTTGCAAAATGTAAATAGGGATTAAGAAGTGTCCCCATTTTAAGGTTTTTTGGGGGAATAATAATTAAAATTGAGACATAAATAACCACATGTTGAGTATCACTGACTTAATAATAGCTTACATGCTGTCTGCTGATAATGTAGTGGGCTGGTCCCAGTCCACCCCTGGCTGTCACAGTCCTGCTCAGCTAATCAGCCTCACTCACTTCACCTGTGTATCCCAGCTGCAGCTAATCAGCTCATCTCACTCAGATGTATTAAAGCTGTGTTGGTCCAGGTCTTTAGCTTACCAACATCTCAGCGTGCTTGAGTGTGATGGACTTTAATTTAAGTCCTGCTTTTTTTGTCTCCTTACCTCACACCAGCAAAGAACAGCTAATCAAGGTCAACTATATAAGGCAAGGCAAATTTATTTGTATAGCACATTTCATACTCAAGGCAACTCAATGTGCTTTACATGATAAAACATTCAATTGTTTAAAATCAATAAGAACATTTAAAATCATCAGTAAAATCAATTGAAATCATCATGACATCAACAACATGACTAAAAATCTCTCTCTCAATCATACGCAGTAGAGAAAAAAAGTGCCTTTAACTTTGATTTAAAAATGTTCACATTGGATGCTGACTTCAGCTCTGCTGGCAGTTTATTCCACTTCTTTGCAGCATAACAACTAAAAGCAGCATCACCATGTTCACTGTGAGCTCTGGGCTCCACTATCTGACCTGTGTCCATAGATCTGAGAGACCTGCTGACAGGCCATGCCTACAAAATCTTAGTTAGCTGTGTGAAACCTGAGGTCCCAAATGTCAAAGCAGGGGTCATCAACTGAATTTTAACAATCAAAGATTGGTAAAAACTGCCTTTACCATCTTGACATGCGTAACATCTATAATATGTGCATATAAACCTATAATTAAATAATTTAAATTAAACTTAGGTTGCAATATACCCAAAAAAATCCAGAAACTTACTAGTGCCACTCACCCTTGTTAAACACATTGGAAGGTTGCTTATACGTTGAACATCTCTGTGCTTCTGTATCTCCTTGTCTTATAGTGCTGCAGCCACACGACAGAAACATATAAAATTGTTGGATTATAGGGAAATTATTTCATTTTGATGACAAGGGAAATACGGGAACAATTTAGAACATAAACTGTGTTAAGCAAATTACTGTCCTTTTCTGGCAAAGAAACACCAAAAACCATGGTCAGAATGAAGTAAAAACACTTCTATGCATGTGTTCATGGGACTCCACATCCTACAATACAATATGCAAAAAATGTCAACAAAAGGAGTGTTTACGCGGAGTTGAAAACAAACTTTTGTGTCATATTTTTTTTGGAGCAAATGATCTTCGATTTCTTCATCTATGCGGCCTACACTACGTCTTCAGCTTTAAGTCCAAATGCAGTGTTCTCAATTGCAGTAAAAATGTCAGAATTTAATATTAATTCCAGAAGGTGTAAAATATACTACCAGTGTTTGTTTTCCTCCGTGTACGTGTATTTGCGACATTAGAAAAACAGATCAACATCCCTCAATAAAGTCACATCAGCAAAACATCAAGCAACTCACTCTGCTTCTTCCACGCAGCAGGAGCGATTGAACTGTATTTGCTCCGTTTTGTTGTGAAAACCCTTGAGTGGCCTTTTGATGGGACCCAGGTAGGTTAGGCAGCAGCTGGAGGGATCGTTGTCTCTGTTTGCATGGCACCCGCTGAGGGGCCTACACACCACCAGCTAAACTCTCCCAGATAATTTCCATAAATGTGAATAATGAGGACCTGTCCTGCTTTGGTGAATGTCCCTAAGGGAGGACAAAAGGATAACTGTATACGTCATGACATCCTTAGACCTATATTTTATCCCCAAATGTGTTTCTGGATTTACAGATATTGTGTTGGCATTATTTTAAAATAAACCAGTGATGAGTACATTTCTGTTTGTAACTCGACAACACCGATTGGAACAACTGACAGCGTTTATTATAATAGGAATTAAAAAAATGCTATAGAAAACACATTCTCAACCTGATTCATCACAATTCAATATATGTTGAAGAATGAAAAATAGGAAGTCTTATTACTGTTTAAACTGATGCAAAAGTCTTATAGTTCAGACCAATCTAAAACCATCAGAAGCGCATTAGTGAGGTTCACCAAATTAAACTGTTTTAATGTTCTTACTCATTTAATATAAATACAAGGATAAACCATTATGACCATTCTAACCTTTATATCTTTAAAGTTTGTGATATCTGTGAAAAATACGCATTCTTTGGTTGAGCAATAAAACTTGTAAATGTATTTTTTGGCTACATTTTTGCACAGATGTTCAAAATATCAATACGAACAAGGCAAAATGCGATCTTTTGTAAAAAAAAAAAAAAAAAAAGCCATTTATTGTGGACCACACTAAAGCAATTTTTGTTTAAACTCCCAGAATTAACATCTCTAAGTCGACTTAGTTTCCAATCCCTGTGCATGTTTTCCACAATATCACACTAGAATGGCACGTCATTAAAAAGGCAAGTACAAAAAAAAAGTTGGCTTTAGTAATAATACACCTTCATAAATTGCAGATCTAGGGACTACAGATGAAAATTAGCTTGTAGCTATCTCTGGTCTGTGCAACACATTTGTTGTGAAATGTCCCTGTCAAATAAATGAATTAATCTATGTGGCTCTTTGAGCAGGGAAATTATCTGCCGTATCTGGCAACATTTTCCCTGTGTCATTAATTAAAAAAAATAAATTGCAGGTGAGTGAAAATGAAACGCTGTCATCCAAAAGCTGAATTTGATTGTGGATTCTTGTTTCGACAGTTGTAAAGTTTTAAATGCAGGAAAGCGAACAATGAGAGTTACAGTATGTTCTTCAACGAGAACAGAAAGTTCCTGTGTTATTACAGTCAGAGAAAGGTCAAAGCTTACGACTTCAGTGCTTTATGAGGATTTTGTGTAAACACAAATTGATTTTTCAGACATAGAGGGTATGAGTTTGTTTATGCTATTATTTTAAAAATGCTTTAGTAATCCCACCATCCCCCCTTTTTCGCTCTCCTTCATCACTTGCACACACATTGTAGGGTCAGTAGAGCTCTGGACAGTAAATCCACCTCCTTAGAGGAAGCCGTTTATAAAAGCCTGACATCCAACTTCCTTTTTCTGATTGCTGATTACACCTCAGAGTTTTTGAGCTAGTCACCTCCGTAACAGCACAGGACAAGGTTAAGAAACCTCAGAGCTGTAAATTAAACGCATGCATTATCTATGGCCCCGAATTTGGTCTGCTAATCACCGTCTTGTCTGTAGTGGTTGACGTGAGGGCCTGCTATCCTGGAAATGATGAAAAAGAAGAGAAAGCCTCTAATGGCTTTACCATTGTACTGAATGTAAACTGTTTAATAAGAAATCACTCCTTACAGCCTCTCTCTAAAGTCTAAACTATGTCATCGGTTGTATCATCACTTCCAAACCTGTGGTCGACAGTAGTTTTATTTATTTTTTTATTTTTAATGCCGTCATTCTTCAACGGTCAAAACTTCAGCTTGACATGCTGACATCAATAGACAATGGTCTCATGGCTGTTATAAGACTTAGTATCTGTTAATGAAGTGTATCAATGGCAGCATAAATCTGACTGATTGGATTGTAAAAGAAACATGTCATCCTCTCTCAAAGTTAAAGATGAATCCACATGCTTAACTTGTCCTTTGTGTGGGTAGAGCCAGATTCTAATGCAAAACCAACAAGAAGACATAGTCATCCCCCGCCAAAAAAAAAATAGAAACGGAACAAGGGCAATAACTCCGGAAAAAAATTGCGCGCTTCTCATTTTGGAACTCCGTCAAGATATTGATACCCTGAAGCCACACACTGAATTTGGTTATCCTATCTTAAACTGTTTCTGAGAAAAGCTGTCCCCTTTAACTCGGACGGACGGACGGAGCTCAAGCCTATATCCCCCTTCCACACTTTGTGGCGGGGGATAAAAAATACCTCTATACAAAAAGTCTGTTAGCTTCATGCTAACATCTATTGGAAAACCCATGTATATGCTCATGCTAACATTTACCGCAATCGGCAGTGATTCATATAACACACCGTTTATGCTTAACTTTCATAAAGAAAGTCTTAGTGGTGTTATCAAATAGTACACTTAAACTTACTCACAAGCACATGTTTTTTCAAGCCGAAAATACAAGAACTTAATTAGTAGACCAGTAGGCCATGGGCTTTCAAGATGGAGCCTTCCGACTACTACAGCAACAGTGGTAGATCAAAACACACAAACTCACCCAGAGTAAACAAAACGAAAAAAGGGCAATAACGCTGGAAAAAAATAATTGCGCACTTCTCATTTTCGAATTTCATCAGGTATTGATACCCTGAAGCCACACAGCAAATTTGGTTATCCTATCTTAAACAGTTTATGAGAAAAGCTGTTTCCTTTAACTCGGACGGACGCAAGGACGGATGGACGGAGCCCAAATCTATTTCCCCCTTCACACTTTGTGGCGGTGGATAATAATGGATGGTGAAGAACAGCTGAAAGATATAGTTTGAATCATAAATGTGTTGATTCACTTCTTTTAAATCAATAATAATAACTACAATATTTGCATTTCCTGAAAAAACCGCAAGTGAGGATGCATAACTGTAACGCACCCCTATTTGACTGCAGAAAAAAATAAAAGAACCTAAAGTCATCCACCAATCAGGAGCCAGCATTTCCTTCTGCTGACCCTCCCTAATGACACCTCACCATGATACCCCATTCACTCCATTTCGTGCAATGTGATTGTTCTTTGTAGCACGTAAACTATGAGGAAATCATGTTGGCACGCATGAAAAATTAATCAATCCATTTTGGGCCATTGTCAAAAATGTAGTAAGACTGGACTGTATTTTTTTTTTGTTATTCCGCATGCACCATCTTTGACTTATTATTCAGTGAAGAAAAAATCTCACCAATAATACCTATTTCACAATAATAATTTAAAACTTTGACAACAAATTTCCAGTTATGACTTATAAACTATTATAATCTTTTATTCTCCAACTCAGGGATCATCATTCATTTAAAAGATATATATTAAAAAAAGGCTCCTTTCTAAAGTCATTGATCGGTGCCTGTTGTGGTTCAGTTGTGGTGTGTCACACTTGCCAGTTGCCACTATGTGTTAGGAATACATCAGAGATTCAATAACAGCTGAAGGTGGAAAGAATGGTGGAAACAACTGTCATCATGACTAGAGAGAGCGGTGCAAACGCCGCTCTTGTCAGGATGACTAATAGCTCGGGGCAACAGGTCTCACTGTGGGATGTTAACAATCAGCCTCAATCCTGACAGGCAGCTTCATGACGCGGTCACATGTACGCTGCTACAGAATCTCAGTCTTATGAACCCTTGCATTGTTATTAAAATATCTTCATGTTGTTAATAACTTTTCTCTAAAAAATACTTTAGGGACATCGTCATGGGAGTATCAACACAACTGGTTCAAATACACTCAATGGGAAACTCTTCCATCACTAATCATCAAAATAAGATTTTTTTTTTTCATTCTATTTATTTATTTATTTATTTAAGCAGTTTAATGCAAACAGAAAAAAGCTTTAGTAGTTGTTCACGTGGATTTGTTGGGTTTTTTCTTTTCTTACACATTTTATAATTTGATTGGGCTTTGAGATGACTTTGCGTTATAAAATAAAGTTGAATTGAAATTGAATTGTGTTGATCTGATGATGATCCACGAAGTACCCTTGGTAATATAGCCTTCAGAATAAGATAAGGTAATATGAATAAACTGATGGATTGATGACTCCAAGCGTATTAACAAACTTATACCCTTTTGTCTTGTAATCTCCATCTTTTTCACAGTAAAATAAAACCTTTAGGCCAATTATCCTTTGCTCTGTTCCACCATATGATACATTTTAGGATAGACACATTGACTCAGCAGTTTCAATTTTAACTATAGAGTTGTTGAAGAGTCATTTGATACTTTTCTGACAACAAAGAGAGTCATCTGTTTGCCCTCTTCCTGTAAAAGGTAAATTCCATCTCACTGAAGCCTTTCCTCCTAGAACCTGTTCTGTCGCCATGTAGGAGATAACAGGAAATGGTGCAAAAAAAGTTATTGACGTGTGTCATTGAATGGTACAATAACACCCTGGAAAATAAATGTGTTTTTTTTGTATTTATTTCATGTCATAATGTGTTTTTTTTTTTTAAACTTGCAGTCATGATGCTTTAGTGAAGGCTAAAGAGTGCTTTGTTATGTATCACTCAGGAGATCTGTTTTCAGACTTAGTAGAACGCTGACTTTACACAGTACATTAGATATTATGGATAGCTGGGCATACGAATCATATCCACTGACATGTTGACAGAGAGAGACTGTTCTTTGTAGAAAAAAAAAATGAAAAGAAAAACTCAAAAGTCTACAGATCCTGGTATCTTTGTTGAAGCAACTGGACTTGAAGTTGAAGACTTATTTAGTTCTGAAACTGAATAGTTGGGAGTCCAACTGATACTGTGAAGTTAATTAGCCCTGAATAATTAACCTATTTAGTTTGAACATTAGCTTTAAAAACAGTTGATTGGTATCATTTAAGTTGGACAGATTCTTGTTGAGTCGTCTATGGAGTGAAGAGATGATGGGATTATAGCTACTGGAGAGATAGTGTCTCAACCCCCTCTACAGATCACCACAAGATGTACTGAGTCATAACATTTGTAAAAAAAAACAACAACATCCAAACATGAATTATTTTATTATTTTAATTTTGATTATTGATGATTGAAAAGAAAAAAATGACATCAGATGGAAAGTACTGTACAACCTGGTCAGGAAGCAGGTGCATCACAGAGCCAATACTAGAAATCAACAAACATAGTCATTTACTTCTACTGGCAAATATTAAGACAAATAACAAACAAAGACACATGTATTTTTTGGACTATGGGAAGAGGCCACAGTATATAGAGAATATTCACTCAAGCACAAAAAGTCCAAAGTTGGTAATTAAACTCAGGACCTTCTCACTGAGGCAGGAGTGCTTCCTACTACACCAACATGCTGCCTAACGATGAAGTCATGTACGTAAAACAAATCCCTCTCACTTCACACTTTCACCTCAATGACGTCTCTTCCAATCAAGCCTGTTCTTTAGCGCATCAGTGTAACACCTCAGCTCAGTTTGTGAAAAAGGTGTTAACAGCTAATTAGCCGTGAGCAGAGGTGGTAGATTTTTTTGTTACCCTGGAAGACAAACGCTTTCCAACAGCATTTTATTTTCCAGGTAAGTTGACCCATTTTTATATGGTGTGGGCAGACGGCCCTGCCCACCCTGTAAACGACAGGGTAGAACGTGTCAGACAATAAAAAAACGACCACCAGAAACCTGTAGTTACAGCCTGCCTAATTACACGGATTTTCAGCAATGTGATTGTTTTTTATTTTGTAGCTTTTAACATAAGGAATGTATTGGCTAGTTAAAACCTTTGAGGAAAAACAGTAAAAATCAATAATTCCCCCAAACCGTGGAACAAAACATTTGCATTCTACTCATATCCATCAAACAGTTTGACACAGAATAAGAGATCAATTAACTTTGAAAATCTAATTTTATTATCGAAAAAACTATGCATTTATTTCCTGCACAATGTATGGAAACTTGGCGAGTGTGAGGGAAGACTATTGGAGAGTTAAAGCAACAGCGAAACAATAAACCAGGCTTTAAAATGAAAACAGATGAACTTCATTTAGCTTCCAATGAAGAAAAAATAATTAACAATGTTTTTTTGTTGTTGTGTTTTTACAATAATTAACTTTATGCGCACCAGATGTAATTTTATCGCCTTGATTTGGCTCGGTTTGTTTTCACAGTGCACTTTCTGATGCAGTTGCATTAGCTGGTCACCTGGGGGCGCAGTTACTGGAGACTTCCCTAGGCAGACAAGCAGAAATGAGAAGAAGAGGGTCTCGCCTATTGGTTAAAGCGAGTGTTTAAGTTTTCATGGTCGAAATCACATACTAACGTACTACTCATACTAAGTCTAAGACGCCAACATGAGTATGTAGTGCGTTCACATTTAATAGTATGCAAAGATTAAGTATGTGAGAAATGCCCGAATGTATACTATATCGTGACATTTTTGAAGTATGCACCATCGGCACACAAGTCCTACTTAACTGACCCATGATGCATTGCAAGCGGAACTTAAAATCATCCTGGGACCAGCTTCCATCTAAAAGTCAAATATCCCCTTTCACAAAAAAAAGCATCTTCTTGTCTTCCATTAGTTTTTACCCTTTTGTAAATAGGGTTTTGAAGTTAACCGGACATTTTGGCAATAGCATAATGGAGGGTCTTTGCATCCAATTCATGTAAGAAATGTCTTTGGAAACATTTATATCCACTTTTAGCCAAAACAATAGTAACAATTCTTACATTATCAAAAGTATTTCTTCTTACATATGTAGAAAGTGCCATTTTCTATATTCACTCAGAGTTCATATAGTAAATCATGTTCTCGGCACGTCATAATTACATGTTTTCATTCCAGTGTCGGTGCATGGTGGAATAGCATTTCAATCTAATATTTAGCACGTAGCTTGTATCCTGTGAGGTCATTCCTAAAAAGACCAGGAATTTTAGGGTGGAAGGATTTTTGACGTTGCACTTTCCAGGAAACAAGACTTTAAAAATGCTGGTAGCATTTGGATGCCACTATCAGCCGTGATAGTGGCATCCAAGTATGTTTTCCAGCTGAACTAGGAAAACACCTTGTAACGGATACCTTTAACCTTATAAAACCAGTCAAGGAAGTACACCATTCACGTAACTCTGACTAATTACTACATCACAGTTTGCAAAAAGTTTTTATTCTCTTCACCTTTTATTCCACCTATGTTTATTCAGCTCTGTTTGTAACTTGGTTTGACTATATCTCTTTAACATTGCCTTTATTTGCTTGTTTTAACCAGCTTGGAAATGTACATTCTCAAATCAATACCGTGGAGATAAATAAACATGTCTTTGGTGACATTCCAGATTGCATTGCTGTAAAGTGAGTGAGGGGGCTTAGGTTTGGCTGAAATAGACTTGCTGATGGGCTGAAATCTAAATGATACGTGTATCACATTTCACTCTGTAGTTGTTCCTGTGAGTCATCGTGGAGTAATCGATGGGAGCATTTCTCTTTCAGTTGGGAGATGTGACTGCCGCAGGTCTTGGCAAAGTCCTGCACAGTCCATGAAAGCTCCACTGAGCTCTAGTGATTAAGTGTCTTTATTTAAGCCCAGCAGCTCAATGAGCAATCTGAGCCAATCCAAGGCTTCTGTTGCTGGAAGCGGAGAGGTTTGTTACCCACTGATGGAGGAAATAATTCTTCTCAGATGGTATTTGAAATTAAACCAGTTGATCAGTTGAAAACTTTATATTTGTATTGCAGGCTTATGGCATCTACCTACAGTTCCTTATGTAGATGGCTTATTAGGTTACTAATGTTGCAGTGAAGTGGGTTGTAATATCTTGTTTAGTGGTTGTCTATGAACTCTTAAAAGAATTAAACACATATGCATGTTTTGTTGCATTATTCACCCAATTTACCCAATATTTCCTGCTCATTCATTTTATGTGACTATAGATGTAATGAATATTGCATGAAAGACATGGGAGGAGCCTGAAAGAGCTGAATGTGTTCCGGATGATAAAGCATGTTTTGTTTTCTGTGGGTTTGTTTTTTTTTTGGTTGCTCTATTCCTTTCATGAATGAGTTTGTGTTTGCCGGTGGCGCAATCTTGTCTCTACGTGTCTGACAGAAAAAGTCCCAAATTCCCTCTGACTTGCTCACGTGAATTGTCCCCGATGAGCACGTATGTGTCTTGGTGAACTGGATCACAAAGGGAAGTTCATTTTGTAAATGTCACTTTCATTAAAGGTGTAGTACTTTCATTGCCTTGTGATTTATTGTCTCCCTTTTGATTTCTCATGCAAAGTGAAATGCGGAATTACCCTATATGTTTCATTAATTTGGACAGGATACACGCTCGAAACTCAAGTAAAACTGAGGGGTTGAATGCTCAGTGTGTAACAAACATACTGGGTATAATAACCAGTTCAGATGTGTTTGTTTTGAGGACTGACAACTGCAAAAGTCATTATGAAAAATATTTAAAGGGATCCTCCACTGTTTTTACAAATGTGGACAAAAATCTTTGAAATGTCCTTATTAGAAGATCTATGCCTAACAAAACGCATTATTTTGTACCATATTTTTTTTTTTATTAACTTTTAAAAACGGGACTTCTTTACTGTTTTAGAGCCTGCACCACGCCATGTTGAAATGACATCATTGATGATGCCCATCGCCCCTTTTAGCCCATTGAGTTCTATAGCAGTGAAGCATTCAGGATCATTTAGCAGCTTTTTCAGTCAAAATGATAACTTGTGCTGCTTTGGGTTGCTTTAAAAAATCAATAAAAATTTTGTAAACCTCTTTGTTTACCGAAATCTGATAAACAAAATCCGTGAGCCAAAAAAATCTGTGACAGCAGGGGGCGACAAGTTTAGGCGGTAGGGCTGGGTGATGTTACCTAAAAAAAAAAGAAAATCTCGATTAGATTTTCGATTTTTTTTTTTTTTATTATTTCAATGCACTTAAAAACGAGGCTTGCTCACATTCACAAAAAAAAAAAAAAAAAAATATATATACTTATATATGTTTTTTTTTCAAACTCAATTTCCAAAATAAAAATAATTTTATCTACAATCGAGCAGCAATCCATCCTGGTTGCCTGTATTTACATGCACCCAGAGTTCTTCTTCTATCAAATTGCGGTAAACAAAAGTGGTTTACGTCAACTTTTTTTTAACTTTTTACTGATTTTTAGAGCAACCCAAAGCAGCACACACGCTGTCATTTGACTGAAAAAGCTGCTAAATGATCCTGAATGCTTCACTGCTATAGAACTCAATGGGCTAAAAGGGGTGATTCACGTCATCAATGACCTCATTTCAACATGGCGGCGCACAGGCTCTAAAATGGTGAAGTAGTCCCATTTTTAAAAGTTAATAAAACAAATATGGTGCAAAAATAATGAGTTTTGTTAGGCATAGATCTTCTAATAATCAAAGGTTTTGGGATATATTTGTAAAAAACAGTGGAGGGTCCTTTTAAAAAGAAAATACAAAAACAGGACGGCATTCTGCAACTCGTGGAAAAGAAAAGCTAAATAAACAACACAAAAACATCTTTAAATGATTAAATCCACCTCACAAATTTAAAAATGTTGTATTACTAAGTCATAAGAATTATATATATTTATAAGTGCTTCGAGATGACTATTGTTATAATTTGCAATATATAAATAAAGTTGAATAAATGCAGGTTATTTTTTTATCTTAATTATAAATTAAGGTTATAAAGTATTTACTTCAAAGATGTGAACCGTTTCTTTTCCCAGCATTGGAAGCTACTGAAAGCATGCTATGAATTCTTTCACGGCGGCACCTCATTCAAGTTAAGCCGGTGAAATGTATTTTTTGGCCCTGATTGAAGAAAACAAAAGCTAACTACTTAATTAACTGTAACACAACTCTAGTATCATAACTGCTCTGTGGTGGAATTTCAAACAGTTTGAAAAACCCCTGATTGGTTGGTTTGACCACAGACAATAGAAACTACAGGGGAAATACATTCTTCAAGCTTCTAACAGAAACTGTTATAATTAAAAGGAATGAGGTGAATCTTCTGACATACCTGCAATGTACCGGTGGGGCCGTCGACCCGAAATGGGCCGGTCCGGTGGGCTAAGTGTTTTTTTTAAGAGCGAGTGGAGCAGACATGGTAACATGTGGCCATAAATGGTCCAAATGTGACAAAATAGTTGCAAGAAACAGCAAAAAGTGACTACAATGGGTCAGAAGCAATAAAGAGTGGCCAAAAATGGGCAAATAAAGAGGAACCAGGTGGTATGTAGTGAAAAGGAGTAGCTTAAATGTGGGAAACATAGTGAAAAAGAGACAAAATGTGAGGAAAAAATGAACTTCTGTTTATTGGGCTTATTATTATGAAAAGTGGCAGAACATTTTGAGAAACAACAAAAAATGTATAAAAAAAACATGCAAAAATCGACAAAAATAGAGGAAAAAAAGGATATTTATTGGCAAACGGTAGAAATGGGCAAAATTGGGAAGTTGCAAAACAACCAAAGGGAAAAGGTAAAAAGGGGTTTAAAAGTTTCCCCCTTTTAAGGTTTTCTGGGGAATAGTAATTAAAATTAAGACTTAAAGAGCAACATGTTGAGCATTACTAACTTATTAACGGCTTCTACATGGTGTCGCTGATAAAGTAGTGGGCTGGTCTGGACAGAAAATGCCAGAGTGGAATTTTGGTCCAGTCCACCCCTGTAAGCAGCTGTTACGTTTGTGTATTTCTAGTCATTTTGAGTTAAATCCACAGAAATGAAATGAAAATATAACAGAATGTGTTTCACATGCTTGAGTGAAGCCATTGCACACATTTCATTAAAGCAACATCTTCATGTTGATAACACAGTTATGAGGTTCACAGCTTGACCCCTAGGGATGCTCCTGTTTGTGTTTCTGTTAGAGCCTCATGTGGTCCTGTACGTTTGTGTGTGAGGGTGAGGGTCCGGCCCGTTCACCATTTCTATGAAAGAGTGTGTGTCACTGCAGGTTCAGTTGGCCACACACTAACCTGTTTAACTAGCTCGGCGCCTCGGCCACTAATGGGGGCCCTTTGCAGATCCCAGCGTGGACCAGCCCCTAAAACAAGCTCCTGGGCTGCAGCAGCGGTTAGGAGCCAAACCAAGCCTCCATTCACCTCATCAGTCCAGCTGTTTATTTTCAGAGGCATTAGAGGAAACACTCGACAGGGCTTATCAGATCCAAACAGTCGCACGTCCTTTGTTTTTTACACACAGGCCTCTTCTCAACTCAGCCTCATTTTCAGTAATTGTTATCTTTCTTGCTTGGTAGAATAACATGGAGGGCTACATTTAACACAAGTGGTAAGGGGATCTGTCAGTGTAAACAAGGCAGATACAATGCACACTGGGATTTTATCTTAGCCTTTCTGTTATTCTATGTTTTTGAGGGCAGGACTTGAGAAAATATTGAAGAACATTTTCGTTAGAATAAAGTGCGAGTGTTGCAATGAAATACCTAAACTACAGCTCCATCAATGCAACATTAAACTTTGAATGAGCCCTTTGGATTTCAGGTGTTTTGGATTTGTGGATATATTTTTCACACCTACTCAATTTATGACTGTATACACATTTTTTTTTTTTTTTCCATCATTCTCACTATTCAGTGCTTATTGTGTTAAAAACAGGCAGGAAGTTACCACACTGTAGTGCACATCAACATGGTGGCAGTGTTGCACCATCTTTGGCACACATACAGCTTTCTGTGCCACTCGGTACCAAGCATGCAAGCTAGGACAATACTGGCAGTGTTATGAAAAGGACTATTTCAATCACACTGTGGACACCACGCGTGAACTTTAATGTCAAACATCTGAGTTCCAATTAAATGAATACAACACAATTAGATCATTTCTCTGTTAATAAAGGCAACTTTATGAGAAAAGTTAGAGGTTTGTTTTTTTTTTTCCTTAAGCAGGAAATGTTTGCAGTCACTCATGACTGACAACACAACCTCTGTTCAGTCAGGAGGCCTAAGGAGAAGCCAGCATTACAGCCGAGTATCGAGGAAAACATCATCCAAGTCCCCCCAGTCCTCCTCCCCCTCCTTGTGCAGCCAGCGGGGTTTCTCTCATAGAATGGCCAAGCTTCCACATTGCCAACTGTGCTGTAAAATAAACACACAGTAAATCTAGCATGATTAGGAGTAATCATGATCACGTCACTGCTATTGCACTGTAGATCACAGTGAACTCACACCAAGCTCAGGTGGGGGTCAGCACAGAAAGGTCAGGTTGAGTTTTAATTGTAAAAAAAAAAAAAAAAGTTGAAAATCAATTTGAAACATCAGAAAACAAATTATATCTCTCCAATAAAACAAGGAAGTTCTGCATGTGTGTGTGTGCGTGCGTGTGTTTGTTGAGCAAATTTTTCCCTGACGCGGTGCCTGTTCAACCTGAAACTTTTTTGAGTATGTGCATGCATTATTTTGGACTCATTTGGTGTTGCCAAACATTTATTTTGATTTTATTTAGCCCAGACGGTGCGCTCATGTTTAGCCAGAAATTAAACCTATTCAGATTTTGACCTCAGTGTGAGGGGGCGCTAGCGCACCGATCCGGTCATTTACGTACAACCTCTAATAATCAGTAGAAGAAGACCCTCCTCCAGTCCACAAAACAACGTTGATATTGTGGTGTCTGTTCCACCTGAAACGTTTTTAACAGCTTCCACATGGCTCCATGGTGTGTATCCATTATTTTGGACATATTTGGTGTTGCAAAACGTTTGTTTTTCGTGGTACTTCCGGGTCCGTTTTTTTTTTCTCTCAAGTTTCGTGCATTGGGCTCCGGGTTCATGATGTCAGAGAGAGAGTTGCGACTTTGGTGTTGCAAAACTTTTATTTTTCGCGGTACTTCCGGGTCTTTGTTTTTTTTAAAATCTCTCAACAACCTGCCAGGGATTATATACATGAGGAGATGGCGGTAGAGACACACACACACATACATACATTATGTGCATGATGCGCGCGCATGTGTGAGAGAACGTGCGGAGGAGATGGAGACACACACACAATATTTAAAATAAAAATATACTAAATGAGTAAAATAAAACATAAAGAAAACAAAACAATATTTATGGAAAAAGTGCACAAAACGAAATGCACAAAAATATACAAAAAGGCTCCAAAAACACACAAATGACTCAAAAAAACATACATTACAGAAAAATATACCAAACAAAAAATATGAAAATGACTCAAAATACACAAAAATAAATATTCATACACAAAATGGCAAAGGAAATGCAAAAAACTACACCAAAAAAGATAGAAAAATACACAAAATGATTCCAGAATCACACTACAATGGTAACAAAAAACTATAATATACAAACAATGCACAAAAACACGACAGAAAGATACAAAAAATACACATAATGACTCCAAAAAAACATACATTACAGAAAAATGCACCAAACGAAAAAAATATGAAAATGAATAAAAAATTGAAAATTAAAATTAAAAAAATGTATCATACGCATGTCCCATAGAATTAAACCAGATAACTCACACACACTATTTTACTTGGCAATGATTAATCACATTATTATTATTTGCAATTAATCGCGATTAATCACAGTGTTGTACGCAAAATTCAATAGTAATTTCAAACATAGTGTTATTGCACACTTTTATTTGAAAAGTACTGCTGTATGAAGAAAAGTGCAGTAACATTTGGCTTGTAAACACTTAACACAAACAAATAAGGTGCTTATTAAGAGCAGAATTTCCCTTACACGGCAGTACAACATATTATACCCAGAGCCAGGATTAACTGAGCAACAGCAATATTTCTAAATCACAGGTAACAGCAGAAACATTTTATTTTATTAGTGAGCAGCATAAACAGGCTATTATCATTAGCGAGTGTCCCTGTTAACAGTGAGATGAAGTGGTTGACCACACACACAAAATAGCTCTGATTTCTTCAGCAGGGGATTTTTTAGTCTGAAGTCCATGTTGTACTAGATTTTTTGGGAAATCTTAGTAAAAAAAAAAAAAAAGATTAAAAATTCCTCCAAAGTTACATGTTCTTACTCATCTACACCAAGCCAGTTACTAACACACAAAAGGTTATTTACATTTCCAGATGATAAGGAAATTCTTTTCTTTTGTATGATATGACCAGCAAGAGAAAACAACCGTTCACAGGGTCCAGATGTGGCAGGTGTGGCCAGGTACTTTTGTGCAATGGTGAGCCTGCATGTTTGGACCATAGGCTGTAAAAAGAATGGACGAGACAAGCTCCCTGGGGAAGTGAAGCTTTTATTTTTAGAGCTTTACCTGCTGACTGGCTGTAGTATAGGTCATAAACCCCGCCTCCTCAATGATCACAGATGGGATGTTGGTCAAACTGTAAAGTTAAAACACTCGTCACATAATTTTTTTCCAAATTTAAACTCTGCTGTGATCATTAGTTATAATCACCCTACATTGTGTTCAAGTGCTCATTTTTCTGTGAAGTTTGTTTTAAATAAGTTATTTGAGGTTGAAAAACGGGATTTTACGTCATATGACGATGATTGACAGCCGCTCTTTGTGAATAGCAGTTAAGTTGTGAAAAAAGCCGAGACGTCATTTAGCTATATTTGGGTTGAAATATATCATGGTTTTGTACTAACCTTCATGATCTGAACAAGACGTTGATAGAATTTCCAGTGGTAAAGATACTTATGTTCTTGGCGTAGCTGGGCTTGCGTAAGTCATCAGGGCAGTACGCTACATGGGCGGGGCGTGTTACCAGGGCCCCTCCCACCGGACCCTACTGCGCAGACTCTGGCTCTAAATAACGTCAAATTTGCAAGATGGAAGTGCCACTAAGCGTTGTATTTTGCCTTCAAAAACTAGAGTGATGACAGCTACAGGGCACACCCACTGGTTTGGACCACCACTCTAATGGACAGGCATCGGTACTGATTTCTTCATGTTTCTGTCCTGCGTGTTCTTTTTTGTTCCGGCTCTGTATCATGTGACAACATCCGACCCAATGAGCAACAGACTTTCAAAAAAAGAAAAAAAAAAAAAAAAACCTACGTTAATGCGTGATAGAATGATTGTCGGCATTAATTAATAAAAGTGTTAAGGCGATAACGCGTTGACCTGCCCAGCATTAGTTTTTAATTAAAAATGATAAACATAATAATGATGATGGGAATGATCTTGATTGGAACATCAACTGAAAATACAAGGGGAGTGGCCAGAAATGGTAAAAACTACAGAAATAAACCTTCTCAGGAGAAACTAAATGCTGTTTCATTCCACTTGTTTAAAAAATGTGTTTTTTATTATTCATTCCTTCATTTTATATATATATATATATATATATATATATATATATATATATATATATATATATATATATATATATATATATATATATATATATATATTTTCTACAGTTGTTTTTTTTCAGGAATCTGAGCAAAATGTTGTAGTCGGAAAGAGGGGGTGCTAGATTCAGGAATAAGAAAAAGGGGGTACGTGAGCCAAAATAGTGTGAGAATCACTGGTATAGAAGGTGAATGTGAATAAGAAAAGACAGTCGTGGTGCATGGATGCCTGGAATGCTCTTGTATTTTTTTCGTTTAATTATATATTCATCAAACATTGCTGCCTGTAATGCTAAACATTGTTATGTTGTCTTCTTCTTATTATTATTTTTTTTTTTATGGCAAATGCAAACCATCGGGGTTGAAGAATGGGGACGGTGGGGGTGGAGTAGTATGCAACTCTCCCCCCAAAAAAGAAAGAAAAAAAAAAAAAATAACAATAGAGTGAGGAAGCTATTTGTTTTTCCCATTAGAAATATTAGAATTGCCTAAATATAATTTGAAAATTTGATATTATTTTTGGTTTTCTAGGTATTTTACTGCATATACTGTAAATATTGATGGCCTCAGCTGAAGACTATTGCTTGATATTAATCTTTTAATATAGTCAATATATTTCTCTCAGACATTTTTGATGATTTGACATCCTCATGTGGCACAGAGTTCATTTGGGTTTGTGTGCACTGCAGGGCCATGAATGGTTTTCTGTTGTGTATTTATGTTTAGTATTGGAATCCCCGTCTGTGTTCTGTCATTCTGCTTGTATACAGTATATGGTTAGGTAACAATGCAAACACAAGTAAGTTGGATTATTTATGTTAGTATCCATACCAATTTTTAATGGTATAATATCCCCATAACTCACACCTTTCTTCCTCCATCAATGCAAACTTGATCTCAACATCGTGTTCCCATTGTATCAGGAGGAAGAGGAGCTTTGAAATCATACAACTGTTGTTCCAATTGTTTATTCAAAACCTTCTTTAAGACTGTGGCAGTGCCAGACATGGTTTGACTTAAAATTCCCACAAGGCTTGTAACTTATTGTCAGGGATTGGATTTCGACTAAAATTAGCCATCACACTCAATTTATTGCTCTGATTGAGGACGCCCATTAAATAAGCTCAGTCGAAGATATAATGTTGCAATTTAATTCAACCCACATCACTTTTGAGTCCAATGTGTAAAAAGTGGTTGTAACAGTGGCTTAGGTGTCCCCAAAGAATTGAGCTGGTCCGAGAGGCTCGGAAAAAGAGTGAAATCCCCGTCCAATTTTTATGAAGGTGGCAGAACAAGCGCCTTTCCTTGGGTGACTTGACTTATTAAAGCCACTCAAGACAGAGTTATGAAACCATTGAACAAATTCAAACTGGCATGTCGTAGCTTGGTTGGCTTTAAAAGGATAATGAACAGTATTTGGAGCTGCAGAAAGGATCTGGTAACAATTAAAGAGGTGTATTATTTCTGACACTATTCATGATCTTTGTTCAGAAAAAAAATCATCACTTTTACTGCAAAAGAGCAATTCATCACTAAAGGTTTGTGTTTATGACGTCTGTCACATCGGTTTACCACCATAAATCATTTGATTAGTCGTGCAACACAGCGCACATTCCCATGTAAAGTAAACAAAACATTATTTACATGTACTTTGGCCATTTTCTCTATTCAAGCTACACTTGTCACTGCATTTGAATATTAAAATACAAAAAAACAAAAAGCATTTTCTGAATACAAATGTTAACCATTAGCTTACTGCCAGGACTCTGTTTATACGGGGGAAAAGCTGTAAAGTGGTTTCCAACTTTCTCACCAAGGTCCTTCTTTTAAGAAGGAAAAAGCCCTGCAGGAGGCGTAGGCTACTGTACATGCAATGCACGGTGCAACATGGCTCACATAATATAATATAAAAACTCAAGTTTCACTGAGGTTTTCTGCACTGAAACCCTTTATCACACATGCATCATATTGGAAGTTTTTTAAAGCCGGTAAGGGCAACTCTACCTGCCCGTACTCTCTGGAACCAAGTAGTAAAGAAGTTTGGAACGGCTTTCTTTTTTACCTCCGCGTGATTATCTAAAAAGTACTAAACTGATATTGACAAGAATTTTACCAAAGATAAACCGTACCCCATTAAACTCAGACCTTACACCAAAATTTCATTGCATTTTAACGGGCATCTGGGTTAAATTACTGAATCTGGATAAGTTTCAAAAATACATTTTCTTCTAAAGGCGGGCATACACTGTGCGATTTTTTTCCATTGTTGTACTCAGCTCTAGCTATAATTCTTGACTGCAGAGTTTGAATGTGCGCAGCTCATGATTCATGTTCTCACACTATACGGACCAACACGCTGACACGATCTGACTGCTCACGCTATACGTTCATACACGACACGTCGGGGTCTTGTTTCTGAAAATGTAACGTAAGAATCAGAAGAAGAGGAACCGAAGTGGATAGACACTCCGTCAATTCTACAGCGGTCCTACGGTGTTCGCGCATGCGCAGTGTGAGAGTTTGAAGTAAGCCGCTCCGCGGCGCTGCATATTTGATTTGCATGCTACCATACGATCGCTGATCAGGAGCGGTCGTGAGGTGTGTTAATCGCTTCGACCCCGTGTGTACAACACGATGCACGACACAGAATTTAGCAAAGACTCGGCCCGATCCCAATAATAAACGCACGAGTCAAAAACTAGCTCAAAATGGGCCAAAAATCGCACAGTGCATGCCTTTCAAGTGTGAATGATGATGATACCATGATCAGGATCACTGATCCAGTTAACTTAGAATATCAGGCAGAGGTTTGTGCTCTTGTTGTTTTTAAAAATAGTCTGTTTCATCATAAAAGCCTTTGGACAAAAAACCTAGAAATTATAACTATTTCACAGTCAAATGCAATGTACAGAGCTTGTTTTGCAGTTAGGCTTCATCCATTCAAAAAACATCTCAGCCTAAAAAAATATTGTTAATCAAAAAAATATTGTTAATTAAGTAATCCATAAATCATATTAAAATACTGAAACACCTTTTTATCTTCTTGTTCATAGAGTGCTTCTGTTCTCTCAGAGCATAAAATCAATAGGGTTGGCACAAGTTTATGTCTTGCGCCACAGATTCTGGCCAGCAGCAGTGGCTTCCACCCAACGCCACGCCACACACTCCTCACCACTGACATCTTTCACTCTCTGACCAGAGACTGCAAATACCACTGGAATGGACCACACACAAAATGTTCTCTGAGTTGCCCAGTAAAAGAGTGGGTATGCAGTGAACAAACGCACACACACACATGCACACTAACACACATGTTGGGATGTTGAATGAGTTGGCCTATGAAATTTTGATAAATATCCCTAAAGTTATTTTTAAATGCCGTCATGAACAGAATGTCTGACTAGAAAGGAAACAGTATGTTTGAGACACTGAAGCCAATCCTGTACCTGTTTATTCTCTTCAAATAACACTTGGAAAAGTTTTACTCTACAAAATAAAAGACCCACCCCTGGATTTGAGCTTTTGTAAAGCAACAGTGTTAACTACCACTTCATCTACTTGCACAAGGAGTTACATAGGAACCTACATAGTCACTGGTGTGAATCCAAATAGCTGTGTGAGTTGGTGAGGCTGTAGAAGGACTGTTTGCACTGCACAACTACTGTATATGCTTTACTACTTGACAGGTGGTGAAGCAATACTTTAGGGATGGGCAACTGTTACACAGCGGGGCCACAAAAATGTGATTGTCTGATACAAGGGCCACATAATCATTGTGGCCATACCAGCCTGTCATTTGCCCCATCCCGTTAGATCTGGGAAACTAAGCAAGTCTGGGCCTGATTAGTAGTTGGATGGGAGACCACTGAGAACTTGGGCAAGACACTTCACCCACATTGCCTAGTATGAATATAGTGTGTGAGTGAGTGTTGGTGGTGGTCGGAGGGGCCGATGGCGCACTATGGCAGCCTCGCTTCCGTCAGTCTGCCCCAGGGCAACTGTGGCTACAATAGTAGTTTACCACCACTAAGAGTGGAGTGAAAGATAATTCCTTAATCCTGTAAAGCACTTGAGTGTCTATGAAATCCAAAGCATTATTCTTATTAACAGTCATGCCAGTATTAGGAATAACAACCTTGTGATTTTTTTTACAGCTATCATTTTTTGTATTTTGAGTCATTATATGTGTTTTTGTTATTTCTTGTGTGTTATATTTGCATTTTGTTTATTGTCCATCTGTGCCTTTTTTTTTTTTCTGTATTTATGTTGTTTTGGGTATTTTCTTCTGTCATTTTGTGTAATTGTTGTTGTTTTGTGAGTTTAGGTAGTTGTTTTGTGTGTATTATGAGTATTTTTTTGTGTTTTTGTTGTTGCTTTGTGTATTTTTGTTGACGTTCTGTGCATTTTGCTGTTGTTTTGTGTGTTTTTAGAGTTATTTTGTGTATCACGTTGGGCTTCATATTACTTCCAATTTCTTGAATTACAATTTTTGGTGGATTTGTCTTGGGGCCCCGCCCAGAATTAGACAGTGGGCCGCCAGTAATGTTTAAAGTAGACATAGGCAATGTCTACTTTAAACATTATGACATTGCACATATTTTAAACACTATGAATTGTAATTACTGTAGCCAATTCAGGATAGCTATGAATTACTTTAAAACAAACTTTGAACACCATGCACACTGACTGTCTGCAATTATTCATTACAAACATCTTTTTAGTGTTTTAAATATACTTATGCTTGTGCTCAAAGTATTGCAAAAGACACATCTCAGCGCTTGAATACTGAAATACAGAGGCCTACAATTTCATGTCAGCCGTTTCCTTCTTTTAGCCGTCTCATGTTCAGACATTTTGAAATCCAACCAAGCCTCGAACAGTAGTCGGACACTTGTCGTAGAGGGATAGTGTTGAGCTTTCTTAAAATATACAGTATGTCTTCTTTAAAAACTCATGATTATGGTACATTAAACACACCATTGGAAAAAAAATGGTTACCACATTGCCCACAACCCTGTGTGTTTTACCACCAGCTTTAAATAAACAGGCCGTGCTCACATTCAGGGAACAGGAAAAGACGTCCGATGAGAAAAATCAATTTATTTAAACACTGATACCGCAAAATAATAACATATTAAACATTCTTGGGTAGGCAAATAACTGCTTGTTTGCCAAATGCTACATAGCGGGACACTATAAAGTGCTTTTTTTTTTTTTTTTTGTTTAATGGAAGCAAGTGCAATACAGATGAGCAGAATGTATGTTTGTTCAGGTTGAGGTCTTATAGCGGAACTGAGGTAAATCCCCCTCATCCGTCAAAAGCAACATTTGCATAGTAGCCACATAGTGACACAGGTTAGCATTAATACACAACCGCCCCAACCCGAAGAAACACCTATCTAACTGCTATCTCCATTAACTGTTGACTTTTTGAACAAATAAGATGTGCAAATGTTAAAATATGTAAAACTAATGCAGCTAAATAGACAACAATACCATACCACTGCAGCTGGGAATACAATTGTTCAGCGGAAATGAAGAAAGGTCTTTGTTTGACGGTTACATTAAAAGTCACCTTGAAAAAGATGGGAGCCACAATGGAACAACGTGCTTGTGTCATTGCAAGACATCATTAATCAGTCCATAAAATCATCATCAGATAACTGTCTATATGATATTAAATAGTCTTTTTATTTCTGAGATTTGGTTTAGAACACATCCTAGAGATAAATATATATCCTACCATTAAGCAAGATGTTCTCTTTAATAAAAGCTATTTAATACTCGGTTGTTGAATGTTTGCATCATTTGAGTTTAATTTGTTGAGCTGCTTCCCAATTTATCTTTGACCACAAAATGTTTATTTTAATAAGCAGTATATATATATATATAGGCTTGCATTTTAATCATTCTATTGGGGTGTTGCTCCTGTTCCCCCATATATGCTGCCTATGGTAACACACTGCTATGCTTAAATATATATATGTAATTTTTTATTTTTTATTTTTTTAAAGATTGCTATTAAAAACAGTATTATGTATGCGAAAAACTGTTCACACATGCATACACATAGTATGGCACCTTGGTACAGCATCATTTATTAAGTAATTGTGATCCTAAAAGAGCATACATGAAGTATAGTGTTGCAACCTCACAGCAATAATTAACTCGTCGTTGTGGTGTTGTTAGTAATGTTTTCTCTTTGTGTGTACAGATACCTAATATTCTGGGATTTTCCCAACAGAGTTGAAAAAAAAAAAAAACCGAAACCAAAAAAAAACCTTCATTAGTTTATAAATAGCTTATTTAGTTAAGCCTTGTGTGTTTATTATCAGTTAGTGTGCTTTATTCTTGTAATGAAAAAAGCAAAGTTTTGCAAAATAGAAAAAAAGGCAGATAAAGAACATAAATAAATGGTGTTTAATTGAAAAAAAATAAAAAAAAGGAAAAAAATACCATTGAACATTTCAGCCCAAATTAAATGTACTTATCATTCAATAAATCAGATTTTTGTTTACTTTTTGTTTTATTCAGTGATCTACTAAGTTCAGTCCTGCTTCGGAGAGAGATGCTTCCCTGGTCCGCCACACCTGATATTTTAGAGAACCATGATCAGAATCAGGTGTGTTTGAGCAGGAAGATCTAAAGCACCCTGGACTTAGACAATTAATAATAGGATATAGTAATACACCAAGGATATTTACCCTATATGTTTGCACATTAGTCTTTTCATATCATTAAGCATTATGAATGTTAACCTCCTGTTTTAAAATGACAGATTATGCAATTAAAATAAGACATTTTTAAGATAACATGGACTACATTGTATCTAAAGGCAGAGATGTAAAGAGTGCTGATACTGTATATCCTACTCAAGTAGAAGTATTGTTGCTTGATTCAAATTGTACTCAAGTACAAGTAAGTCATACATACATACAAGAAACTTCAAAAGGACGAGACCAAATTTTGCACAATTGGAACGACATCTGTATAAAATAAAAGGTTTGTCAAAATGTGTAATTCTTTTTTTTTTTTAATTTTATTTATTTATTTATTTATTTATTTTTTAACTAAAAGAACACCAATTAATTCAATTCAAAGTAAAAAAAATATAGTATATAGTATAGCTACATTTATGAACTCATGAAAATAACCTTCATTCAATCTGTTTTGGTGCGATGTATTACGTTTAATCTGATTGGTCGACTATGATGTGATGCATTTGATTGTTGTCTGGTCATTTCATTTTTTGTAGTTTCACAATGTCTGTTGATCATTTTAAAACAAAAATAATAATAATTTGCTCTGTAACGGTTGGGTGTAGAAATGTAACAAATTACTTTACTCGTTTAAAATGTACTTGAGTTACAGGTAAAATGACTGATTTAGTAATAAAGTACAAATACCTATAAAACCAAGTCAATTACAGTGATGTAGCAGCTGCAGTATTTTTCTTCTTCAAGGAACCAGAAATGATAAGATTAGCTGCATACTTTTGGTGCTACATTTCTAAAATGTTTCTAAAACTAAAATGTTGGACACACATTAAACGTACAGGTGGATGGACTGCTTTCTGCAGAGCAGGTGAATAGTCTGGCTGAGGAAGGAATGTTTCTCTTTGATCCTTGTCTTCAGGTTTCATCTTTTTGGGCTGGGCTAATCTGCTTTGATCTCATTTAAGGGGGCCTCCCAGATCCTGGTGATACATCAGCGTAACCGGTCTGTCAGGATATTTGGATCATATCACTTTGACATGGATTAGACAAACTCTAAAATGTAATACTACACAGAGGGAAACAATTGTGTGGAGAATCATTTGAGAAATGTGCCTTCATACAAGATGAAAAACAACATGCATCTGGAACTTTTATTGTTAAATAAAGTTTATTTAATGATGATTAATTGTATTTAGTTTCATGGCACTAAATAAAATAATATTTACTTTATTACAGCCAAAGGAACAAAAATATAGGGATGTTTTTTTTTTTGTCACGCAAATCAACTTATCAACCAAATGTATTAACAAAAGGACAGAAAAAATGCGGAAAAACAGATTTCAGAGGTTGGATGAGTCATGGTAATGACACCTTACATTTGCTTTTACCCTGTCTGCACTGCAGTTTAAATACTAGCAATAAGGCTACTACCAATGACTTCATTATTTCCTAAAAACTTTTAAATAAAGTCTGTGATGGGACTGTTGCTTAGGGGTGTATAGAAGAAATGATGGTTGAAATGTAATTCTGTTTTAAGTCAGTAACTATCACCACACTGTTACATACCAGAGAAAACACCAAAAGTGACCACCAACCCAATACTAAATACTAAACAGAAAAACTCTAATACATCCTACGGAAAACATGTTGACCGGGAATCAAAGTTACAACACTGGACATGCAAACCAAAAATATTAACTTTGCGCCACATTGTGACTTGTCAATAAATTTCACACAAATCGTCACGAATGTCTATGAGATTGATAGATATTAATAGTCTTATATCTTACCAATATTTTTTGCAGGAAAATAGCAATAGAATAAAAAAAAAATAGTATTGATTTGTTGATATATCTATATTTAGGCCTGCGTTTTAATCATTCTACTGGGGTGTTGCCCCTGTTCCCCCATATAAGCTGCCTTTGGTAACACACTGCTATGCTTAAATATATATATATATATATATATATATATAAACCCATGGGGATGCAGGGGATGCGACGCCCGCACTGTCATTAAAACAAAAATCCATCCCCCACACTTTTTACAGAGGGACTCAATGTAGAAAACATATTAGTCCAGTTAGGTTGATTGAACAGTGATGAAGCCAATCACAGCCAGCCATTTGATGAAGCAAACAAAGAGTTAACAGCGATAAATAAAGTGTAAGTAAAGTGACAAAAAATGAGTAACAGGTGGCAAAAAATGGTCCAAAAGTGGGAAAAATGTGGCACGAAAAGTTTGAAGAGTGACTAAAACAGGCCAAAAGCCATCAAGAGTAGGATGCATATCGTTCGGATTTTGTCAATACCGATACTGATACTCCTTACCGATGCCGATATTTTTTATCGGTGTAACTATATGTAATTTGGTGTAATAAAAGACATGAAAAGATTAAAAAATGTATTACCATTTTTATTACCACAAGAGAGGTAACACAAACAATGTAACGTAACATCTCACATCAAGGAAGATTTTTTTCAACACCTGCTTTTTCAATCATTAGTAAGTCAACTATTTTTGTAGTGCACAGTACTGCCAAACAAAGTAGCAGCATACCATGCATACAGTGAGGCTGATGAAGTACATTTAAAGGAATGCAATGCTTCAACAGATGCTTTTTAGAAATAATTTAAAAAGTGATTAAAAATAACAGAGACATTATGAACTAATCCATTGGTTTCAACCCAACAGCCTGCAAATAAACATTTATGTAAACAGAAAAATGTAGAGGCCCTAACAGTTCTTGTTTAGGAAAACCAAATGTTTACTTTCTCTGTTGAAGAAGCCTGAACACAGAGGTAGCAGGAGGACAGCTGTCATCAATCAATCAATCAATCTTTATTTGTATAGCGCCAAATCATAACCAATGGTATCTCAAGGCACTTTACAGTAGAGCAGTCTTAAGGACGGACTCTTCATTTTATGGATACACACATATGCATATATACGTATATACACATACATATGTATCCCACACCCAACATGAATTCATCATGGCGGCAAGGAAAACCTTCTGTTAAGCAGCAGGAACCTTGTGTGGATCCCATTCCTATGATGAACAGCCATCCACGTTATGCTGTGTTGGGTGTGTGCAGAGGAAAGGGTGGAGACAGAGCCGCTGAGTCTCTGTAACTCCACACTGAGGATCCCACGGACCTGCAAGACAAAAGCCAGAAGGAGTACAGGAGCAAACACACAAGGGAGTAAGCAGACATAGAGGGAGTGTTTGAAAGAGGAATGGGACCCTCTCCGGTCCCTCTCTAACCTAAATGACCTCTCTCTTAACGCCCTCTCCAACCTCTCTCCAACCGAGCATGCCAGACCCCCCCCCCCGGCAGTCTATGCCTATTGCATCTTAATTATGAGCTATGAGCTGGTTCCTAACTAAAAGCTTTATCAAAGAGGAATGTTTTGAGCCTAACCTTAAAGGTAGAGAGGGTGTCTGCCCCCCGAACCGTGGTTGGTAGATGGTTCCAGAGAAGTGGGGCCTGATAACTGAAAGCTCTTCCTCCTATACTACTTTTAGAGATGAATGGAACAACGAGTAGTCCAGCATTTTGAGAGCGTAGTGTTCTGGGGGGATTGTATGGCACTACAAGCTCCTTGAGATAGACTGGTGCCTGTCCATTTAGGGCTTTATAAGTGAGAAGAAGAATCTTGAATTCTATTCTATATTTTATGGGAAGCCAATGCAGAGAGGCTAATACAGGAGTAATGTGATCTCTTCTCCTAGTTTTAGTCAGTACACGTGCTGCAGCATTTTGAACCAGCTGAAGTGTCTTAAGCGACTTGCTCGGGCAGCCTGCTAAAAGAGAATTACAATAATCCAGTCTAGAGGTAACAAAAGCATGGACTAGTTTTTCGGCGTCGCCCTGAGACAGGATAGATCTGATTTTAGCAATGTTACGGAGATGAAAGAAGGCAGTTCTTGAAGTTTGTTTTATGTGAGAGTTGAAGGATAAGTCCTGATCAAATAGAACCCCAAGGTTTCTAACAGTTGTGCTTTGTGCCAGAGTAATGCCATCTAGGGCAGTTAGGCTAGCATAGGTTTCTCTAAGGTGTCGCGGGCCCAGTACAATGACCTCAGTCTTGTCTGAGTTGAGAAGAAGAAAATTTTGGTCCATCCAGGCCCTAATGTCCTTTAGACAGGCCTCAAGCTGCCACAACTTTCTCAAGAATCTTTGAAATAAAAGGAAGATTAGATATAGGCCTGTAGTTTGCTAAAGTGCTGGAATCAAGAGTAGGTTTTTTGAGAAGGGGTTTGATTACAGCTACTTTAAAGGACTGTGGCACGTAGCCTATTGATAGGGATATATTTATTGTCTCCAACAAAGATGGGCAGACTAGGGGAATAACTTCTTTAAACAGCTTAGTTGGGATCGGATCTGAAAGGCAGGTCGATGGTTTGGAGGATGAAATAATAGAGTTAAGTTCCTGAAGTCCTATATGTGTGAAACAGTTTAGGTTAGGCCTATTTACATTTAATGGTACAGCAGGCCCAGGTGAAGGCAGGGAGTGGCTAATTTTATCTCTAATCTTGTGAATTTTATCGTTAAAAAATGTCATAAAGTCCTCACAGCTGAGGGCTAGAGGAATCATGGGCTCAATAGAGCTCTGACTTTGTGTTAGCCTGGCTACAGTGCTGAAAAGGTACCTCGGATTATTTTTATTTTCTTCAATTAGTGAGGAATAGTATGTAGATCGACTATGTCGTAAGGCTGTCATGTATTTACTATGGCTTTCTTGCCAAAGTATTCGTGACTCCTCTGTTTTATTGGAGCGCCACATTCTCTCTAATTTACGGGTTGTTTGTTTGAGTGTGTGAGTTTCAGAGCTAAACCACGGAGCTTTCCTCTGACGTTTAATAGTTTTTTCCCTCAATGGGGCAATTGAGTCCAAGGTGGATTTTAGTAGACTAGCAGAGCTATCGACAAGCAGATCCAGTTGAGAGGGGTTATAATTAATATCATAGTTATTTATTGGATGGTGCACTGAGTTTAAGGCAGCAGGAATGGCCTCTTTAAATTTAGCCACAGCACTGTTGGATAGATTTCTACTTGTAACTATTTTATTGCACAGTGCGAGATCCTCTAGGATAATGTTAAAAGATATTAAAAAGTGATCTGATAGCAGAGGATTTTCAGGGTAGACTTTTAGTTCATTAATATCAAGGCCATATGTTAGAACAAGATCAAGAGTATGATTTAAACGATGAGTAGCTTCATTAATAGTTTGAAAAAAGCCAACTGAGTCTATTAGGGACATAAAGGCTGAGCTCAGGCTATCACTATCTTTGTCCACATGGATATTAAAATCTCCTACTATCAGTATTTTATCAGAACTGAGGACTAAGTTTGATATAAACTCAGAGAATTCTGATAGAAATTCAGAATAAGGGCCTGCAGGACGGTAAATTATCGCAAATAAGACTGGCTGGCAGGTTTTTGATTCGATATGAGATAAATTTAGAACCAGGCTTTCAAAGGAAGTGTAACTGGCCTTTGGTTTAGGATAGATTAGGAGAGAGGAATGATAAATAGCTGCTACACCACCTCCACGGCCTATGTCTCGTGGCATATGAGTATTTAAATGACTGGGAGGAGTGGCTTCATTTAAACTAACATATTCATCTTGATACAGCCATGTTTCAGTTAAACAGAATAAATCAAGGTTATTTTCTGAGATAAGGTCATTTACTAGTAGAGATTTGGATCTCAGTGATCTAATATTTAATAGAGCACATCTAATGGTTTTATGTTTTGGTGTTTCTAGATTTGAGATTTTAATTTTTTTCAGATTTTTATAATTGATAGCTCTTTTATTTGATTTTATGTTAAAATCATTGTGAAATATGGGTCGGGGGACTGACACCGTCTCCATAAAATAATATTCATCACCATCACAACAGTTGTCATGGCGATGAACACAGCTATCCTGATAGCAATGGGAGGGAAACTGTCCTAAGGCAAGCGCAGAGGGGCGTGGAGGACTCCCCCTCTGTAACATGGTCTCATTCATGAGATGTCATAAATGTGCCATGTTTTCTGATAGTAGAGATGCTCCCTCCAAAGTAGGATGGATTCCATCTCTTCCTATCAGGTTCGGTTTTCCCCAGAAGGATCTCCAATTATCAATGAAGCCCACCTCGTTTTCTGGACACCACCTCGATAGCCAGCGGTTAAATGATGACATGCGGCTATACATGTCATCACTGGTCAGATTTGGTAAGGGACCAGAGAAAATTACGGAGTCCGACATTGTTTTAGCATAAGCACAAACTGATTCAATGTTCACTTTGGTTGCTTCCGACTGACGACGTCGGGAGTCATTAGTGCCGACATGGAGGACTATCCTATCAAACTTACGATTACTCTTTGCCAGCAACTTTAGATTTGATTCTATGTCGCCCGCTCTGGCCCCTGGGATGCACCTCACGATGCCCGCTGACTTCGCTAGCTTCACGTTTCTCACTATGGAGTCGCCAATTATCAGAGTTTGTTCCCCGGTGAGTGTGTTGTCCTCACAGAGGGGGGAGAACCTGTTTGAGACGTGAACATGGTGGTGTCCCGAGCGGCTTTTTGACCTTCGACTATGCTTACCACGGACAGTAACCCACTCATTGCTGGCCGGGGGGGAGGCTAAGCTAGAGCTAGCACGGTCCGCACCGGCTAGGTCCTGCTTGCTAGCTTCGGTTTTGGTATCAGGGGTGCGGAACCGCTTCTCCAGATTGTTGATCCTCGCCTCCATATCTAACAGTACGCTACACTTTATGCAACTACCATTGTCCCTAAAGGAGGACGAGGAGTAACTAAACATCTGACACACCGGGCAGGAGAGCGGAGGGGAGGAGAGAGAAGCCATAGGTGCTAAATTTAAGCTAAGCTAAGCTAAGCTAAGGACAAAAGGAAGTTTAAAGGAGATTGTACTGCCTATAAGAGGCGAGATTGCTTTTTACTTAACCTTCGTACGTTTAACTGTACGGTAAAAAATTAAAACAAGTGTTTTCAAGGCTAAAATATCAATGACAACAAGTTTGATTAGAGTTAGCAGAACACAGTAGTAGAGCGCTGCAAACAGCGGTAGAGTGTAAACAGGAAATGATCGATACGTCACCACGTCAGCACGTCACCAGCACCAGCTGTGAGAGCAAGGGGAGTGTGTCTGTCTTACCCCACCATCAGTGGACAGGGTCATGGCCAGTAGGGATACGGGGAAGACCTTTCTTTTCTGTGTCTTTCTCGTATTGATGGTGATGCACTGTGCTACTGTTGACTGAGCCGCCTTTGCAGCTGTCTATCTTCTTCTGCGAAGAGTTGTCCGAGTGCAGATGCTGGTTTTGGATGCTGAAATACAAAGTCATAACACATTTTTGTAGTCAAGTTTATTGCTTTTTGCTGCAACACAGCCTAAGATCACATAAAGATGTCTAACTTACATCACCGTCCTCCTCTTCTTCATCATCATTGTCCTCAACCTCAGTCATCATCACATCTGGCTGTAGATCCTTCACAATGCATCATATTTACCTGTTTGCTGTCGTGACGCGCGGCCTTGTTTCCGTGCAGAGTTCCACATCCACTTTAATTGACAGTCTCAAAAACAGGAAGTTGAAGCCTATTGGCTGGGCGCACTCGGCAATCGTTTTAATTTGTATAGGGGTCTTTAGGACATAGGAGGGACTTATATACATTAATGTATATGAATGACCACCGGCAGTAGACCATAGTAAAAGACTAGTTAGGTATTTTTTTGCATTTCAAAAGAATTATACATAAACATAGTGTTGGGGCAGAATAATTAGTTATGCTTAATAATATAATTACTTATATATTTTAATCCTTAAGCCTTGGGGTGTAACTTTTCATTGTGTGATTTCTCATGTCTTCAACTTTAACTTGTCTTCACTCTGGGTCAGAACAACCTGTCCAAAGTTTCAAAACAACCACAAGGACAGACACACACACTCACATAGCACACCCCATACACATTCATTCATACACACAAACACATAGTTCGCACACACCTCCGTTTCCATAGCAACCAGATAACGAGGAGCGAACTGTTTTGACTCAAAGAGTAAAACTGTCTTTCTTTCCATCTCCTGCCCTCCCTCTTTCTCCCTGTCTCTATCCCTATCTCTCGGGGGGAGGAGGGAGGGGGGAACTAAGGGGAGATATACGTGGCTTTAATATTGCTTTAATATTGTGTCTCGTCACTCTGTCTTTGGATCGCCTGGCCAGGGGGTCACCATTTTTGTTTCCACTTTGTATTCTTTTATTTAGTTTAGAATAAAATCATTTTTATTAATTCACCAACTCTTCAGTCTGGTTTTCATCACTTCCCAACGCAGAGGGTGTCATACAGCCAAAACGAGGTAACCTTCCTCTTTTTCCACCTTAACAATTGGCGTCACGAACGAGATCCCTGTCCGGACCGTGTGCGCGGCCCGCGACCCATTACGGGGGTGACGGACGCGTCAATGATCCTAAGCCAGCATTTAATGTGCAGGATACCTCCGTGAAGGCTCGCATCGGGTCGTCGCACGGTTGGCACGGGACAAAAACGGACCACGGTGGACCTCAAACAATTCGGCTAAAAAAAGGTGAGAAGCTGGTTTTTTGTTCACAAAGCCTTCATGCTTCTTTTTGTTTCTGTTTTATTTTGACACCTCTGCTGTGGTGCGTGAGAAGGTCACTCCGGTCCAGTTAAAGTTGAATAATATTAGGGATGCCCGAGTCCTGACAGTCTGCGTTGGTGTTGTTTATTATTCTCCTGCTAATTCGGAGGGTTTTTAATCTCCGGAGTAACGAGTGGTCGAGTTTGAAATTCTCCCTAGCTTTATATTTGCATAAAGACACAGGTCGAGAGGTTACCCTTCCCCCATACTCCTCCCAACTTTATATTTTTTCATAAAGTCAGAAGTTGGAAGGTTCCCCTGGAAATTCTCCCTACTTTATATTTTCATAAGGCGAGGTTGAGAGGGTCTCCGGCTAATTCAGATATTTGTTTTAAGTTTCTGGAATTTGCAGCTGTTGAGAGTTCCCCTGGTTGCGACCGGGGTTGAGTTTGTGACTAAGCGCACGGCCGTGCCGTCTCTGCCTGATCAGCAGATAGTAGCAGACTGTTAGGGGACATAATGGGCAATAATCTAAGTGTGAACCCCGCTAAGCCGGAGGTGGACTGGAGTGCACCATTAGTAGACCAGATGAAGAAAAAGTATGGTGAAAATTGTTGTGACAAGCTGCAGGTTTGGGTGGAATGCTTTGGTTTTCCAAACAGAGGCAGCTTGAGCGAACGCCAGCTCACACAGCTGAGAGACGCGCTATCTGAGCATAAACAGCAACTTTTGAGCAAAACAAAGGTTAAAAGCAATTATGTGAAAGAAATGATGGCACATGAACGCTGTTTACACATTTGGCAGAAAGAAAGTGCACACAGGGCTGCTAGGGATAAAAAAGAAGCGGTTATAATGCCAAAACAGGAAAAAGAGGAAGGTTACCTCGTTTTGGCTGTATGACACCCTCTGCGTTGGGAAGTGATGAAAACCAGACTGAAGAGTTGGTGAATTAATAAAAATGATTTTATTCTAAACTAAATAAAAGAATACAAAGTGGAAACAAAAATGGTGACCCCCTGGCCAGGCGATCCAAAGACAGAGTGACGAGACACAATATTAAAGCAATATTAAAGCCACGTATATCTCCCCTTAGTTCCCCCCTCCCTCCTCCCCCCGAGAGATAGGGATAGAGACAGGGAGAAAGAGGGAGGGCAGGAGATGGAAAGAAAGACAGTTTTACTCTTTGAGTCAAAACAGTTCGCTCCTCGTTATCTGGTTGCTATGGAAACGGAGGTGTGTGCGAACTATGTGTTTGTGTGTATGAATGAATGTGTATGGGGTGTGCTATGTGAGTGTGTGTGTCTGTCCTTGTGGTTGTTTTGAAACTTTGGACAGGTTGTTCTGACCCAGAGTGAAGACAAGTTAAAGTTGAAGACATGAGAAATCACACAATGAAAAGTTACACCCCAAGGCTTAAGGATTAAAATATATAAGTAATTATATTATTAAGCATAACTAATTATTCTGCCCCAACAATAGATTTCTCAGAAACTCCGAATACTAGTTTTAAGGATAAACGTTATTTACATTTAGAAATGTCAGATAATATCAGCAGAGTTTATAACTGCAGACCATCCACTGGCGGACCATCGTCAGAGACTAAGCTGGGAGGCTGCACTGCAGACGCAGCGCTAACGTTAGCAGCGCGACTTATGCAGTCAAAAACACTGTTTTAGTCCATGCGTACCTCGCTAGTGCTTCATTAGATTGCTGGTGTTCTTTGTAAACCGAGCCCACACCTTTGAACGCTTAGCTCTCACCACGGACATGTTGACTAGAGACGAGGCTAACGGGCGCTATGTCATCACTTGCTGTCGACGGCCCGCGTCATAGTTACGCCACGGTTCGCGAGATAAAAATATCGATAGCGGTATCATTTGTCCAGAATCTTAGCGGTCCTCCTGTACCGACCTGATTAGGAAGCGGTACCCAAAATACCGGTTCTTGGTATGCAGCCCTAGTCAAGAATGGCAAAAATCTGGGCAAGAAAGAGAAAACAGGTGGGACGTAATGGCAAAAGGTAGCCTAAACGCTCAAAATGTGGCAAACAATAGTGAAAAAAGGCAAAGATATGGAACAAAAAGAGGCAAAATGTAGGGAAATAAGGAAACTAGTATTATCTAATGGGCAAAGGGTTGCTTATTTGGATGCAAAGTGTCAAAACAATGATTAAAGAATAAAAAAGATTGGATAAAAGTGTCAAAAAGAACTTGCAAAAATGAACAAAAATGTGGAAAAAAGGATATTTTTAGGCAAAAAGAAGCAAAAATCTAAAAAAAAATAAAAATAAAAAAAGTGTCAACATTTTTTGGAAAAGATAAAAAAAATGGTGAGACAAAGGAAGTTGCAAAATGGCCAAAAAAAAAATAGAAAAGGGTTAAAAAGTTTCCCCCTTTTAAGGTTTTCTGTATTAAAATATTTTCATAAAGAGCTACATATTGAGTGTCACTAACTTAATAACAGCTTTATCATGGTTTTAATAAACTAATTTAATAAACTAAAATACCCTCACTTTTAAAATCTCTGCTCCACCCCTACATATACATATAAAATGTCATTCATTCTGACTGATTGATTAATTGATTCTCAGGATAAGTATGGCGTAAAGAAATACAAATAAAGAAACGTTAAATATTAGTATTTTTCAAAATAATTTTCATCATGTCAACCATCTTCATTTATCCTGATGGCTGTATCAGGAAACATAAACATGTGTTTTTTAACTATTTGGAAAAATCTCTAAATGTTAAATGTGAACAAACATCTAATTGTGAACCACAGTGTGATGACGGCATATCAAAGACAGAAGAATTCAATCCACATAAATTCTTATCCACTCGTCACCAACACAAAGGTCACCCTCCGTACACTAACCACCACTTTTAGACAATAATTACAGGCTTTTCATGTTTCAAGTGTTTTACATTTCATCTTCAGGATGACAGTGCAATGATGCATTCTTCCACAGGTCCCACAAAGTTTGTTCAAATGTGGTTTGAATGCAGAACTGCTAAAGTGTGTTTTTCTGTGTTCATTAGACAATAGAAAAAGAGGAAATTGCAGAAAGGTGGATCTACAAATGATGTTTGCGAGCACGAACGGACACATTAGAAACACTGACACTGGAAATTAGATCCTATTTACTGTACATAACGGATAGGTGCTCACATGTCTCAGCTGGTGTTTGAAATGGCACACGCCATACTAAAGTCTACAAACTCAATGAGTATATAATTACTATATGCTATAAACATGATTAGGATGACAAATATTTCCCAAGATGCATTTCAATCCCTTGACATTAACCGGTAGAACCCTAAGGCTAAATATATCCTTTTATTTTAAGAGAGAAAGTGACCAAGTAGAATATCAACATGTGCTCATTTGATCCATAAAACGCATGTATAGTAAGTAAGTAAGTAAGTAAAGTTTATTTATATAGCACTTTTTTCAGACCAGGGTCACAAAGTGCTTCACAATTTACAGTTTAAAAAGGGCACAATGCATATAAAAGTCCACTACAATGATGCTACAATGTATAAAAGAGTCCATTCACAAACAGGAGTGTGTCAAGAAAGCCTCCATAAAAAAGTGAGTCTTTAGATGACTTTTAAAAACATGCACAGAGTCCAGCATCCGCAGAGTGTGTGGAAGAGTATTCCAGAGACGAGGAGCTACCGCCTTAAAAGAGTGATCACCTCGTGTTTTAAAGCGGGTGCGGGGGACCATCAGCAGGTTTTGAGAAGAAGACCTCAAGCTCCTGTTTGAAACATAGGGCTGGATCAGACCCTCAATTTATTCAGGCGCCTGGCCATGAAGGGCCCTGAAAGTCAGCACAAGGATTTTAAAATTCATCCTGTAGATGACAATGTAGAGTTTTTAAAATAGGAGTGATATGGGCTCTCCTACAGGTACGGGTCAGGAGGCGTGCAGCAGCGTTCTGGACCACTTGAAGACGAGCCAGATCCTTTTTGCTAAGGCATGTAAACAGACTGTTACAATAGTCCAACCGTGAGGAAACAAACGCGTGGATGACCATCTCAAGCTCAGGACCAGAGACTATGTGTCTCAGCTTTGAGATGTTTCTCAGGTGGAAGAAACAGTTCCTGATGAGCTGCTTAGAGTGACGTTCTAGGGACATCCCTTCATCAAAAATTACTCCAAGGTTCCTTATAGAACTTTTAACAGTGCTACTTAGGGCGCCAAGGTGCTGTTTGACAAGAGGAGCAATAATGTCCGGGGCAACGACTAGGGTTTCCGTTTTACTGGAGTTCAGTTGGAGGCTATTTTCATTCAGCCATTGTTTTACCTTTACCAGACAGTTTGTGAGGGAAAGCACGTTTTGGGGTTTGGAGGGCTTAAAACTGCAGTACAGCTGGAGATCATCTGCGTATAGGTGATAGGAGACATCAGGGCACTGCTGGATCAGCTCACCGAGAGGGAGTAAATAAATCAGGAACAAAAGCGGCCCAAGGACCGAGCCCTGAGGTACACCCCACTTTAAATCCGCAGTTTCTGACGTTTCGTTGTTGTAGTACACAGAGAATGTTCTACCGGTCAGGTACGATCTGAACCACTCCAACACAGGGCCCGACAAGCCAATCACATCCCGCAGTCTGCCAACCAGGATATGATGATCCACCGTGTCAAAGGCAGAAGACAGGTCCAACAGGACCAGGACGGAACATTTTTCAGAGTCTGCAGCCATCATGATGTCACTTGACACTTTCAGCAGTGCTGTCTCAGTGGGGTGAAACTTTCTGAAGCCGGACTGGAAAGTATCAAATGTGTTGTTGCTCTCCAAGAATGATGTCAGTTGTTTACAGGCTAGCGTTTCTAGAACTTTAGCCAGGAACGGGATCTTGGAAATTGGCCTGAAATTCTGAAGTTCTGATGGGTCCAAGCTGGGTTTTTTCAGTTGGGGTTCCACCACAGCATGTTTAAGGGAACACGGGAACACACCAGCCGAGAGTGAAATGTTGAACATTTTAGTGATCAATGGACCGATTGATTCTAAAACGTTGATAAAAAGTCTAGCCGGGACAACGTCAAGACGACACGATGACATTTTCATGCTTTTTATGGAAGAGAGAACATCCACTTGAGTGACGGACTTAAATGATGACCAAAGGCGCTCGGTTTTACGCACGATCTCCGCAGAATCACAATCTTGTTGTTAATCCAGGGAGACGACTGTCGACAAGCCGTGTTACTAGTTTTAAAAGGGGCCACTTGATCCAGGATAATAGCACAGTGACTATTAAAACAATGCAGGAATTCATTGGTTTCAGTGCAGTCATTAAAAACAGAGGGATCAAAACTAATACAGAATCTATCTGCTGTTGACTCTGTAATAATCCTCTTCTCTACTTTCACGGGTAGAGGACGGGGCTCAGGATGGACCACCATGTTAAAGAAGACACCACTGTGGTCGCTTAGGTAGACGTCTTCGACACTCACGTTTTCCACCTTCAAACCAAGTGAGAAGATCAGGTCCAGGGTGTGCCCTTTATGGTGGGTGGGGCCTGAGACATGTTGGATAAAGTTAAAAGCTTCAGTCATAGCTAAAAGATCAGCTGCTGGGGCAGAGACATCATTATCAATGTGCAAGTTAAAATCTCCTAGGATTAAAACTTTTTCCAGCCTAATGATAGATGATAAAAAGTCAGAAAAATCAGACAAGAATGCACCAGCAGGGCCAGGGGGACGATAAATTAAAACACAATAAAACGAGTTTTTAGAACCAATTTGCATCATGTGAGACTCAAAGGTGCAAAAGTTCTCCGTTTTTTAACACTCTGCACTTGAACGCATCACTATACACGGTAGCGAGGCCCCCACTGCGGCGGGAGGGGCGGGGCGCACCCACAGCCGAGCAGCCGACCGGACACAGTTGGTTCAGATGGATGAATTCTCCTTCCTTTTGCCACGTCTCGACGAGGAAAAGGAACTGCAAATGTTTTGAGGAGAATAATTCATTCAAGGAGAATGCCTTATTTGCAATGGAGCGCGCGTTGAGTAATCCAAAACGGCTGGAAGCAGGAGGGGCTGTCCCATCCGAGTGCTCTGGGATTGGCTGGAGGCATCTCGGGCGATCACATGACATCCAGGTGTAGCGACTGCTCAGATGACGCTCTGCCGAAGCAGACACTTCAGGGTCTTTCGGAGACGCTCCGTTGTGCTACTGACTAAACTCCTGCTTAGCTTCAAAGCAAGAGCCCTATTTACAAAAGAGTTACAAAAATAAAACAAATGGAAGACAAGAAGAGATGCTTTTTTATAAGGGGACGTTTGATTATTAGCTTGAAGCCGGTCCCAGGACGATTCTACATTCTGCTCGCAAAGCATCATGGGCCCACACCAGGGTTGGGGTCAATTCTAATTGTAATTGCATAATTGATAATTACTTATAATTATGACATAATTGTAATTGTAATTATAATTGAAAAAATGTATTGCTGTTGTAATCGTAATTAAATTTTAGTTCAGGTGATTGACTTTGAAATTGTAATTGCCATTGAAAATATATAAAAATGGTCAACTACAAATTAATTAAACGCAAAACTGTGGAGCCGTGTTACAGTTCTGTGGCTTACACTTACGTAGTTAATTATTCAACTTGTCCTACTACCTGTCAGTTCTCTTGAAAATCATTTTACCATTTAAAAAGAAAATAAAAAATTCAATCTATAGGGGTATACTGACCCCAAAAAGATTAATACCAATATCTTCATGGATAAGGAGGCCTAACAAGGTAACCAAGAGACGAAAAACTAATTGGATGATAGATGATAATTTTTTCAGTGTATTTTACAACTGATTTAAAGACATGGGTCAAAACTGGCCCGTTATCATAAGAGATGCTAACAGAAAGCTAACACATGAGGAGGCTCAATAATCATGATTAATTGTATGTGAACTTTAATAATTGTAATTGACTTTTAGGGGGAAAAAAAATAATTGTAATTTTAGTTGTAACTTGGAAAAAAGGTTGTAATTGAACATGGATTAATGAAGATATAATTGTAATTTACTCCAACCCTGGTGCCCACCGTACATGTATAGTATACATATAATATACCGATATAGTATACATCCGGGTATTTCTCGCGTACTGAATCTTTTCATACTATCTAATGTGAACGCACAACAAACTAATTTTGACATCCAACTTAGTATGAGTAGTACGAGTATGTGATTTTGAACACAGCCATAAGCCCTATTCGCACGGAATTAGTTTTACCTATAGACCAGTGATTCTCAACTGGTGGGTTGGGACCCAAAAGTGGGTCGCAGACCTGTACTGAGTGGGTCGCGAATAGCTGGTCAAAAATAAGTACATACTTGGAGTCTCTCGTGTTGGACTTGTCTTTTCTTTTGAATGAAACTTGTCTTTTGACGGGCATGCCGTCAAGTGCATGTTGCACAGGATAATACATAGATTTATGTTTTTTAAAAAGAGAGTGTGCGTTTTCAACAGCTATTTTTGAAAAATGTGGGTCCCAGGGTGAGACCAGTGGAGAACCCCTGCTATAGACCACATGTAATAAATAAATGACCCACCAACGTCTGCTTTTTATGTGGCGCATTCGCACGGAATAACCAAAGCCTGAGATTTTGCTAAAATTTACGGACATCTGAAAACGTCCTGGCCCAGGACCCAAAATGTTTTCTAAACACACCAATGCAGGCTCCATTCTAATCCCATGCGAATAGGGCTATAGTCTCTGCTGGATCACAGACAAGGAGAATCCACTGAGCCATTGCACAGTTAGGAAGAATAGTTGGTGGCTTTTTAACATTCTCATCTGGAGAAAAAAAAAGTGACTATTTACCTCTGCCAAGGAGGTACCAGTAATACCCCCACCAGAGTTTATTTATTTGTTTAACAGGATTGTGTCATGTACTTAACAAATTTTGACAATACCTATCGAAAGATTACTCCATAGGAGACTTCATTACATTTTGGAGTGGATCCAACATACTGATTCTGAATCAGTATGAAGAAAAAATTTAAAATAATACTAATTTCTCATCAAACTTCAAAAATTCAAATCTTCCATCACATTTCATCATGATTTTCTCCCCCAAAAATGTGGGTGCTCATACGTTTGGATCTAATGTATCATTATTATTGGGGATAAACATTTTTTACATGCCTTTAAACTGTAAATCGTCATGGTTCCATGATCAGGATCACTGATCCAGATAAATGTCAATATCAGGCAAAAAAGGAAATTTGATGCTTGGCGAGTGTTTGCGTTCTGAGTGCTCTTGTTATGAATAATAAATGTATTGTATTTTCAGTTGTACGTGTGTTGAAGAAAAATCCCCAGAGAACAATTATAGTTCATACTTGCACATCAGGTAGTTTTACACAGAAGCTTAAAGAATACACACACCCTTTCACATATTATGTTCCGTATAGAAGGCTTTGCGTGAGGGATTACTGTAGATTTCTCACCTGTCAGCTATGAAGTGGGAAAGAACCGTTTCTTCAAGAAATTCTTGTTTTTGGAATATTCAAATCATTCCTTTACTCGTTTGTCTTCTCTACCTGCTCGTCTTGTATTGGTTTGCAGGGGATGCTGCAGCCTATCCCTGCTGACTCAGCGCATAAGGTGAAATGAGATGAGAACATGTGATCACACATTTGTTGACACTCTCAGCTCAATTAGAGACTTATCGGGTATGTTTTTAGATTGTTGGAAGAAAAGCAACTGGTGTACCCCGAGGACTAGTGATAAATTGCCTCAATGCCTTTTAATAATAGTAGGGATGCCACTCATGTTATTGTGTTTTCTCATTGGGACATTTGCTTTCTTTGGTTCATGTTTAGTTTAGTTTAATCCCTTTTTTCTCTGTCTTAAACCTAATCTACGGAGACTGTTACCAAATTTGAAGCATGTCCTCCTCCGTTACTGCCCCCTCAGACAGTCACTGAGTGGGCACAAAGCCAGCAACCTCAGACACAGACAGTTGGCTATTGTCTGAGCGAAATACTACAATGATGCTTCCCCCAGACAGGCATCAGTGATTCATGATGGAGCCATCTTAAACAGCCGATAGAGAAAAACAGAAATATGCATTTGTGAGTGAAATCAAACCATGACGAGCGTGAGAATTGCCAAAAGTACTAGTCTTAAGTACTCAAGTAAAAGTGTAAATACTTGAACAAAAAAGGACTCTGGTAAAAGTCAAAGTATTGACTTTCCTCCCTTACTTGAGTAAAAAGTACATGTTATTAAATGTATTTAGGTAAAAAAGTAAAAAGTAAAACAAATGTCATTTCAGTAATAAGACAGGGTTTTTAAACCAGCAAATTCTATATCTGAGAACTTGTAGAATACTGGTAGATGGAAACAAGTGAAGCTGGGTTTCCTGTACAGATTTGGGCAAAATAAAAGTGATAATTCTAAATGTTGACAAACTATAATTGCGCTTTGAATGTGTTTCCATTGGACGTTGTTTTGGGCTGGATCCTCACGACTCCCCTGAAATCTCATCCCTTGAGACTTCGGCACAGGAAAACGGACGCTCCAAAGCTCCTTATGACACTCCGCATAAGTGTATAGTTAAAAAATGTCCCGGTCTCCACTTCTGTCTACACGTAAAGCGTCATGTTTACTCGGAGAGCAGCGGTCATGTGACCAGGTACGTCACGTCCTGTGATGTGTATTTGCGGAAAAATTGTTTCTATTGCGCTTTTGCGACACATTTCAATATTGAAACATCTGAAATAGCTCCTTGTGAAAGCGTAAAAAACTTTTTTGCGATATTTGAGTGTTTTTTTCAAAATTTGGGTGTTTCCATACCAGTTTTTATTGCCCTATTTAGATTTTTTGCATTTCCGAGGGTAATTTTTGAAGTACTTTATTAATCCCAGAGGAAAATTCGCAATGGAAACGCAGCTTCTGTTACCTTTGAACACTTGGAGAGTTTAGCACTCATAATAAATACATGTTTTAAGAAAAAAAAATGTAAATGCTCAATAAAACCCAGATCAGCTTGAGTTTAACATTTTTAAGAACTGGTACATGCTACCCTTTATGAACACCTGGAGAATTTAGCACTCATTATAGATAAAATGTGTAAATAAAATGTTTTTAGAAAAAAAAAACCAAATATTTAATTAAACCCTGAGTTTAACATTTTTAAATACTTGAAAATGTTAACCATAAAACCCGCCCAACTGAAAAAAGCTCAAACTACCAACATTTTGCATCTTTTTACATCGTGGCATCATCTTCAAAGGTCTTAAAAGTAACAAGCTCATTTTTTTAAATGTGAGGAGTAGAACGTACAGATCTTTGCTTAAAAAAGTAAGGAGTAGAAGTAAAAAGTGACCAAAAAAATGAATACTCAAGTAAAGTACAGATACCAGAAAAAAACTACTTAAGTACAGTAACAAAGTATTTATACTTCGTTACCTCTGACTACCGTACAAACCAAGAAAAATTATGTCTCCATCACATCCAGGGAATCTACGTCAGTGTTATCAGTAGTGAGCTAATAGAAATACTTTTTGGAAACAAAGTATTAAAAAGTTACTTTCCGGTGTGTGAGATTGAGTAGAATGCAAGTCACTATCACATTGTTTGTGAAACAAACTTAAAAAAAACCAAAAGAAAAACACCTGGCTAGACATACAAACTGTACCAAACGCAACAACCTCACAATCTAATCAGTGAGGGGTCACTGAAGTGCATGTGAACTGAAAATAAATTGCGGACAAAGCAGTGCTGATGTGAAATCAGCACAGAAATGTTGCTAAAGGCTAAAATCTGATGGAAAAATAGACACAGCAATAGAAAAATTGCATTTGTTTTATTTTGTAGAGTAAAAGCAAAGAAGCAGAGAGGACACCAATGAGGACAAAAATCACATTATTAAACCATAGCTTATAATATTGGTCAAATACTTCACAATGTCATGTAACTATGGACACATTTTATATATAGTTAAGTGCTCTTTGATGCTCTTTGGAAGATCTTACCCCAGTATTTATATCTATAGTAGTGCATCCCAGAATAAAGTGGACAACATTTTAGGAACTATATCTTGTTTGTTTATAAAAAAGAGGATTCAGACTGTGATTTCAGCTTCTTTTGCCGATGCTACTCCATTCTGAACATGCTTGTACTAATTATTTGTTAACCAGGAACAGTTGTGAGTGCAGTATGGTCAAAGCCTTATTAAATGATTGGGGTCAAAGATCGCCCTAAACTTACAGCACTTGACGTCTTTCCTTTATTTTTAATACAAAGAATGAACTCTTTCTGTTTGACCCTAAAACACATCTACTTCCTATTTCCCCCCTCCCTTACTCACACCCAGTACACCCTCCCACTCATTTGACCTCTGACTTCTGGGGCCCCAGTACCACAGCCTATTGATTCTTTGGCATTGAACTTGAATTTCGGGGATACAATCAAAGAAGCATTGTCTCTATTGAAGACAAATTGCGGAGCAAACAATACTTGTTCGCGTTTCGGCATTTTATCATTGGGAGAATGAACTGCTTATCCTGAGCTGCCCTGGGACTTTTGACCATTCAATTCATGTTGAATGTATGCATTTCCTGGGCATAGAAGATGTCTTATTTACTTTGACGGCTCACCGGATGATAACAATCTTCATATGCCTCTTGGTGTAACCTGACCAATGTTGGTGGCAGGAAGTCTGAGAGGTCCCTTGAATTGAATAACAAAAGATGGAACCCAAAATTACAATATCAGACATCTATATCATGACATACTCAAATCCACTTACCATTGTTAGATATTTTTTTGCAAGTCGTTTTAATGCTGAGTAGAAGACACACATTATGATTAGCATTACGCCAGTGAGTATTATTACATTTACACTGTCATTACTGGAATACAGATCCATTTTATCCAAGTAAAGGCCTCAAAGGTTCTGTCACTGTTTCGACAAGTTGGGCCTAATAGCTTCTTAATGTACTCATTAGAACATCTGCGTCTTACATGGACCCATAATCCTTTTGTTGTTGCCTGTTAAAGATGAGCCTTATTTAACAATTAAAGAGCCAGTGGGGTCGCCATCTTACATAGTACACAAAGTTTGATGGGTTGATGATGTGGTTAAAGTCAACTGCCTTGACTTTACACTGTGCAGCCTATTGACTCACTGTGTTTGTAGCTTTGCATCATGGAATCGACCAATGCAAATGGTTAAACGCAGAAATGGACAAAATCGGCATGAAACGCCGTCACTGTGGGGCAAAGAACGTTTTTTTATGAAGAAATGTTTCCGGGGACCGCTTATTAGGTGCACCGACCCCTCTCCTCCCGTCCTGGTTGCATTAAACTCATCTCAAACCACCACGAACATCGTCTAAAAAGCAACGCAAATCATCACTGACTCCTAAATACAGAGCCACCAGTGCCCGTTTAACTTTGCTGTGCCTGAAAAGCTCCACCCGTTTTTTTGTGTTTTTTTAATTATTATTATTTATTTTGTTTCCTCACAGGAGATAAAAACTAACATTTTCTTTAAAAAATTATAAATATTTATTTAAAAAAAAAAAAAACGAGTGGAAAAAACAGAATTTAGGAAAAAAATTAAATGGAATTTGGAAAAAAAAAAATGAATTTTATAGGGCCCTACTTCTGTCTGTGAATGTTTGTTAGCAGGATATCTCCAAAAATTCAGAACTGATTTAAATTACATTTGGTGAGCTGAGAATCAATGACAAGTTTGATTTTAGAGATGATCTGGAAGCTATAGCTACAGTACCTCTGAGTGCTCTGGTTTTTCAATGTTTTATCATCTCTGAGGAAATAATTGAAGTTGGTCTTAAAGGGTTTGTGTCAGTAATCCTCATGCTTCTCCGCCTCTGAAAAAAAATCTCATTTTAATTTTATCCGTGGCTTCTTTATAAATATATGTATATAAAATGAAAAAATATACAAATAAAATAGACATGTTTTTTATGTAAAATATACCACATTTTTCCACACGAGCACTGATTTACCAACATGTGCACGTATAACATTTTTTTAATTTATTTATTTTCTAATAATCCTTAAAAATAATGCCAAAGAAAAAATTTAAGGGTTATGTATAAAAATAAAAAAGGGTGAAATGCATGCATCAGTTAAATATGTTGTTTTTTCTCCTAATGAGAGAACACTAATGTGCATGTTCAATGTAAATGCATACATTATTAAAATACTTTTATTTATATTTTAGGGTAATTTTAGAAGACTGTGTGTGTATACTTTCAACACTGCATGCATTGTCCCACTATATAAAGCAAACACAGATTTGGTGTTACAATTAAAATGCAAACAAAACAGACTTAGGATTTAAAAAAAAAAAAAAAAAATTGATATAAAAAAAAAAATAAATACATGCGTTTCTCAAGAAGATGATCAAATATTTGAGTGCAAGTCCTTCTATGAGTTTGGCATGACCCCAGTAACAGCGTTGTAGCAGTAAAGCAGGTTATTCAAATGGGGAGTCTCCCTTACAGTGGAGATAATCATGTTGTCAAAACTTTTGGGAAAACACCTCGTGAAGGGAAAACACAGTGTGTGTGTGTGTGTGTGTGTGCGTGTGCGTGTGCGTGTGCGTGTGTGTGTGTGTGTGTGTGCGTGTGTGTGTGTGTGTGTGCGTGTGTAACTTAGAGATTACTGGCTTTTTAACAGTCTATGTCAACCTAGTCCTTTGTAAGCCATACCATAAGAAAAGAAGAAAAAGGGGTGGGGAATATTTATTGTGTTTTTATATTGAGAAATTATTGTATTGTAGGAAGATTTAACTCCACAAATTGCTCTCTTGCTGCTAATTTGGAACAATAACACTTACTGTATACTTGATAATGTTTTTTTTTCTTTGTTTTTGATTTCTCTTTAAAACGAATAAAGCCCTAAAGTCTTGTGTTTATTCCCAATACTGATTTGGCACTATTTAAGTACACTTATGGACCACATCCATTACTTAAACGCATGTATAGCCACATTGTTTTCCTCCAAACTGGAAATTCAGTTTTGTAATTCAAACATGATCAGACATCTTTTTGGACAGTGGCAAAAAGGAGCAAAAAATTAAAATAAATCTAATCTTTGGAAGGCAATATTTAAAGGTATTTAATTCATGATTAAGAGAGCGCTGAGACTGATTTTTGATCAAACCAAGACCGGACGGATGGACAGACAGACAAACTGCTATAAAGATTATAATGAAGGTTTTTTTTTCTTTTTAATTCTTTTATTTAAAATTTATTTCTGAGGAATTTGATAGTTTATTAGTTTTTTTTTTTAATGTTGTGAGTAATATATACTGTACTTAATATACATTCAATTTTATCAAAGTTGATGTGGTGTTATGGTGTCAAAACCCATTTTTCATAATGTAATATGATGCAATAAAGATTAATAGTGTGATTGAAGCATTTGGTTTCAAAAGGAAGGAAGGGATCGCCTCAAATATATAGAATTCCATGTAGCTTTTACATGGTTTGGCCTTTCTTCTTCATGGTAGTTTCACTCTACAGTGTGAAATAGAGGAGCGACCGCGATTCAATCTCTCGTATGTCAACCTTTTGCACACTTTCCTGTCTAAATAGCCAATCAGGATTCATTTAAGCAGCAGTGGCCTGGAACAGGATCTGACAGGCCTGGCAGAGGCGTTCTGCAGCCACATGTGTGCCATGGAAGTCTTCAGCAGTCCAGCTCTGAAATCCATACTGTGGTTTGCACAGACATGGCTGATTACCACACTGATGGTGCAGACGTGCACAACAAGCTTGTCACGTTTAATCGTCTAATGGACACGGAGTGAAGTCACGCCGAAAACAAAGAATTCTTTCCAGATTTATTTATTCCTGAGCTTAATTCATGTGCCACTCTTAGTAAGTAGTCAAATTTGTCTTCACTTTTCGTTCAATTTCAGCTGATTTTTAAAACTGAAACTTAGACCGCCACAGTAATCTCTCTTTAACGTTTTAGGTATACACCTAATGTGTTTCTGTGCACAAAGAAAACTCATGCTTATATGACTCTGGGGCTGTTGTTTTGTTTTTCATTATAAACTTTAGCTCATGTCATGGTTCTGCTGCCAGATCACTTTTCAGGCCTGCGTTTTCAGTGTCCTGCCTCCATGCTTGGATTCATTTGGTTTAAACAAACGGGCTCTGGGCTTTGTGAAGCCGTTCAGACCACAATCATTGTTGAGCGTTCAATCAGACAGAGTTTGTCTTGTTTCAGTGTTTTTAATGTCTGCGGGTTGTAACACTGTTTTAGCGAAATAAATATTATATTTGTGTTGAATTGAATTACATTTATATTACATTTGGTTAATTCTTTTTTGAGAAGGTAATTGCATTTTTTATTACATGAATGTCAAACTTACATATACAAACAATACAATATAGTTATGCTATAAAACAGTGGTTCTCAAAATGTCTTGGCCCAAGTACCCCCTTTATCTTATTTCTGATACCAAGTACCCCCTTTGTCCGTCAACAACATTTTGTTCAGAATACTATGAAAAACAACATCACATTTTTGTATCAAAAATTTCAGGTGACCCACATGGTGTCACGACCTCAAAGTTAAAAAAGACTGATTTAGTGCCTCCTAAATAGACTTATTTCTATAAATATATATATAATTTCTGGTCATCTACCACCTGATATGGGACCAAGACTGACTCTTGTATTTTCAGTTCATGTTCTAATCGAGATCATTTCCATCACCATTATTAAGATTAATAATGAGATTATCATTTTTAACTAAAAAATAAACAATTTTTAATGCTTTTATTTGTTAATTTTCCACTCTTTCGCTCTCAAGTACCCCCTGTAGTGCCATCGCATACCCCCATTTTAGAAACACCGCTATAAAAGATGCAGCAGTTGACAATGTTGTATTGATTGAAAAAAAAAAAAAAAAAAAAGAACTTTGTATGTTTTCCTACTGAAAAAACTCTGTTTACTTGAATCACAAATGAAAGTTTCTGTAAGAAAATTAAAAATAAAATAAAATCCAATAATAGCAAAAACAACAAATGTACAGAAGACGATTAGAGCCAGTGGGGAAAAAACAAAAAACAGGGCCACTGAAAGAAAAACCAAAAAAAAAAAAAATAAAAAAAAAAAATCCAGCAGTGGAAGAAAATAAAATGTATAATCTTATATTATTATTTTTTTTAATTTATTTATTTTTTATTTTTTTGCTAAATGTGGCGTTTACTTGGTCAACTTTGTCTAATTTAGCTAAATTGTTCAGGTATTTTTCCAAATGTGACAGAGGGCAATAAATCACTTCAATCACATCATGCAATCTAATCTTACCCATTTATATATCTTCACTCTTTCACCTAAATTCATCAGCTTTCTGTTTTACTGTCAGTGGGAAAGCAGCAAAACAAATGTTTATCACTAAGTTCTTGTAATTAGACATAATATTTATAGTATTATTTACAGAGTATTATTTGCATTTTGTATTGTGCTTTTAAAAATGCAAATCTATATTTTGTATTCTGCTTCTATTTAATAATTTAAATGTATTATTGTAGTATTATTACTTTTGTTATTCTTATTCTTAAAGTAATAATAACATTATTGAAGTATTTGCCTAATTTATTTTTATTATTACTATTATTATTACTATAAACCTATAGTTGGCTTTAAGTTATAAACAAAACATTTTTTAAAATACAATTACATTGCATTTGTTTTCTTCAAGGGACATTTTGTGGAATTTAAAAGCAATCCATGTCTTGCGAGAGGGTAAATAAAAGAATATGTTGAACTTAATTTTCCAAATTCTTAATATACTCGAACCCTGATTTCAAATTGACACAAACTTTAAGGGGAAGAGGGGACCTTACATCATTGAAGGTGTTGCAATCATTTCTTGAGAATTTCCTGTTGTTTGTTAAAACGAAAAACTTAAATATTTTTGCAAACTAACTGCACTCCATCCATCATTCTATGGCAAGCAACAATGTGGGTCCTCTATGGGGACTTGGGAGACTGAGTGTACTGGACTTCCTTTACTCTCTGAGGGACTAAAGGTGTTCACACAGCCTGTGTTTGATGTTGCGCAGATGGAAACCGCAATCATTGCACAATCTCATGTGATTTTTGCCAACCAAGGAACAATGCTGCTTCTTGTTATATTAGAACGGCAGTGCATGCTGTTTGTCACCTAGTGATATGGGTACCTATCGACTCATAGAGGATCTATAAACTGAAACTCTGTTTATAAAAGAAAAATGTTCATTTATTCTACAAGTCGGATTTTTATTGCAACCCCGCGAAGTAGCAAATTATTCAAATGGCAAAAACAAGAATTGACATTTGTTCTCAGATTAAATACGATAAAAACCCATGATGTTGTATCTGAATGACAGAGCAGGGTCAGATTTATCTATCTTGAGTTCAGGCGCTTTACTATTTAAGATGAGAAGAGTGGATATTTATGTTGTAGTTGTGGTTTAGGAATCACAGGTCACTCTCTTTTTGAGAAGAGTTAACATCTCCTCTGGTAGCTGTTGATGTCTCCACCACTTTAAAAACAGGATATGGTGTTTTGGCCATATAGGTAAGATTGTTGTTGTCTGGGTTTTTAAGTCCATAAAGGAGCTGGCATATTATTTAAGGCCCACGAGTCCCATAAAATGAATGAATGAATGAATGAATGAATGAATGAATGAATGAATGAATGAATGAATGAAAATTGAATGTGGATAGGTGGATGCAATTTTCAACCTTCAACCCATATGGGATCGCCTGGAATTAAAATGGTGTCGCCTAAAATGTCTAGTAATATTTTTTGACGTTTTTTGAATTATCATTCTTTTTTAAATTAGCACATCACACACAATAAATATCAAACAACTGGTTTCTATACTTAAACCATCTCAAATAAAAATATCTTTGGTGGTGCATCTTTTCACTTTGTGCACTAATCCTGGCTACTCTATATTTGTGAAAAGCGACCAAAAACGATTTCTAAAAAGGTTGAGAACCTCTGGTGTAATGGGTACAGTGCATTGCACGAGAGAAATTTGTATTTATTGTTCACAGTGCCATAAAAATACTTATTAACTTTTAATAAATCTGACATATTGTTTTAAATAGTGTCATATAAAAATGAAGTGTCACAAAATAAAAGAAAAGCAACAACATGGTTTTAAACCTGAAACTATTTTTTGCTTTGTTTTTTTTTGTGAATAGAGAAACTACTCTCGGGCCCATCAAATCAAACCTAAAAAAAGTTAGGATTAAACTTAGATTAAGTTTTAATTAAATTATACGCTCATTTGGAAAGAATCTTGATTTATTATTGTTGTTATTGTTGTTGTTGTTAATATTTTGACAGGAGTTTTCCTGTCTATTCATTAATGCCATCAGAAGAAGTGCATATGCATTTTTTTTGTTTTTTTTAATCAGTGCTGTCTGTCACTTAGAGAGATCCTTCTATGGCCTGAGAGTCTAAAGAACAACAGCAAAACAAGAGCAAAGTCCAAAGTCGGGTTTTGATCAATATGCACTGAGGGAAAGATGAAGCTAGTGAACGTCCAAAATAAAAAAAACACTAAATCCCACTTTTGGGCAAAGAATCCTAGTTAATACATTGTTTTCTTTGATTTACTTTTTTTTCTTTTCTCTTTTTTGCCTTTTTAAAGAAACTAGTACAGTGCCTGTCGGAAGTATGTATTCATATAGTGGGGCTTAAGTAGAGTTGTCAATTATGGCCAAATGAGTATGTGTTTGAAGGTTAGATGTACAAAGAGGTGTACATACTCTGTACTCTATAGTGTTATTAAGGGGTATATTTGCGGGTGCAAAGTAAAATAACGTGTGCAATTGCCCTGGTGTAATTCTACGGGACATGCGCATGATAAATGTATCAATAAAGTTTGCACCAATGTTCGCTGGACTTAAGCAAATGGATAATAAATGTCATCCCTGTCCTTAGACCTTCCTTCGGCAAGGAAAAACTAAAAAAACCCAGTGGGGAAATAATTACACGCAAACATGTCATGTACACCAAAGGTGCACATTAGGTTATAAACACGTGGTGAAAATATCAGCGTTTATAATGCCGTGTTCACGGAGGAATGTGCATGTTTCGCTGTTCGCTTTGAGCACAGCCTCTGCCATTGCCCGCCAATAACTTCCGGGAACTATTTGAGTCTATTTCAAACTTCCGTTCTCGTAACTTTTTTTCTAAACGGCTCTGTGTGCGTTCGGCTCAGAGGCCCCTCCTCCCTCTCATGTCCCATCCGTAAATCAATGCAGTTATTGACGACAAATTACCTAAAATCCCAATTATGTCACTCGGAATCAATAGATTCAAATTGCCCGCCAATAACTTCCGGGAACTATTTGAGTCTATGTCGAGCTTCCGTTGTCACAACGCTCTCTCTAAACGGCTCTGTGTGCGTGCGGCTCAGACGCCCCTCCCCCCTCTCATAACCCATCAAAATAAAATGAAAATAAACGGTTTGAAATGTAATCACCAAAAAAGTCCAAAATAATTGGATGCACACCCTCGGGCTATGCGTAAGCTGTTAAATAAGTGTCACACACACACACGCACACACACACACACACACACACACACACACACACACACACACACACACACACACACACACACACACAGACCTACAGACTTTCCTTGTATTTATAGATAGATACCACAAAAAATCAGCAAAGTTTTCAAAACCTATACACAGTGCAAAGATAGGCCAAGATCACGTCTTATTACAACACCAACACTGAGTAAGGTTGCATCCCAAAATGCACTTGACAGTTACTCTGTGAACTTATGCTCTTAAGTGCTCAGCTGGTAAACAAATCAGGGTTTATTAAATACACACTTGTCATTCTCCACTAGCCAGACCTGGAAAAAATTGGTTTGACAAATGTTGCCCCACAAGACCCGAGTGTCCCACACTGACGCCAACAGATAAATGCTTCTGAATCAGGCGATGGATTGGTTCTAGCCAAGGTATGCTTTTAAAACATGAACGTCGTGCTATCCCTGTGGCCTATCTAAGGTCAATAAACAACTACTGAGTGACACATGTAATTGGCTAATCTAATTAGGTTGCTTGGAGCTTAAGCGTCTGACTACTGTACATGAAGGCCAAGGCCTAAAACATTCTCATACGTACACACACACACACAGAGAGAGAGACAGAGATACACAACAACTTTGGATATTCAACTTTTATTTTAAATCTGATGCACCAATTTTATTTTTTGTAAGTGTCAATACTCAAAAAAGACAAAATGAAAACATTAAAGAACAACATGTGCTTAAGCCAGCTTTATACATTTTAATGCTTGCATATGTAATTATTCTTGCAGGATTTTCAATGTTTTATTGTACAATAAAATAATTTTTAAAAAAAGTTAATTTTTCATCATAACTCAGCAAAAAAAATTGTAATAACATGTTCGTTATACAATCTTTGTCATTATTATATTTATCTATGAGACTGGTATTTTGACCAAGCTGAAAAGTTGTGTCTTGCAGCACGAAAAAAAAATAAAAATAATGTGAAATACGTGGTGACATGCTGATAAAACTTAAACTAATATTTTAGTAACAGTGGCTACGCTTCACTAGGCGATTCACAGCTTCTAACTGACCACCCTTTGTCAACATTTTAGTGCTGTACATTTCCAAAACTCTATGTTCATCTCTTTTCACCTTTTGGTGTATTTAGTTGTTACATAGCATTACCAACTGCGAGCTTGGAAGGCTTAGAAGTGGTAGAAAAGAGTCTGAGTTAAGGCTTCATGTGGAAGCAGGAATTATTTTATACAAAAAAAAGAAAAGAACAACTTTATGTTCATAATGGTTTTTAGACTCTATGTGGCTTTAAATAAAATAGATGTAGCCTTAAACTAAAAAAAAAACATGTTGTGCCTTATTGTAATTTTCTCACAATGACTTTAAAACAAGATTTTTGAAGTTTGACATAATTAATTGTATTATTGCGCTACTTTGCAAAGTTAGCAAAACAGATTTCCGGTAATTCAACAGGTTCTGAGTTTGGATAAACATGTAAATCATAAACTAAAGCTGAAAATAGGTACTAAAAGTGTATACAATTTGTTTGTTCACTCATGTTCAACAGTTCAACCATGTAGGAGGAGAAAATCCTACAAAATAAATTAGTTTCTAAACAGGCCAGGCAAGGACCTATGTTTTCGTGTATGTGTGCGCCTGCGTGTGCATGTGTGTGTGTGTTTTAGAAACACTAAACGACTTTCTGAGTGGAACTTAATAATTAATTAACAATTCTTTTATATTTTGGTCCCTCTTTGTTTCCTATTGGTTTTGCCGCTTTCAGTTTTTGTGTGAGATCAACTTTTAACATCCACTCTTTTCCTTGTCTCTTGTTGGTCGACTTATTACCATAACAACAGAGTCAGCTACAAAAGGCCTATGGGCATGTGACAGAATTGTGAGATGGGAGGAAAGGAGGAGAGATGGAGAGAGAGGTTGAGAGAGAGGGAGGGAGGGGTGGAGCGAGAGGGTGCCCATGCTAATATCTGCAGCTGGGCCTTTTGGTTTTGTTCTCCATGCAGCTGGGCTGGAAGAGAGAGCCTGGATTCCAACACACCCCCATCAGCATAAATCTTGCCATGCTTGGGGCTGCACACACTGCAACAATGCCACTGGGTCATTCTTTGCCAAGTCGGCTGGCTCTGCGCACACGCTAACACACGCACACCCTCACAAACACACACATTCACAAATTGTTGTTGTGTCGAGTTTTTGTTTGCGACCAGAGTTTTTTTGTTGTTGTTTTTGCATAAATTAATAATTAATCATGTCCCCAGACTGGAGCTAAATGAAATTCCAGACGATGCTAATTATTCCTTTCAGCCTCATTGGCATTGTCTATAGAACAAGACCAGACAACACAGTGTCATGTTCAGGGTGAACTCCAAGATTAATTTTGATGGTCTGTTGTCAGTAAAGGTCTAGTGCCTCCCAAAAAAAAAAACTACAAGTCCTTTCTTGTCCTTGCAACTTTAGAGTAATTTAGATAAGGTTGTTTGGGAAAGGGCATTAGATTGGATAGAAAAAGGTAGCAAACCTTTGACACATTGTGACAACGCACTGTTCTTCCTAACCCCTGACCGATATACCGTATTAAATAGTCGTCTAGCGCAGCTGTAGAAGGCATTCTGACCAAGCTGGCACGGTCTGAAACAAAGCAATACACAGTACCAAAGTTGTCCCTAAAACATTTGTCCAAGGCTTTCAGCCTATCATTAATAACCCTAATAAAGAGCTCTTTGTGTCTAAGTGGACAGTGTCACTTTTTGGAGTCAACTTTTGATGAGATGAATGTGTGTGGTGAGCTTGAATGCTTCGCAGCTGGGTGTGAGCAGGGTGCTGGTGACAGCGGGTACCAGGGCACAAATCCCATGGCAGAAAGGGCATCTTTGTTTGGCCCAGGTGCTCTCTGGATGCACTGCCCTCACATCCTGTTCAGACTCATTCATTATGCATGAGCCGTACATTTCAAATCATGAGCTTCCTGTCAAAAGCCAGAAAGGGCCAGACTGGCCAAGTGTGCTTTCCTTTGCTTCAGAGGGAGAATAGAAGCATAAAATTTTCTCAGCTCTGAAAAGAACTAAAGCGGAGGCCATTATGACATGGGAAGCATTATAAAACGCATTATAGCTGGAGTTTTCCATGAAACAAGGTCTCATAAACCAGTCAATGCTTTGAGTGCAATTGAAACCGTCTTTCACAGTCTCCTATCTCCCTCACTGGCTCTGTAAGGAACATATTCATTTACATTTTTGATGGGTTCTGGGCAGTTATTTAGGAAATTTTGTGTTGGATAAAAATGCTAACTTCTCTATGGTGTTCCACAGCTCCCATGAGAAGCTATGGTTCAGTAATCAGTTGAGGATTACAATAATCTACGTTTAGAAGCGTAACCTCACCCTGGTCTTTGTGGCTCAGCACGAGATGAGTCCAGTACAATTAAGCCATTTTGTTTCACTGCATGACTGTTCATTAGTATTAACTACACCACTGGCCTCAGCACTCAGACAGCCCCACTCAAAGTGTCATCATGGCATCAGTTCCCTTGGTAACTGCCCCCTGTCTCCCAGGGTTTGAGGTCAGAGAGGTCAACATCTAATGATATGATCAGGCTTCATGAGTCTGCCCTGTAAGTATCAAAAACTTTCTAAAATAGTGTTTTCGTCAATCTAATACAAGTTTGAACCTCTTTACCTCAATATGAAGAAGTAAATGAACATTGTTTTTTGTGTTTGTTTGTATCCTACACATTTGGTTTAATCGTGTCAGGGATTTAGCATTTAATGACAGCTTGCCCTGAGCAGTAGGGTGCTGCACCTTGTGAAAGGAATCCCTAACTCCATTAAATGCCATAGCCTGGAGATAATTGTCTTCTCACCATCCAATCACTCCTGAGGGGGCATTTATTATTAGGAGGACATTTCTGGTGACCATAAAGGGGTTGACCTTGTGCCATCAACCTTTAATTTAATGTAATGTAATTTGATTTATTTCCTCTGCAAGGAGGTCATATTTTTACTTAGGTTAATTTATTTGTTTGTCTAGAAGGATTATGTCAACGGATTTTTGATGACATTTAAAGATATACTTTACGCCATGGAACATTCCATTACATTTTAAAGGGGATCTGGATCAATATACCGATTCTGGGTCAGTTTATAAAATCAAAAAAATCCAAAATTCATATATCTTTTTGTAAATTTGACTGAGTGATGACGAGTTGGTTCCTCAGTTATGTCACCAAGTTTTATATGGATCGGATCCTGGCTGCACATTTCATCCCATGTGAGTCCCATACATTTAGGTTATTATTGGCTTCCAAGCCTTTAGAGTGTGAGTGATCATGGTACCATGATCAGCATCATTGATCTAAACTGTGAATTTCTGGCAAAAAGGATATTTGGTGCTTGGTACTCTCTGAGTGTTCTTCTTTAATCCAATTTTAAAGTTGATTTCCGGAGTTTCTGAGAAATCTATGTTTATGTGTGATTCTATTTGAAATATAAAAAACACCAAACTAGTCTTTTACTATGGTCTACTGCATTCATATACATTAATGTATGTAAGTCCCTCCTTTGTCCTATAGACCCCTATACAAATGGAAATGATCGCCAAGTGTGCCCAGCCAATAGGCTTCGACTTCATGTTTTTGAGACTGTCAGTCAAAGTCAATGTGGAACTGTGCACGATAACAAGGCCGCGCGTCACAACAGCAAACAAGTAAATATGATTTTGGCTCTGACCTGACCCATAGAATAGAGGCGTGGCTTCTGGTAGATTGGGAGAGGCAGTGGGAGGAAGTGAAGCTATTCATGGCGGGACATCGAGATGTTTTTCAGAAACTCTGGATATCAGCTTTAAGATTTATATTTTTTTATATAAAGAAATAACAGAATTGTTGTAACTTATTGTGTCATCATTTACAATAGTTCATACCATCCATCCATCCATCAATCAGTTCGTTAAAAAGATAATGCCCCTTGCTCAGTGATCAGCAGACTTTATCTTACCTTTCATTACCTCTCCTCTAACACCAAGTCCGAGGCTGAACACAGAATATTGGCATGTGATGAAAAGTGAGAAACACCGCCCAGAGTTGGTCACAGATTAAGTCCTGTGTTGTTCATACCTCAAGCAGCACCTTTACGAAATGATGTGCCTTAATTTGGACTCTTTTTCCCAATTCAACCTGGACTCAAAACTCACCTATTTACAACAGCATTTCCCCACGTGTCTGTGTTTTAGCTTAACTTTAACTTCATTATCATTATTAACAATTTCAAACATAATTAATTGAACTGCATGCTCGATCAGTATGCAGTGACCCTACCAAGGTGTTCCTGACCCTACTTTGTGCCTAGGAGAGGCTCCAGCACCATGTGGCACTGAATAGGACACGTGTGTAAAGAAGATGGATGTTGGATAGACTACTGGTATGTAGGAACACTTCATTCTTGTTAACTTATTCAGGAATGTACCACACACGCACATGTAAAAAAAAAAAAACTTCTAGCCCAAAAAAAGGGTGTGTGTGGACTAAGCTTCCAAGTTTCATTTTAATTGCTTGCAAGCTGTCATATTAAATATGTTATTGGTATACACTGAGATCACTCATCAGTTGAATGGAAAAACTAATAGCAGTCAACCTCACAGACTTCACAGTGAGGTCACTGTCTGAGGGCTCTAATCAGGATTGCTCACAGCCTGCTGTGTCAGCTACAAAAGGCCTATGGGCCTCTGTCTCCGTCCCACATTAAAGTCCACTGTCCGTTCTCTGCCAAAGGCAAGATAGCCAGTCATAAGACCCAAATAGAATAGCATCAGTCACACTTTAATAGATCCTAGATTATTGTGCCTTCATCCCTTTTCCCCATGGGGCCCAGGAGTGGGTGGTTGGCTCTGTTATAGTCTCTCCCTATGTCCTCCCCAGTTTGACCCTTACAGCTACCTGTGGGCAGACACAGCAGGATGGCTACTGACCTTTGGGCCAAATCCAGCCGTGTCATGCTAGTTTCTGCCCCCAATTTTGTCAAATTAGTAACTAGTCTTAACTCATGCTCTTTGAAACTATTTATGAACACATCGAGGGCACTGGGAGACCAGTTTAGCACTCTGCAGGTGGACGAGGAAAACAAAAGTTCTCCCTTTCATCCTGCTGATAACATTCTTCTGGAGTAAGACGGGGAGGAAGTTACCCAGGATGTTTTCTACATCTATATCAGTCTAATTGTAAAGTTGGAGGTTCTCTCTTCAGCGCTGAGGAAAAAGGACAAGATAGTGGGACCATACTACAATACTATACATTTGTATAGTATTTAATATGACGGAAACAATGTTTGATTTTTTTTTTTACAGAAGGAAAATATTCTTTCATATTTAGTGTTGTATTTTATTTCCCAAATAGATGTATTTTGATATCTAAAGACTGCCGATTAGATTTCACCATTACCATCATTCAAAAATTGCTTATGATGAAACCATCAACACCTCCCAGCCATCTTAACAAATGCTGAGTTGTAAAGCTGTAACTTTTTTTGCAGAGATGTGAGTTATTGGAGCTGCTCAATAGAATACAAACAATTAACTTCTGTAAAGGCAGCCGTCTGCTATCTGATCACTGGTGCCACTTAGTGGGGACCTGCTGAGACCTCTGTTTATGCATTAACTGGGCAGCAATAATGAGTACTGGTCTCTCACAGTGCATGAGTCAAATCAAATTCCCTTGCCAATTAGAAGGAGATTTACACAAGGCCCTGTAGCGCAGAGGCTAATCTTCTTGGGCGATCTACGGTGTCCCTGCACTAAAACAGTCTCTTATATTCTCATGGACTACTGATGCTAAACCTCGTGGTGGGATTTGTTTCTGTTTTCATATGTTTCTGCAGGATTGGGAGGCTGGAGCCAGTCTGTGTGCGAGCATCCTGCTGGTTGTACAGACCTGGCAAATGGCCCACTCAGGACATTTAACCCTGTGGATTTTTTATTCTTCTGTGGGGTTTTTGAGAGCTAGCGCTTTTCCTTTAGCAAGGGCTAAAAGGCTCAAAAGGGTGGAAAGCAAAATATTTTCATAAGGCTGATGGACGCCAGGTTGCATAAAAGGTTCCACGGGCGTTTGCATCAAACCTGGACTGTTGAGACCACAGATGCTGTTATTTTTTGCCATAAAACTGCTCTTTTAAAAAAGTACATATATGTATATTCAATTTGCTTGAGTCTTATAAATTTAAATGAACTGAGAAATTTAGTTTGCTTCCCTGAGAATAACAAAAAGCTAAATTTATTGAGCATGTGAACATAGGATGCAAAGGACATTCAGTCCTTTCGGCAGTTGAGTTTTAAGAGAATGTATATTGTAAATATTTTATATACATTTCCACAATTTTGAATTGATTGTGACTCAAATCAATACCATTATTTTACAATCTACCAGCAGTTATAGGACTTTGGTTGAGGTTGAAAGAGGGTTGTCTTTCATTCAAAAAGTTGGTGGTTTAATTACCAACAATGGGCTTGCTGTCGTCTATGGAACTATTAGCATTTCATGGGTATGGCCCTGAAAGCCAGTTTGCTTCCAATGAACTAGGAGCACCCTCGTTGGGAGCTCTGAGTCATTTACCATCCACTAAAACAGAGCGATTTTATACAACATACATGGAACTGCCTTTGGCTGAAAAGTTACTGTTTGCTTTTTGCAATGCATGGTTTGATGAAGGCATTGTGTCGTATTGTCATGGTCTGTTAATTTGTCTTTGTTTTTAGCCACCATGTGAACTATATCAGTTACTGTTTAATTACTACAATGTGAGTCCTGTATTTAGTTACTTTTAGTTATTGTCAGTCCATTTTTTTTTTTGAACTTCTGAAATGTAAGGTTTCTATATTCATGCTTGTTATAACTCTTGTGTCTTTGTGCTTCCATGTATTCCTACTTGTGTCTTCACTCCCAGTCTCGTCGGTGTGGTTGTGTTGTCAAGTGATTCGGCTTCCTCCTGTCCATTTTCTCATTAACTTCACACACTATTTAGCTGAGTATTTGAACACAGAGGGCCTGTACTACGAAGCTGGATTTGCTCTTATCGCCCAAACGTCCGGGATTTATGATGTGTCCTGTACTAAGACGCTGGCTAACTTCTTACTGAGCTAATCACTGTGGTAACTTAGGCTGAACGACTGACCTGGTCGGGAATAGTTTTTGAAGTGGATAAGATCTGAAAGTCCCACGTTCTGACCAATCAGTTCACTTAGAAAATGACCTGCCCAATAACATCCGTTGGGAAAGGTATAGATTTACATCTAATGGACTGATCTACAATCAGCTGATTAAGCCTGTGTCGGACAGTCTTCCTATGCGCGGACGGATCAACTCATTTATTCTTTTATTCATTCATACATTTGCTATAGTGACACTGACAGTCTCAGCAGGAACAAACTACAGTGAAACAATACGCTCTCATTCCTGTGTGTGTGTGATGAATAAAGGAGTACTTCCTAAATAGGAACATGTCTGTGCTGTAATAAAGCCAAACTGATCAGAGCGCTGTCTGTTTATCATTCCATTGATTAATATTGTATAATCTCACTCTTTTACGCATTAACAGTGTCGGCAGCTTCCTGCATGCATTCTTTCCTTCCTGATTTTTCTGCAGCAACAGTTTTTTTCGTGATTGTTCAGATGTTGCAATCTCCACCCCTGTCACAGGAGCTCACACGTAGCCAGGCTGAAATCATTTGGGTTAAGTGAGCGTGTTGATAGCTTGCTTTGTAGTGCAGGTGCTCGGTGATGAAGAATGTTTGGTTAGGGGAAGCCAGCTAACGGAGAGATAGCAAGGCTATACTTATCCAGCTTTGTAGTACAAGCCCAGAATTGTTCTTCCCTGTTTCCGTGCTGTTGCATTTTCCCTCTTTTGCCTGTGTTGTACGCAAACTAATATAAAATAAATTAGAAAAAGAGAGCGTAAGAAACTTGAAGATGCTCCTTTTCTAGAAGACTAGAAGTAATTTGAAAATTGATTTGTAATTAAGAGTAAAAACCACTTTAAAGATTCCTTTACCATCATCAGATTCAAAAGTATAGTAAAATTTCCCCTTAACAGTCTCTTGGCGCCTCTTTTTTACTACAGTAGTAAAATACACTATGTGTGACAGAGCATACATTATGTGTGAGTGTATCTTTATATCATTCTCCATGAGCAGAATCACTGTGATTTAACTTTTTTTTTTAAACTATCCTTCAGAGAACAGTTTAGCCATCAATCACTGCATTAATGAGGCTCACTGGTTACCGTAAAAAAAAAAAAAAAAAAAATGTTCCAGTGATATTTGAGGGTGTGAAGTTATATAAGTCTGTTTATAACTCAGGTTTATTCACAGCCTGGACTCTCAAAGGTGGCTGTACCACCACTTGGGAGCTTTCAGGCTGGAAAAGCTATGAATAACCATGTACGAATGCTTTAAAAAGAAAACCACAATATGAACACAAACCTGCCAGTATATGTTAGTGGGGTAAATTCGAAACAGGTATGGAACGAGGTACACTATGACAATAAGATCATTTAGGGAACATTTGCAGGTAAACTGTACTTGAGTGTGACTTCTTTTGTTCTTTTGTCTTTTGCTGCATTTATTCGACCTTCCTGGCAGGTTTTTCTTGGTATAATTTGCTTTTATGATCTTATCAGTTCCAAGGTTTGAGTCTATTTGCCTTTGGTCAAGAATGTAATTAGTAAAGTTAGACTTACAGATCAATGCTTGCATATCACGAGCTGTCACCCTTTGGCAAACATGTTTTTTTTTTTCTTTCCAACAGATAGGAAAGGAATGTCAAATACAATTTGATGTCCAAAGAGTTGACAGAAAATGCGTTACTGAGGTTATATAAGAAGCAACACTACATTTTCAGCACGACACTTGCCTATATCGAGCATCAGCCTTTGTGAAGGTCTTTAACTAAGTGCTTGTGTCATCGGGTGGACAATAAACATGGAGGGCCTTCCTGCTTTGCCAGGTGACCTCATCAGAGCGCCACCAAGCAGCCCTCACTCCTTCAAACAAAAGTCAGCCTAGTGAAAATACCAGCGCTGGTTCTCACAGTCACCCCGATAATATCTCTTATTTTCCAGCCCCACACTCATTGACATAGATAGAGTTGCAAATAGGCACCTCTATGAGTCAAAGAAGGGGTGGGTGGAACACTGGACATCCCCCCAGCAGATCGCCTTGTTCTCACATTAATTGATCGCTACTTGATCTTGGACAGTGATTCAGGGGTACTCTCTAGGGCAGGCCACCAGTCTCTGTGATATGTGTGGGAACTGCGTGGAGGCCACGAAGGTCCACCTGTTAAATGGCTGTTTGGGCCTATTCCCCTAGCACCCAACCTATTGTTTGGGATTTATATTCAGTTTCCTTCTCAGGTGACCACACAGTAGAGAACCACTGAAGTGGATTGCTCTCTTTTCAGAAAATGGGTGTCTCTAAAGACAGACCAGCGGAGCCACAATGCATTGAAGGCTGCAATGGTCGGGCTGTCTTGGGGTGCACAGATATTTGTTTTCTTTTTTTAAATGTGTCTTTAAAATGTGAAATTATTCACACCATTTATTGTTTCAGTGCATTTGCATTCACAAAAAAATGTTGTCTTCATTGACATAAAGAAAATTGTAAATTTACAGGTTAGAGAAGGCACCTATAGACTTGACTTCACAAAATTACATAATCCGGATGGCTGACAACCATCATAGACTATGAGTAAGAAAACATTTGCCTGATGCTTGAATTGTTTTCCAGAGATTGGCAAGTTGACCCACATTTTTACATTTTAAGAGAGCTTTAATAATAGATTTTACTGCGGTCAGTAATGTAGCTCAGTCACAGGAAGGATGGCAAGATTAAAGTTAGACCTGCAGATGGCATGGCAATCAGTCAAAAAGCACACATGTAAAAACTGAAGTTAGTTGATTATGTAGTATGAATTTAGCTACATATCTTACCCATTTCAATAAGATGATGTTTCAATGATTGTAATATGAAACATATTTTTAATTTCAGCTGTTATGTAGTGCTCAATCATGTGGTGTTAATGGTCTCTTTTCATGTTTTATCTATTAATATTTATCACAATTTTACATGGATATTTTACACGTTATTTTCATATATCATTTGCTTTGTGCTATTTTTCTCTTTAAGAATATTTCATCAAATATATAATTTCTAATTTATATGTTATTTCAAATGGCAATCCGTGTTTATATTTATTAAAATCAATATGGTATTCTTAATAATATAATGATAGATATATACATATATCATAGTTTTATTTTCTTATTTTTCCTTAATCCTGCCTGCATTAACATATCATTACTGGGTCATTCTCACATGTCCTCCCTAAAGGCTAAATTGCTCAGTGGTACAACACTGCCAGGGTCTTAAGGAAGAAGATAGAAACAGAGGAGTGAAGGTGGGGGAGGGTTGGGTTGCAGGGTGATGGCTGCGTGTTGTGGGAGGGCAGGGAGAATAGCCGGAATTACCAAATTTAAATAAAGTCAACTTTCCGGCCATCTGGCCAGTGTTTGGGAGAGGGGAGGAACCTTGAATGGTGCTGAAGCCATAGTGAGAAAACTTTATTTTATGTCTTTAAGGCTCTCCCGCAAATAAAAAAGAACATCCTCAGCTTTTTTTAACAACCCATTTTGCACATTTTAGTATAAACTGTTGCCTTCAACTGATGAATTATCATGTGTGCGGTAGACGGGGTTTGTGCAGGGTGAGTGCATTTTTAATTATGTAAAAGCACTTTGAGTTTACGCTTGTTGTATGAAAGGCTCTTTCTTATAAATACACTGATTGATTGATTACAGCAATACAAGCTGTACAGTAAGGTGTAAAGCTCAGTTTCAAGCCAGTGCACTCTAGCTGGATGAGCGAACCACAGTACACCCTGAAGTCAGTGTAAAAGGATCTGGAGACACGCATCATAGTTTAAGAAAAGTGGCACATGTGCTGGTAGGAGGAAATCACATCATCCAAACTCCGAAAGAGGTGACCAAGAGGACATATCCTCAAACCAAACACTCAAATTAGGGACAAAACAATGTGTCAGGCAATGATTGATCAGTCTGCGGTGTTTTGTCAAAATTCAGCCATCTTTGCAGCCCCACCCCCAGGCACTTCCTTGTAATCAAAGGCTATGCCCACCCATGGCTAATTAGACATTAAGCAAACGTCAAGTGGACCTGATTTAAAGCAGCCATCCCAGACCTGAGTAAAACAAAAGGGAGTAAAGTTGGGAAAAGGGAAAGATCTAGATCAATACCAAGCGCTACCTTTGTTTGCAAAAATGCCATAGAGGCTGAAATAAATCAGATAAAGGAGGGAGAGAAGGACCAGAGATTGTTTTCTCACGGCTTTCCCCGGGCTCTGAACTGAGAACAGGTACACCTGGCTTAACAAAGCTTAGAAAGAGAGGTGGGATGAACACATGGGAATGCTAACACAGAATCAGAACATATGCACATTATCTGCAACAAGTAAACTTGTCAACACATAAAGCCATCTGTACCAGTAGAATCAATAGAAATATCAATGGGGAGAAGGAGGGTTTCCACCCTGGACAGGGTAGTCCATCATAGATCAACATACACACAGACTGACTACTATCCACACTCCCATTCACTCCTATGGGCAATCTAGATAGATACTCCAATCACCCTATAGTCATGTTTTGGATAGTAGGAGGAAGCCAGAGTACCCAGGAAAAACCCATGCATTGCTGGGGAACATACAAACTACACAGAAAGGACTCAAGTGGACCTTCTTGCTGTTGATAATCTTTGGAGAGTGATATCAGGGATATGAAAGAACCAAGATATCATTGTGCCACAGTAAACATTATTATTACTATTATTATTATTTTTTTTTTGCATAACCTCACCACCAAAGGAAATGCATTTAATTTGTTCTGAGTTATCCAACTCATACCTGTCAAGTTTTGGATTTCAAAATAAGTGAAATTTTCTGGCTCCCACTACCAGTCGTCCCACCCGCCCAACCAAGCTCCAGTATCCCTTATATTTTAAGATAGGTGTACAATAAATCTAAAATGGCCACTTTTCAACCACTTACTAAATACAATTATGTGAATAGAATCTGGTAGGTCGACTTTTATTAAGATTGAAATGCTGTGAACATTCCTACTAGGGCTGGGCAATATGGACCAAAACTCATATCTCAATATTTGTTTCTCAAAATGGTGATATACGATATAAATCTCGATAATTTTATTTTGAATGAAGTCTGAGAAGAAAGACAATTCTGGGTTAAATTTGCTGATCCAAAATGCTAAACAGGCTCATTTACTAACAAACAGCTGCACAATATGTGCCACTTTTGGTTTTTTCTCCTGTAAGGGACAGCATGTGTGAGTGATATGTAATCTGTAATATGGCTTGTTATGGAGAAGCTCTGAGTTAGAACTCTGTTCTGAGAAGTAAAAGCAGTGACTCTTAAAACTAGTATTTTGATACAAAATTAGCTATTATATATAATAGAAAACTCGATACATTTTAAATCTCGATATATCGCCCAGCCCTAATTCCTAAATTGTAAAACAGCCTAAATGAAAACATAAATGGTATGAAGCACACGTGTTTATTTAATAAACTTACAGTTCATATACAAGTCAACACGTTGCATATTTACTGTCAATTTCACATTGCTTGTCTTTAAGTTAGACATTTACATTTTATTTTCATTACATATTTTCTTTTAATTTCTCATGCTCACTCATGTGGTTCTCTGGTATTCATCACTACTGACTTATTAGACACATTTGTGCAGACTTTACATCCTTTAACACTTTTTAAAAGAGGTGTATATTTGTAGAGCTTGTGATTGGCTGATTTTTCATGGTGACTTACATTCCTTCCCCCGTGGTTGATGTTAAAATCTCAGTTATTAATCTAACAGAACGTTTAACTGTGTCCCATCCTGCTGCTCTTTAGGAAGATAAACTCTCTGTTCCAGTTTCCAAGATATTTACACGAGATCTTTGATTTTTCGCCCGAATGTCTTCATTCATCCATCTCTGTTTTGAGTTGTTTCCGGGTTTGTTGCCGCTGTCAGCACTAATATCGCGAGAACTGCCTCTCAGGCCATTTCAAATGGCAGTTATCGTGAGGCTAGTGACGGCTTTCAGTTTAGTAAGGCATCTTTTAATTATTACTACATAAAATACGGGATATTTACGGGAAAATACTAATACGGGGCAATGGCGGGAAAGAGGGGTAAAATATGGGAGTTTCCCAGCCAAAATGGGATATTTGACAGGTATGATCCAACTCCACTCGAAATTTTTATTCACATGCTGGCTCAACATGTCAGAAGTATACATGATCTTATCAGAAGCTTAAATGCTCAATTTGCTTTTCAATCTTTTTGACAATACCTGATTACAGTCAGGACTTTTGGTTTCCCTTGTTTCCCTACTCATTCAGAGAGCCTTCGCTGTCACATCTGTAGCAAGGTTCCCCATTCTAAATTACTCTGTCACTTCCAACACTCAGCACCTCGAGAGCATGGGCTACTGAGCTGGTTTCAATTTGTACCTAGAGTAAAGTTAATAAGTTTGAGATAAATTCAGTTGGGCTGGCTGGAGCTGATTTGAAGTGGTGCACGCTTTCGCCCCCCTGATTAGCCGTAGTCCTAAACTTCATTGGTAGAGCACAAAGAGGGAGTCTGTTTCACCCTAATGCAGTGTGACCCCATGCAGAGCAGGCTGTTATCATTGCTATTTAGTGAGTTCAGGTTACAGGTGAGTCAGGTACTAAAAGATAATACTGACGAAGTGTGGGCGTACTTCTAGCTGTGAGGGGTTCGGTGATGAGGAAGTGCGTAGAACATCTCCTAATTCTTGTTCTTACATTTTTTTAAAGAACATGGTAAAACTGATGTTGGACAGATAGCACAGAACCCTGTCACAATATAGGTAATTCAGAAGTCACAAAAGTCAACATTGTATTTTGAACCAAATGATTTATAGCCACTGGAAGTCAGTGTCACTGACCTTATCAATAATCTAATACTGGTCCTTGGTTTCCTTTAACAACTGGCACAATGTTGGTAAGCACTCGTTTGGCTATCATTAACCAGCTGGAAGTGACTATCGCCCTTTCTCTCTCCGACCACATGATTAGGGGCTACCCTCGGTAACCCAACGCAGGGACCAATTATACCTAATTTAGGACTTAAGCAATTTCGACAGATTTCTGGAAATTACTGTAGAGATCTCATTGCTGTCGCTGAAGAGAAATGAGAGTGGGATATTTTGACAGGTTTTCCCCACAAACGAGTTCTCTCATACACAAAGGTAGAGGTTACATGGTGCCTAATATCCATGTGTTGATTGGGGCTAGAGTCACAGGGTTAAGTAAGGTCTAGTTAGTTGGGCTCTGAATTGCCACAGAGCAGAGAATTCTAAGCAAAACAACAGACCTTCATTCCACCTGTCCACAAATTACAGCAACATAAACATGATGGTTAGTCGCCTGCATGCACATGCATAAGACAAATTCACGTAGGTGGTCGAAGTTAATCCTAATGAATCTAAATGCGGAGTAAAAATCAGTCACTTACAATGCAAACATTACTACTTCAAAAGAGGCCCAATAATGACTTGCCATTCTTTGGTGTCCTGGTAGGAGCACAAAGTCCTTTTATCTTTTTTTTAGTCCAGCACAATTAAGAACGCAGTTCCTTTGCATTCCAACATCATACACATGCCTCCGTCTACAGCTCCTACCCCATCTGTGTTCGGCCCTCGAGCTTTGATTGTACTAACAGGTGGATGCGCCATGTTTACCGACCGTCTCTCAGTGTTTGTCCAAGATGGTCAAACAGGAAGCCGGCCAGACTGCGGTCAGGCTGAGTGGGTACTGAAGCCTGTCGGCTAGGTGTGAGGTGGGCTTGGTGACATCAGCGTTTGGGGATAGCCTCCTGACACATCCAAGTAGAAGGACTCTTGGCAGATATGTGCAGCAATGTCTGGCAAGATGTTCAGATTTGATATTTTTGGGTCAGCCAGAATCCTGACTTTGCTGTTGGACTCTTTAGCCAACATGAATAGCTAAAAACCGATTATACATTGCTGTTCTATAAAGACAATAATAAAATTGTGTTCCGGCTGGTATACTCTCACAATCATCAATAAACAGTCTTCTCTCTTTACACCTAGTACTACTGCACTTTTACTGCAAGCAATGGGATTGCAATAGTTATGAGCATGCATATGTGTTAATACATACCTGTGGTGTGTGGTCTTATTCACATCACACCTTGGTGCTCCCCTTCCTGCTGCTGTGCCAAGACCACTATACCCAGAGACACAATTAAGGAGCCCTGGCCAGAAATCAGGGCTGAGAGAGTATATGCTGAGATGAGACAGAGTTACCCACTATTCCCTTCCCTCCTCCTCCTCTCTGAAAGCTGCTTGGCAAGTCGCAGGCATGTCAGGTTGTCAGTTCCAAGCAAAAGTCGAATCTGTCTCACAGTTGGCTCAGGGACCTGATGTAACTCCAACCTTGTCAGATTTTAGAGAGCAAGGATTCATAAGATTCATTCTAAGTTAGAATCTCAATCACCCACCAATGCATTTTGTCAACAAACAGGGACAAATTACTTTTTAAACATCTAATTCAAAGTCCCAGGGGTCAAATGACAACCCAATTAGGGCCTATATTTAGGGCAGGATCTTACATCTCCTGCAGCACTAAATTAGCCCCTGACCTCTAACTAGATGCTTGGCGCATTACAAAACAGCCACATGCTGAGCTGATGCTTGTAATCATTCATCTCATAGACAGCTCAGCCTTTTCATAAATGAAAATACAAAGCTGAGAAAATAAGACATTTAAAAGCACTTTGACTGTTTTTTTTCATTACATTTTTATACCCAAGATGTGACTCTGAAGCTAAGGTGCTAAGTGAGAGTGGGGCTTGCTTAGTTTTTATTTGGGTTCTCATCAGGCTTTCAGAATTTCTGATATAGAAGTCAGATATTTGTTTGCCTTCAACCTTTGCTGTAATGAGATACCGCACTTTCGCTTGAATTCCTGTACATGCCTCTCTAATCCTAAAGTTAACCAAAATAAAAACAATTAATGCATAGTGCATTTAAATTTTGTACAAGATGATAGCTCAACATCCACAAACGTATAAAGATAATTTATGAGTTGCTAAAATGAGCATCTTCTTAATTCCCTAAGTATGTAATTGGTTTGCCTGTGTTTGACACTTAGATGACAGGTGTTTGTATTGCCCTTCCCGAAACATGCTGGGGGTTTATTTAGGTTTTCACATGCAGGCTACATCCACCACCCAACTCTCACTTTGTTCTATATACCAGGAGGAAGCCATCACTTGTGTGACTCTGACTCACATTTCTATTCGGGCATGTCATCAAGCCTGCCACACAGCTGTAGTCCTGGATGTAACCGATCCTTCATCTTTTGCAGAACACCAGCTGTAAAATGACACAACTCCTCAAGTAGCTTCTCAGCAGCCAAGAAACCCCAAGTGCCTGTTAAGGCTCACTGACTCCCCCCCCCACCACCATCACCACCACCACTATCCCACTCTTGTCTTTCACAATGCAGAGGCATTAAACCATCACAGTCGATCATTTTCTCTGTTGTAAAAAAAAATTGACATTTCACAATATATTTTTACCAACTTGAATTCACATTACCCTTTTTTTTATCTTTACACAAAATCAGAGAAATTCATAATAACCCAATAAATAGTATAGCTGAGTAGATCAGTAGCTCATGTAGTAGATCAGTGCAGTACATCATCCAATGACTTTCTACCATCATCGACATTGCCAGTGTGTCTTAGGGCAAACCTCTTAACCCACATTGCCTTGTGAGAAACAAGTTAGTCTTAATCAAAGAGGCCATGTGGCATCTAGGTCTCCTTACCAGGGCAGTGGTGGCTACATATGATATGATAGTGGGAACAGATTTTGGAGAACAGGTTTTCAATTTATGCTACAAGAAAGCATGTACAAAGCCAAAGCATAATATTGAAAAAAACATGTTTAACTATATACTGAACAGAGTGTTGATGGCCATGTTTACAACTATCATTCAGTAGTAGTAAGTGAACACATCAACCGGTCTACCAGGTGTTTGCCACCATCTCATTTAAAATGTTTTACTACAAATCAAGTGCTCACCAACCTCGGGTAAATTGCTAATTAGATTTATATTTTCCATTAAATTACTTTTGAATCGATTTGCAAAAAGTTAACAAAGAAAAATCTTCTTTGCAATGCACATTGTTGCAACCTTAGCAGCTACAGTATATACAGCAACAATTCAGATGCACCTCGTGACTTCTTCTTAAAAATGCAACTAGCGACAAATCTAATGACTTCTTCGGAAGAAATTGCTAGCATTCTAGCGTTTTTTTTTCTGGTATCCTTTAACCCTTTGTTGGGTTTTGTCATCATACCCGTCAGTGCATCTACCTAACGACAGAAGAGGGAACATTTGTGGTTCTAAATATACCGTGAGTGTTTTTCATCCAAGTTATCCACAATGTGTTTGCTAGAGCGGTCTTTCTAAAATTTTCAAAGTTGGCAATGACATCATCTAGTGACTTCTAGTGACTTTTGGGACAGCCAATAGCGTCTTTCCTTACTTGGAATAACAACTCATAAACCAACATGGAATCAATTACTTCCTGGCAAATTTAGATTAGTTGGCGGATCTAACTGAGCACACGTACATTCACATGAATAATTAAACATGTGTCGGCTCTATAACAGCATTTAAAACTTAAACAAAACAAAAAGCACTTGGTTTCAATTGATAAATGTGCAAAGCATCAGCCCTGCAACATCTGGACCAAAGAGGAGAGATGACATGCCAGACATATACGGTACATCAGAGGAAGAGGCTATGAGGCTGAAGATTTGAGTGTTGCGTGAAAAAAGCCCCTTAGTTAGTTGAATAATGGAAGTTTTATTTGATTTTTGACAAAAAAAAGTTAGAAATGTTCTTTTGAAAGTGGTATAAAAACGGAATAATACCAATTGGAAGAAAAGTTTAAAACACCCTGAAGAAACTTATAATTTCTCATAAATTTTCCTCTGAAAAACAAAACCTTCTTCAGAAAGTTGTGAAAACTTTATATATCACATGTGTACTACTTAAAGGACCATGACTACATTTATGTATCCTGAGCATTAAATTATCTGTGGGATTTTAGGGTGTTTCAAGGGTGAGAAAATTGCATCTTAATGTCATTAGGAGTTATGGAAAAGGTTAAGAGTGAGAGAAAAAAATATTCAAGCAAAAGCAGTGATAAAATGAAAAGCGTTTACGTGATTATGAAATGTCAGGGAAATGTCTGCTCCCAATAAGATGATCTAAAATAAATAGATTCAAATGTCAAGTTTAATAGCTGTTCAGAGAATCTAGCTTTGAGGGATGATCAATAATATTTAAGTCAGATTCTCATCCTGTGAAAAATATTGCATGTTTTTCACGTCAAAGTTGCGAGTGGAACGCTTTATTTTATTACACATCCAGCAAAGCTGAATATTTTTCATGTTTCCATTCTGCCTGATGATTCACAGACCAGCAGGGAAAGCTGTAAGCCGTCCTCAGATGAACTCTGACCTGGTTAGCTGTCCCTCTAAATGTTGAGCGGAGGGCCCCTCTATTCTGCATGTTTAATGAAAGCGCCTGACAAATTGAATCTAAGTGCCAACTGAGGTGGGTCAGACAAAAAAATTAGCTCCGGGGACCTGGTCTTTTTTGGCTTTAAGTGAAAGTGATTGGCTCTACAGGAGCGTAATTGAGTCCAATCACATCAACAACTATGATAAGTCCTGTATATAGAAAACTGTAATTAGCGTCAACTTACAGGAAACATACCTCACGTTTTTAAAAGTTGTTGGTGACGGAAAGCTTGTTATTTGGGCAGTGATAGAAAGAGACATACAAAATAAAACTGTAAAGCATTGCAAAAAAAGTTGTGGAAAGAAGGTAAAAAGGCCATTCAGTGCTATTGTGCTAGAAGTCTATTTAAACATTTAACTCCAAAGCAGGAATAAAGTGAGGCTGTCTTCCTGCGATCATTCAGAAAGGCTTTTCTCAATGGTATGAAAGTACAATGAAGTAGTGTTTGTAGATCTGGCAGTTTCAACTCAACTTCAGCTATTAGTGTAAAATGACATATTGGATAAGAAATGTTAGATTTGGATTTTTGGGCAAAAAAAATCATATGTAATCTGTATCTGGAACAAATACCAAAATAAATCATAGAGCTTGTTTGCTAGTAGCAGTCAGGCTAATTCACCATGATAGCAGCATCAATTTATAACTATACCAAAATAGTAAGAGTGCCTCCATTGCTACAGTTTTGACCAACACATTAAAGTCTGAATCAATAGGACAAAAGAAAATAGTTAAATGAAAGAAATGAAGCAAAAAGGCAATTAGGGATCAAGTTAATTGTGCTGTAGTTTAGGTTTAAGCTATGAACCTTTTTGTAAAGATGTTGATTCCGTAATCCCATTACCTAACATGTTTAATCTCTGTGAGAGCAAACCAGAGAAATGGTGTGATAGGATGTTTTCATACCTTTTTTTTTATAAACATAGGCTATGATTAAAACGTTACTATTTCCAAGTCAGTCTAAAAGTAATATTAGCTACAGATTACCATGAGCTGGTGCCTATGTTCTTTAGTGTACAACACTGTGTACAATGAATGAATGAATTTATTCATTTATTTTCGCACGTGTACATAAAAAATATATTTTTAGAAAATACAAGAAAAGCTAAACAAATAACAAATTATACAAATATTTGTAAAATGAGTAGGGTGAAGTATATACTTTTTTTTATCGCTACTTATTTTGAACTCTTTAGTTTGTCCCATTTTATATCATTGCTAATATAACATATACATAAATATCCATATAAAAGTACATATAACATATATAACTGCATACGTATATAGATATGTACACATACACACTCATACAAAAAAAAAAATCTGTATTTATATATATGTATACATACATACATTTCTGTTGTTGTTTTTACTGCACCCAGTGAGCGAACTATACCGCGGCCGTTGGGGGGGGCTCACTTATATGGGGTGCGCGGTGACGTCATTTATGGCGTGCGCACCTCGCGACGTCCCTTGCCAGTCAGGCATAAACCAGGCTTTGCAAAACACATCCATTATTACAAGCCTGTACGTCTGCTTGCCTTATGTCAGCACATGTAAGCACCTATCACATCCAACCTCCACACACGCATCAAAACTTAATCAAATGTAAATCAAAACCAAAACATGTCAACCTGTCTACAAGGGATCAAGTCCACATCAACATGCGCAAAATAACCTCTGACATACTATAACGCGAATCAACAAACCAATCAATCAAAAAACACACATGACCATCATAATAAAAGAATTTTAAAAATCGGCCAGGCTGTGTAATGCCCGCCAATGTAATAATGTCCGCAATCATCATATACTGTAAATCTGCAGCAACTTCCAGTCATCCACTGCCTCTCTAGCTGACACACCGAGTTTTTTTAGCAAGTGTCCGTGCTTGGCCAGAACTGCTTATTTAGGGGTTTTAACACATGGACAAGGTCTGATTCCGGGATTCACCTTTTAAGGCATCAATCACAGACTGCTCAAGCGCAAATGGTCCAGCGTGGTCTTTCTTTTTTAGTTTTTAATGTCTGACTTAAAGTGACATTTAAGGCATAGCGCCCCCACGCATCAATGGTGAGGACAAGAACTGCATGCAAGTCAGCTTGTTTATTAAAGTGAAACAGTGATGCGCAAATCATACATTAAAAATAGCCTAATTCTACACATGATCCATGATTATGTTAATACAAAAAAAAATAATAAGATGAAGGAAATACCATGACTCATTAAGGGGGGCTGAGAACCCCCCCCAACCCCCCGGCTCCTCCGTAGCTCTCACCCTGACTGCTCCTTTACATTTACAATCTTCTACAAGGATACCTTTTAAATGTTAATTGACAAAGCGTATACAGTAGGCCTACTGCGCAAGATTTTTAGGCAGGTAACAGGAGTGCCTTATGACGGGCTTAAGGTTAGTAAAACTGGATTATGGCTTGACGGCCACATGGTTTTGAGGGCATCACGTGCCCACATTTTGACCTTCACCAATGTGGAATTTTAAGCGAGGCCCTACACTATGGCTGCCATCCAATTACTCTCTGTCACATGTGACTGATAAAGAATAACAAAAACACAATCCTACACTACTAACCACAGATCTTCTGTAATGATATCAGAAGATGATTCTCAGTCAGGTGGTTTGAAACGGACTGTGAGATTAGGCCTTTCCATCGCATCCTTAACTTTTTCTCTTTTTCACGCTGAAGTAAAGCTGTTGGCTCAAGTTTTCTGCTACATTATAATGTTGGGGCAAACCAGACTCCTTTGAGATCTTACCAAATAAAAATAGTTCTATACAAATAAATCTTCACCTACATAGTGTGTAGTATTTTTTCACAAGTCTACATTTAAGAAGCAGTCACAACATAGATGTGTCAACTTTGCCTTAATCAAGATGTAAATGGTAGATTTAAACAGAGCCAATATAGAATTACCCGATATCAACTATGTCAGGAGAAAATATGCAGAACCCAAGAGAGTTCGAGACTTGGGGAAGTGTTTTCCAGAGCGATTACAATCAGCTGGCGCCGGTTGAGGAGGCGCCTGCGTTCAGTTTGTTCTTTCAGCCAAGGATGAAGACTTTCTCGTGCATCCCTCAAAAATAGATTAATATCTTCATGTTATGATTAATGCTTGGACTAAAACTGTACAAACAACAAAAAAGGGACATGCACAACAGCTGATGTGGTGTACATTAATATTTCCATTTGCAGATAAACTGTTAAACAGTCGCCTAGCTTAAAAGCTATACTTGGGAATCTGATGACACCAAAACAGTTTTCCTTCAAATAAAGGCAAATGTAATCACAATACAGTATGTCTTAATATTTTACTTTTGTACTATGTGTTTATGCCCCTCTAAGACTCTCAAACCTTCCCTCAAAGCACTTGCTGGGTTGAAACATGTGGAGTTTTCCCTTTTCTTCCTCCTTCACGCATGATTTTAGGTGCGGCCCTGGGAGACTTGGTTTGCAGACAAAACTCTGTGACATGGTCACCATCTCAGGTGCATCCATTGGATGTTCCTGTGTTCTTTCCTTGGCTCTGCCACCTGTAGCTCCTTGTGCCCCATTGTTAAAAAGCTCTAGGCCTCAGTGAGCAGCTTCAACTGAACTAAAGGTGCTTTGAAACCACAGTTTCAGGTCACGAGAGTGCAGTGAGGTGTAGGTAGGGAGTAACTCTATATATTTAATTACAGAGTTCATGCTGTGTGATAAGAGGGTCAGGGCTTTCTGATACTTTGTTCAGGAAGTGAGATGTTGACTGTGTCCCAGTTGGAGCACCACCTCAGAAAAGAGAGAAACTACGTCTGTCAAGTGTCAAGGGAAGACTAAATTACAGTCAAGGAAATATATTTTGGCTCAATTATTTGGGCCAAATCTTCTGTTTGCATCACTAAAATTACAATTATGGAATACACTTCCAGAAAACACCAGAAACCGTGGCAATTACCCAACATTCAAAGCAAATCTCAATAATTGGTTGAAACAAAGCAGTCATGCACCCATAGATAATCTTGTATTTTTTTGGGGCCCTTTTTTACTCCTGACTGTTGTTTTTTTTTTTTTTTTAATTGCAAATAATATTTGTGGTATCATGTTTCTATTGTCAGTCAGTTTAATGTTTGTCTCATTGTGTAATGTTGCTTAAATTCAGCATGGCGTTAGTTCAAGCAGGTCGCGGACGTCAAGCCAGCCACACCCTTCAATCAACCAATGGCCCAGATTGGCTCCCCATTGGCCAACGCATACAGTATGCACTACTTAAGCCGTGACAGCTGCCTAATACATCTTCAGCAAGCATCTCACTACCCACCTCCACCCCAACTCCTCCAGGTCAGTATGTATCCAACTAACTGATAGTTGTTTCGTTGTAATTAACATATGCTCTGCTGTGTTCCAGTGGGTTTCTGCTAACCACTCTCCTTGCTTTAGGCTTTAGCTAGGGCTCATGGAAGGTCAGGGAAGAGTGCTCTCCCTACTTCCAGCTTTCCATGTAAGCACGTGGAAAGGGCAAGGAGGTTCTGGAACAGACCCATACCGGCAAATACAAGATTGCATGCACATCATTGTAAAGCGCGTGCAGGCGCTATATAAAAAACTGATGTGTTATCATTGTTAATAAATCATTTATTTTTGACTAAAGCGGTTCTGACTGAACTGTATGTTAAATGTTATTGTTCAACTGTATGTTATCTCATGTTTACCTGCCTCAGGACAACAAATGAAATTTAGCTAATGTGCTAACCCTTATTTAACACGCTGACACGTTGATTAATACGTAATTTCCTAATTCAAATAAATAAATGAAATAAAATCAATGTATGTGACTCCTTCTTGTTCCATTTGTTACACCTTCACACCATTACATAGCAAGTAATGGCAGATATGACAGCATTCCAGCAAACTCATAACCAAAGGCTTTTATTACCACAAAAAGGGCATCATATATTAGATCTCAGGAATGACTATCAAACTATTTCCTTTAAAGTAACTTCAGGATGTATGAGCCAGGCTCCCGGAGGTTTGGGGCCACCACCGCTGGGCTGCTCAAATTAGACGGAGCTTCCCTGCTGGGTTGAACCCAGCCTGAGCTTTGCAGCACCCAAAGGGAGCTGAAGGAAGAAATGGAGGGAAAGAGGGGCGACACTCACAGCCTGGATGTGTTATGTTTGGCAAAGGCCTCGACCCACGTCTACACGCACTTGGAGTCCCTCATCATGGTGCCAAGTGATCGTTACACAGCCACCTTCTTCAAAAAACAACAGAGGAAATTAGGAGAGGAAAGCATGGAGGAGTATCAAAATAGGTATTGATGATAGACACACACATGAGAATAAACTTCACATTTGAGCTTTTTAGGAATTGCCTCAGCTTAAATACATGTGTGGGTGTATAAAGTTTGAAGTTGTATTAGTGTTGAATTCTGTTAATAAATGTAATACCTTTATGCACAAAAAAAAAAAAAAAAAAAAAAAAAAAAACTATGATCTACTATGCATTAGTCATTTAAAACAAATGAAACAAATAAAATCCAATCAACTCTACATTCTCTGCTTTGTTAAACATTTCTATACTTGCTGGAAATGTTTGCTCCCCTGTGTTTTATACAGCTGAGTTATACAATGTCTTTTTAGTGTCAATGCATTATAAAGTTGTATATGGAAGACACGCTATTTGACATGCTTGGTTTCTGCTTTAAGGTCATTGTTTGAAGTAAAGTTTGTCTAATATGCATGCATACTGGTATAGCATAAGTCAAAGGTTCCCAACGGGTCTGATTTCAGGGCTTTCCTTCAGGAGCTGATAATTATCCACAACCAATATCAAGGAACAGAGTGATTGTCTAAAGTTTTCAAAAAACAGTGAAGATGTTTGTATTTACTACCATTCAAAATACTACATCATGAGATGTCAAAGAAGTTAACTAATAATGTAAATAAAACTTTAATAGAAGGCATTGCTACTGAAGGGGCTTCCTTTTTGTCAAAATAAGAAAAAAAACCTATACAGAATCAAACCTTTCTTCTGATTAATTTAACAGGAGAGATAAATACTGAAAAAACCTTGAGCTTTGAAAATATTTGCTGACAAATTGGTGCCAACTTCACATGATCTTCAAAATTAAAACATGGGATCTTTGGGAAACCATGGGAATACACGTGACCCAAAAAAAATGTGTCAACAAATGGTAACAAGTATTTTTAAATTGATAGGTAAACAAATCCTGGATATCATAATCAGAGCATTTACACTAATTTTGAACTGAAAATATCTACAACTAATGGGAGTGTGTAGGTAGTTCAGTGTTGGTGTATCGCAAGTCTTCTGCTTTAACTAAACTGGAACTGGAACTGTGACCAAATATCAAAGCCCTGGTTATAAAAACTGGTTTTATAAGATGAATGAATGGATGTATTATCTCTTAAGAATTAGATTGTTTTTGTGAAGAATGTTATTGAATAGAAAGGATCAAAAATCAAGAGTGGATTTCAATATGTGTAATTTGAGGTTCACATTAAAACAATGCTCAATGTAAATTGATGCATCTCTCCAAAGCTTGAAGCTATTTGGGGACCATTTCCTTTTCTTTTTGATTAAATAGGTTAAAACTAAAATAGACTGGGCTGTCCTTGATTGTAACAAGATACTCTTTTAAAGCTCTAGAACTATGCCATTGTTCATTTCACCCCTGCCCTTTCTGGAAGTATTAATCTCATTGCTACGCTCTAATGCTGAAATCCTTGAACACCTAAAAGGCCTTTATCTGCTTGACCACACAAGAAATTCCCATTTCCCCCTTTACAACAAACTGATATCAAAGGTATAAGCATGGTCAGCAGTGAACCACTAAGAGGAAGTACATTTGTACACATTCTCTTTGCAAGTATTCAGCAAAGATTTGGGCAATCGTGCAGATGCAGGTGCTAGACTTTTGAAGGTGATTAGATATCATCACTCTTTCATTAACTTGGCATTTCTAGTATCTCCATGACTGTGTGGAAAGAATGGCCCCTTTCATCAGCTAGCCCCTACAAATGAGCACTGCTGAAAAGCACCAGGTTAAGTTGGGAACAGAATGAAACAAGAGAATAGAAGGAGGAAAAAAGAGTTCTGACAGAACGAAGATTGGTTTTCCAGCAGGTTTTGTATGAGTAGGTTGTGTTTAAATATATGCGTCATACACTATCGAGATGACCTGATTGAAAATAAGTCAGCAGTGCTGACGTGATGAACAAGAGGGGGGGAAAAAAATAAATGGGTGGGAAAAGCACTAGGTACCGACACAGAGGAGGAAGTCTGCAAACCCATTAAAGTCTTTAGCTTGTGACACTGCACTAACAAAAGTCTCATTTCACCTGATCACTGAAACAAGTGGGAGGAGAGGAGGGCCAACGATTCCATTACGCAGAACTCTGCTATGAAAGGTGTCTCTGTGTGAAGCCCGGGGTGCTACTCTGACATCATCACAAACTGTGGACGGGACCTTTCATATGTTGTGGTGCAACAGAGATTCAAGCTGCTGCTGCTGCTGCTGCTGCTGCTGCTGCTGCAACCGTCAGCTGCTCTGAGTCAGCGCCGCTCTTCTGACGCGAATGTGTAAGAATCTAAAACACAGACAGCTTTAACTGTTTACCATCACTGGGCTTAAAATGATCCAAACATAATCTTATATTATAATCAATTAGAAAACAAGTACTTCATTATGGCACCTTGAACAGTAATAGAAGTACAAGATTTATAAAACTGTAGTATTTTTTTAATGGGTTGTTGGCATAAAAATGCAGAGAATGAATTTGTCACCCAACTTGTCTGTCTTTGTGTGTTGGCCCTAGTGTTGTTCTCAAGACCAAGACCAGAATGCACCAAGACTAAGACAAGACCAAGACTTTTGAGAGTCGAGACCGAGACAAGCCCAAGACCATAAAAATTTATTTTAAAACCTTGACAGGTTTCAACAGTTAAAGTGCATTCTCTCATTTGTTTGAGGGAATAAATGAGAGACACAAACATGCAAAAAACGTCAAATCTTTATAACTTTGTTTGACTAAATTATTGTAAAAAAAGAGAGAATGGATAAATCCCAAATTATTTTTAATATTTAAAAACAGAATGTGTATTTTTCAGGTGAATGAAGCCCAAAGTAAGTGTTCAAAGGTCTTTCTGACTAGAAATAAGATGGACTGAGTCTGAGTGTTTGCAGGCGTCTGACACATAAGGCACTCAAAAAGATGTTTTTCCTTATTTTTACTTGAATCAAGTTAAAGAATAGCAGATCAGTACTGGTCTCGACTGGTAATGACAAAAATCCAGAGTTCGGCCAGTTTGAGACCGAGACAAGACTGAGACCTTCAAAATGTGGTTTAGTACTACAACACTAGTTGGGTGTCGGGTAGACCATGTACCTCACGGAGCAGGTGGTGTCTGTTAAGACCCCCTTTTAAACAGGTCTCAACAACAAAGCTTATTAATTGTGTGCTTCACCATGCACTCAATACACATCATAGAGAATAACTCCTTTGTTCGACTACAACATCGCTATATTGCAGTTCACTTTTCGCAGCCTTGGTGTTTCACGGATTTTTTTCACAGTGCAATTTTGGATGCAGTTTTTTACAGCGTATCAACGCACATTGCGTTCTGCGTCCTGATTGGCTAATGCTGCTTTCACCCAACCAGCGACACATTCAACTCGGTGAGTTTCCCTGCCTGTTGAAGTGAGCCAAGATCATTTCCATCATCATTATTATGATTGTTATTTTTTAACTAAAAATACAAATTATGAACCGCATATTTTAATGCTTTAATTTGTTAATTTTCCAATCTCTCTCTCTCAAGTACCCCCTGTAATGCCATTGCATACCCCTAGGGGTACACGTATCCCCATTTGAGAAACACTGTTCTAAACCCCTGACAGCTTTCATGAGGTCAAATGAGGAAATATCAGACAAGAATAATTTAAAACAAAACAAAAACATAGTGAAATTTACTTTAAGACAAAAATTGGCTAAACAAGTTTGTATTTCCTAATGAAACATTCTCATTATAAATGGTCCCTAGAGAACATTTCAAGAGTTGGTAAAGCTTTTACATTCTGAAGCTTGACAAATCTGTGGTATCAGTACACCAACCAGACACCTAATTTCTATCTAAAAAAAGTAAAAAAAACTGTGATAAAGAATAGGTTGAGGCCTGTTGTTATCCATCAGAAACTACAAAAATGAAAACTTTAACTATGATGTGACAGGTTTGATTCTACTTTTTCATCCACTGTGACTGCCACCTGCTCTATCAAACGTTTACGTAATGTCATAACATTTTGTCAGCACTTTGAGAATAGCTATTGTTATTCAGACATAATTACAGGTTGGCCCTTCCATTGGAAATTTGAGGGCAGTGACCTACTGCTGTCCCACTGCTCTGCTTGAATTTCATTGTCATTTAAACTGACCTTACCTGGAGGCATGGATGCCACCCTGAAGTCACTCCAAAATTAGAAAAACTTTCAAAGAGAACATTCACATAAACTGACAACAAGAATTCACATGAACATTTGTTTTGGTGGAGAATGATTAGAAAACAAGTTTGGATGAACTACGGCCGGGCCCGAGGAACATCTCCGTGCCGAATAGCACGTGTTACGTTCCCGAGAATTCAGTCAAATGACTCGGTTCCACCGAGTAACAAAAGGTCTCCAACGCTCTTGACAACCGCTCACAGAATATCAGTGTCAAATTACAGCCCGATTCAGCGAGCATTAACGGAGGAGTAGTCATTTGAAAAATGAGGCTCCTGGGGGCCCCATTCATATATTAGTATGTGTCAATGATTCGGTACCACCAACTGTCGCAATATTTGACTCACAAATAAATGAGAAAACAACTTGATTGGCAATTGCCAAAAAAAGGGCCCCTTGGGCCCCTAATCGAATTGTGCGAGGCAAAATCGTAATCTACCTTGAATTACCTTTGAAACGATATATCACACGACTATGTTCCCATTAATTTGGAAATTACCGAAAAAAGGGGTGTGGGCCCCCGAGCCCCATTAAAAAAAGGGCTCCGAGCTTCTCATCATATTCCTTCCTAGAGTATTCATGCCGAACTGCATTCCGATCAAACAAGAACTAACGAAGGAGTAGTCGTTTGAAAATTGGGGTCCCCGGGGCCCTCTGGTGCCCACGTGACACGTACGGGGTAATGGGCCCCGTTTGTATATTGGTATTTGCGAATGATTGGGTACCACCAACTGTTGTAATATTTGACCCGCAAATAAATGCGAAATCGACTTTCGTTTTTTTTTTTCTTTCCCTGGGCCCCAAATCAAAAATCAGGCTCCGAGCATCGATGCTTACACATCCAGAGATTATACGTACCAAATTTCAGCCCGATCCGTTCACGAATAACAGAAGAAGAAGAAGAAGAAGAAGAAGAAGAAGAAAGTGAGTGGTGTATATATTTAAATGTTGTTAACTCTTATCTGTTGAATGCTGAGCTTTGTATTCCTGATTTTTAAATTATTCAGGGTTTTTTAGCATAATATTGAGACGGGCTTGAATGTATTGCACACTACTGGTTAAACTGTTTTTTTCCAAAGTACAGTGTTTTCCTTCCCTGCTGATACGCTATCTGTTTAGTGCCCAAAAAGTTTCGATTCACAAGAAAGTCGAGCACAGACAATGTGAAGATTTCAGTGTCACTATCTTGTGAGGAGGCCACGGAAACGAGAAGATACAAGAGACGTGTGCAGCGATAAAGAGCACAGTCTGATACAGGGGTGAAGGCCAGACTACATCCAGGTTTTTTTTTGTGACATTGCTCAACTGTATATATAAACATGCATCCAAAATGTATTTAAACTTGATTTATATTTGAGAAAGTTTAAGTATAGGATACAGCTATTTTATATTTATTTTGTGTGATGTGTAATTGAAAAATAATAATAATTCAAAATAATTTCAAAATAGAATTTTAATCTGTTTTTGCCCAATATATATATATATATATATATATTTCATTTCTGTTTAAATGGTACGAATAATGAAATGAATTTCAACAATTTTAATTGCTTTGAAACGTATTGAAATACGTTAAAATGTGAGAAAATCTCAGATTGACCTAATTACAATGTCTCAATCCATAGTTTTTATTTAGGGTATTCTTTTGTTTAATTGTTTTTCTTGCATACATTCTTTGTCAGTCACAAAAGTGAAATGCATGCTGCCGCGAAGTGGAGATGTTTGTTACTCCATGAAAAATATGTTTACAAAAAAAAAACATGAATCCAAATTCCATGATTTTTTTTTCTTGTCTAAAAGGGAATATAAAAAACATGAACAAAATTTGGACTAAAGTTTTCATTATGCCATAATTCATGCATAAAAAGATTCATTTGTAATGATATTCTTTACATACATTCAATGGAATGGATGGATGAATGAATGGATGGACGGATTAGGTAATGTCAGATCCATCATTCCAGTTGGGAAAGTGTTGATTTTTTCGTATTTAAACTAAACACCAAGTGTCAACAGCCACGTGGACAACGTGCTCAGATCTGCTAAAGCAAACTCCTCCAGAAGCCCATACATTCCTCTCAGACCATCAGTGACACTGTGTACAGTTGCCAATAATACACACATATTAGATTTTTTTTTTTTTTTTTCAAGTCTTTACGAACACACGAGAAATGCAGAGTGGAAGCTCCTGCAGGAAAAGACTGGAAAGGTAAATAATTGTCTCAGTTCTCCCTCTTGCACCCCCCTGCCATGTCTAAAACTGTTAGTACTAGTTGTGGAAAGTCACAAACAGGTGTCATGTCAGTAGAAAGTGGCTGACGGCACTTCTGCTTCGAGCTCCTCTATACGTTTAGTACCAAATTAAAGATGAATTACTTTGAAAGAAAGTTACACAAACACAAATCAAAGATGTTTTATTCATTTTGGTTTAGAAAGGCCTGAATCCTCAGGTGACTGTTTGACAATATGGTTTAGGATTATGAAAGCAAGGGAGTGTTTTGACGTTATAACCAGAATAGTTTGGAAAGATGCAACGTTCTAAGAGTCCTGCAAATTTTGAATAATGACAAACGAAGGGGGGATCCTACACAAACGTTTACTTTGATGTTCGAGAAACCTTAGGAAAAGTGGAAGACATGATTTAGCAGTTTACCCCAAATATTTGCCCCGAAATTTTAACGCCATGGCTCGAAGTCAAGCTGAGAAGTTTCCCAAGACCTGCTCGGCCTGCGGGCGGGTGCTCCGTGTAAGCTGTGAGCCTTGGCTCTGATGAGTTCCCCCTCCCCGAATCTAATGTAGGTAAGTCTGCTGGACTCCTGCCGCCTGGTGCATGCCCAACCTCAGAGTCTTCTGTGTCAGGTGTCAGTGGGCTTTGCTCTGCAGTCTGGCCGTACCAGTCACCTCACAAAGTGAAAACACTCAAATGCTAGAAAGTCTGATCACACCTTCCACAACACTGCTTTTCCATGAAAACAGAATATTTCATCATGTAGTCACCTTCCCATGTGTGGCCATATGAAGTGAAAAAATAACATGAGGTTTTTTTTTTTGTTTGCTTTTTTTTTTTTACTGCTCAATAGAGTTACAGCTGTTGACAATTTGTTTTGTTTTGTTTAGTGTATCCATAACCAGAGGTGTAAAGAGTACTGATATAGTAGAAGTACCATTACTTGATTGGAATTGTACTCAAATACAAAAAGTACAAGTAAGTCATACATAAAAAACTCAAGTACAAGTAAAAAGTAGCTGAATTAAATAGTACTCAAAGTAAAAGTTACTAGTTACTTTCACCCCCCACATTTATTGTTTGTAATAAATCTTGCCACGGTTCCCTTGCGTACAGTAAACATCTCATGTATAAACTTAAAAAGGAAGAGATGAGATATTGCACAATTGGAACTTAATTTATTTTCCACAAAGGCATCTGTAAAAAATAAATGGTTGGTCAAACAAATATGTTTTGAATAAAATAACACCAATAAATTCAATGCAAAATAATAATAAAAAAAATGCCAAGCTCTAAGTATACGTAGCTACATTTATGAACTCTAAAACTGAGAAAATAGCAGACATTCAATGCTGTTTTGGTGCAGTGCATTACGTTTAATCTGGTTGGTCAGCTATAATGTGATGCATTTGATTATTGTCTGGTCATTTCATTTTTTGTAGTTTCACAATGTTGGTTGATCATTTAAAAAATATATATATATATATATAATTTATTCAGTAACGGTTTCCTGTAGAAATGTAACTAACTACTTTACATCTTTAAAACATACTTAAGTACAAGTAAAATTACTGATTTAGAAATATAATCAAAAAAGTACAAGTACCCATGAAAGCATCTCAATTACAGTAACATGGGTACTTATGGTTGTAAATTTCACCTGTTTATAACCCTGTCGGTTTGGTAAGCCTAATATTTGTCACCAGTCTTCCTGAAATTTCTCTTGTTACAACAGATAACTAAAACACAAAACTAGATCATTTAGTTTAGTCATATTTAGTCTTCTTTTTAGCCTCATTTCACCTTTTAATACCGAAAAAGAACCAACTGTGTCACTAGATAATGTGAGGTTAAACTAATTCAGTTGCACAAACACACCTGGTTTGATGCATAAAATGAATTTTAAATGAAATATATATATATAAAAGGAATGAATTTGACTACAGTGACACAGCTCCACATCAACAATAGATAAGCAGATCTTCCAGATTTTGGTTTATGTAATGAGCTGTAAAGTAGAAAAGACATTTTGTGATGAAAAACAGTTGACAATTTTTTTAATTACAACAACACCAGTAGGAACAGATTTCATAATGACTATCATGTTTTTAAAAAATAAGATAAAATAAAATAATATTATACTCTTACATTTTTTTTTTTATTATCTCTTCTTCTTTTCTTTTTTTCCTCCCCCCACAGCAATCGTCTCACACCGTGAAAACTTTCTTTGTTCTGGATCAAAACATGTAACACATTTAAACATGTACATTTTGCTCATTTGCAAATTCATTTGTACAAATTTGATTTGAATTCCACTTCGCAGCTTCCACAGTTTTTGCCTGAGCTGTTGTCGCCCCCTATCGGTCCATGTGCTCACAATGAAACAAGCCCTTCAAGAAGCTTCAAGAAGATCTCCACCCAAACACATCGTGTTCAAAATACCTGACATGCAAACTGACACATATTTTAATCAACAGGGGGAAAAGCATTAAACGCATATAAGGGATTTAGATCAAAAGTATCATACTTTGATTCAGGCAACAACAAAAAAAACTAAAAAAAGAACTAAATTGTACACATCCTAATATTATCTGAGTTTTTATGAATATGGTTGAAGTGTTTATACCAAAATAAATAAGATAAAAGTATACATAAGGGTGAAACCCTATAGTTGTCACTTTACTTTGCACTGTTCAGTCAGCAGGTTACGCCCCGCCCACCAGAGTCTCATCCAATCACTGCTTTGAGTCACATATAAAAGTCCAGCGTATGCGCAAGAACCTGTGCAACAACCAAGTGTTTCATTTCAGTTTAACATCAGTGATATGCATGCGTTCATTTAGAACACGTCAATCGTAGTTTATTTTTAATTTTTATTTAATTTGTTCATGTTTTTCCACATTTTTGTTTTTAAAGGACATACATTTGCCAGAAAAGCTTTATTGCCTTCAGCCCGACTGTTCCTGCAGTCCTTGGGCACATCTTCAGGACCTGGAAATTGTTACTTTTTCCTCCGAAAAGACACTCTCTAAATTTTTCGCATGAATCTCTTCGACGCGTATCTGAAGATGACCGAAGAACAGAGGAGTCTCTCTGACGCTCCCAGTCCCAGCATGTCTGAGGGCTCCGCAGGCTCACCGTGCCCGTCCGGGTCCGGGTCAGACACTGAAAACACCCGACCCTCTGAAAACCACCTCCTTGTGGATCCAGACTGCAAAAAAGAAGGTGAAGATGAGAAGTACCCAGTGTGCATCAAGGATGCAGTATCCCAGGTGTTGAAAGGCTACGACTGGACGCTGGTGCCGATGCCCGTGCGCGTAAACGGCTCCAGCAAAAGCAAACCTCACGTGAAGAGACCCATGAATGCTTTCATGGTGTGGGCTCAAGCTGCACGGAGGAAGCTGGCGGACCAGTACCCGCATCTGCACAACGCAGAGCTCAGCAAGACCCTGGGCAAACTTTGGAGGTAAGAATGAACATTTACGCATCCAGGTGCGTTTTACGCACGGACAGTTCTCCTAGAAAAGCTGGCGACATGACAGTGCTTGTTTATATATTGTCAACCGTGTGTTTTATATTTATTTGAGTGTCAGTTATACTCTGATAATGATTATTTATTTATTATTATTTTATTTTATATATATAAATACATTTTGGTAATTTTTTTACTGGCGTAAGAGCGTTGCATGTGATTTGTAACGATATTAAACATGTTGTCAATGTCATATTTACTGCACCTCATTCGTTCACAAGTCAAACACATTTACAATATATTATTAAAAATAATAATAAAAACTTTTGCAATGTGTTCAGATTGCTCAATGAGGTGGAGAAACGTCCGTTCGTGGAAGAGGCTGAACGTCTGAGGGTGCAGCACAAGAAAGACTATCCTGACTATAAGTATCAGCCACGGCGGAGAAAATCAGCGAAAAACGGTCAAAGTGAAGGAGGAGAAGACATGGAGCAAACCCACATATCTCCAAACGCCATCTTCAAGGCCCTGCAGCAGGCTGACTCTCCTGCGTCCAGCATGGGGGAGGTGCACTCTCCAGGAGAGCACTCAGGTGAGATGAAAACCTTAACATTCAGCTCAATACTTTTCTTTTGTTAGTAAGTGCAATGCTTCAGAGGGAGTCGGGGTTAATAATTAGTGAGGGTTTCCAGGCCATCGTGGAAATGCACCTGTTATCAAAGAGCAAATTAAGATAAGATTCAACATGTTAGATATTTGATGCTAACTCTGAATCTTATTATCTTTTCCTTCAACCAGCTCATTCCCAGGGCCCTCCAACACCCCCCACCACCCCAAAGACAGACCTCCCCTCCAGTAAAGCTGACCTCAAGTGTGAGACCCGCATCATACCAGAGGGTAGCAGCCGTCCTATTAACATTGACTTTGGTGCTGTGGACATTGGAGAGCTGAGCACTGATGTCATCTCCAACATGGGAAGCTTTGACGTGGATGAGTTTGATCAGTACCTGCCACCTCACAGCCACGCTGCTGTATCTGCAGCTCAGGCTGGATACGGCAGCAGCTTCAGTGTCAGCCAGGCAGCCGGATGCTGGATATCCAAGCAGCAGCAGCAGCAGCAGCACTCTCTGACTACCCTGGGAGGAGGGGGAGACCAAGGCCAGCAGGGTCAACAGAGAACCACCCAGATTAAAACGGAGCAGCTGAGTCCCAGCCACTACACTGAGCAGCAGGGCTCCCCACAGCACGTCACCTACGGCTCCTTCAACCCTCAGCACTACAGCACGTCACCGTACTCCTCCATCACTCGAGTGCCCTACGATTATTCAGAGCAGCAAAGTGGTGCCACCTCTTACTACAGCCACGCAGCTGCTCAGGGCCCCAACTTGTACTCCAGCTTTGGCTACATGAGCTCCAGCCAAAGGCCCATGTACACTCCCATCGCCGACACCACCGGAGTTCCTTCTGTGCCGCAAACTCACAGTCCACAGCACTGGGAGACACAGCCCACATACACACAACTCACCAGGCCCTGAAGTGGACTTTGCACCATCACACCACACACACACACACTCACACACACACACACACACACATATACACATACACATTTTAATGCCAACTGAAAAACACAACAAGACTTTTTTATAGTTCTGAAATGTTATCTTTGGATTGGCTCACACAGTGCCTTTTTGTTTTGAATTGTGTATATATTTTTGTAGATGCAATGTTGAAAACTTTTTAAATCCTCTGTGAGGACCCTCTCTTTATATATAAATATATGTGTTAATAAGACAAGGATAGTCAGGCTGGTGGTATTAGTTTATCTAAAATATACTAGACAACATTGAACTTAACATACATGTATCTAACTTGGCCTTTTCTTTGTGTGGGATCTATTGAAACATGTTCAATAGATCAGATAAATTCCCGTTTTCAAAATAGTACATTTTATGTTTTTATTGGATACATTTTGTTCACCAAGGAAACACATTTCCTTTGACCCACTTGTTCGTTTCTACGCCCACTTTGTGCAGGTTGTGCCATTAGACTAAAAGACTTTAAGTGTATATAAACACACTGTACATGTTATTTGACTTATTTTCTATTTGATAGCAAATCATTAATTGTAACAAGTGTCCTATTTTACCTTGCATCTCTCCAACTGTGTACTATCTTACCTTATTAATATCAGTGTCATCAGCACCTTCATTGTTCAGGGGCCTTTCTTCTCACCGCAAGCTTTTATTTGCCTACAAGTGAACATTTGTTATTTATTTATTTTTTTTCTTTTTGTAGAATATGCAAATGTATAGCAATGCAGTTTTGAAGAGAAAAGAAATGTTGGCCAGATTTGGGACTTGTTCGTTGATGAATTAGTCATTCCTTTTTCTACTTGTTTGATTTCACTCAAGTTATGTAGTATAAAAAAAACACTAAAGCAGGTGCCATTTAACTCCTCTAGTGGCCTTATTAAGTTGCTAGATGTGACAGCAATGCTTGATGTTATGCCTTGATACCGTTAGTGCCTCTGGAGCCAAAATAGTGAGATTTTATTTTGCTGGTTTTGCGTCTGTGTGAAACATGACACATCTGCAGGCCGTCCCGATCACACTCTCAGCAGCCCATAATTCCCCTTTATGTCACCTGTTGTCTTTACTGTCCTAATTTATTTTGATGTTAATTTTATTTGAAAATAAATATTTGTAGTGGGTTTTTTTTTATTATTATTATTATTCTGCTGATACCGGTTGTGGTTCAAATTTGCTTATTTATCATATCAGTTCTCTAAAGCTCTGCTGTTGTCGGGTTGCCCTGAAGCTGTCTCTGCTTAGACTTTCTATAAGTGTCTTTTCTTTTTCACTTGATTTTGAATATTTTGCTTTGGTCAGTTAGTCTAGTGAGATAGAAGTGTGTATATCTTTGTCAAAAATAGCTTTCAGTTCTACCTTCATGTGTCGTCTCGTGTCAGAGTTTGGTTTTCACGGTTGAAAAAGAAACTGCCTTCTTAGTTTTACATTTTTTTTGTATCATTGGGGGGGGGGGGGTTCCCTAGCTAAACATGGCATTGTCTTAAAAGCTTATCTTTTGTATTGAGATTGTTTGCAATAAAACATAAATATGACAAATATGTGACTGGCATGAATTTCTATACACTTCCACTAATGTTTTGTTGGTTCACAGAAGTGATATAAAGCATGATTTCAATGAGCATCTTATTATTCATACCACTGCAATCAAAGATCCTCTTCACTTACGTGACATCACTGGATTTTTTTTTTTTTTTTTTACATTTTATAAGAAAGAAAGAGTAACCTTTGTTTACAACTATAACCATAAACTACAGACATCCACTGATCTGTAAGATTTCTGTGTTTTATGAGTTCCTCAAAAGCTTCTATTTAAACTAAATCTGGATTTAAAAGATACGTAAAGAAACAAGAGGCCAGGTGCACATACGTACAGTACATGTTTATGTCAGAGGAGCTTTAATTTATTTAAAATGATGCCTTTCATTTGCTTGGGTCCGTCACAATACAAATGAATGGCAATGCCTTCTTACAGTAATAATGTTCTCTATTCACAACTACTTTTTTCATTTTACGATGATACAAACACTAGAGATCATTTTCACTATAACTTCAGAAAGTGACGAAACCTTGGTCACAAATAAGAAAACAAACAACTGCGGATCTCTTTGCAAATACCAAATTAACCCCTTATATTATCCAAACTAAGGAATAATCAAGTATTGAGCATAAATTATATTACAAGCACTGTACAAACAAAAGGTGATGAACTAAATCCTTTTAGAGAAAGGCATCACGCTTTAACAATCCTGAATACCTTTGTCGATGAGCGACTATGAAAAGTCAAGTGAAGCTTATGTTTTGTACCTGTTTTAATGGTGCACAGGGACAAAGTGATCAGCTGGTACGACCCGGACAAAACCCAGTCTGTGACAGGGTTGAGAGGAGAGCTGCTTTTTCATGAATGTTTTATATTTTTGCTCATTTAACACTAATACCATTATTACCTGGAAGCATTCCTCTATGACTTCATATTGTTACATGTTTGCTGGCATGTACAGTACATGCAGGTCTTACAATGGGGTGTGAACAGACTTGTCGGGGTGATTGTTAGTAAATTTCTGTTCAAAATTTTCATTTGAATATCATAGAATTTGTTGTTTTAAATTTTGTCTACAGGCCAAATAGCATAGTACACATATAGTGCACTACTGTATATAGTGGTTTTTAAGTTAAAAAGAAAACATCCAAAAAACAACAACAACAACAACAACAACCCAAATCATAATTTCATAAAATGTATATAGGTTAAAAAGAAGAAGAAAAGAAACAGTAATAACACATGTTTATTCTTCCTCAATAAGAGGACTAGACTTGTAGAATCAGACAGAAAAGCAAAGATTCTGTTGAAATGCATATTGTAAATATGATTTTTCATTTTACACATTAGCCTTTGAACTTTGAATTTCATATTACATTATTTAGATAACAGTAACTGGCTAAACCATGAATGCACATGTTAATTATAGTTTTTTTTTAATATTATGCTACTTCCAATACTGTAGATTATTATGGAAATAATACATCTAGTAACAACACACACACACACACACACACACTTCTTTGTCCTCTAACTTTATTAAATATGTTTAAAAAAAAATGGTGAATTCAGACTGTCTCGAAAACAAGTGCACTTGAAATGTCCATTCACTTATAAACAGTTAAAACCAGGGGTCAGCAACATTTCTGAAGCTGTGAGCGACTTCAAAAGTACTGAATAATCCAAAGGGCAACCAGTTTGATTTACACTTCTTAGATACTACATTTTCACTGTTTCACATTATTAAAGGGTAAGATAATAGGAAAACTAGCAGTAACTTAAAAAGGTAAGAAATGTTTCAACACGCAACACTTTTTCTCTTCATTCATGCTGTTGTTTCATTTTCATTACATTTCATTGGATTCTTTATGTTGCTGTTAACTTGCCACTAACTATAACAACTTTTGAACTAATCGTAAAACATGTAAAATGTGTACTATTTAACAATTTTGTAACATTTTAGGAAAATACACTTTGCATTTTTTTAAAAACACATCTTATCACAATCTGTGGCTTCTTTAATAAAATCCATCCTATCTGCAACACTTGAACAAATTTTTCTCAACGTCTGAGTGAAAATAAACATTCAAAGATGGTTAGTTTAATACAAAAAAGTATCAAATGCAGAATCTACTCTATTCACCTGTATTTATCTCTGTGAGTTTAAAGCCTGGCAAGTAAATCAGATTTTAGACCAGCGGTCTGCAACCTTTACCCTAAAAGGAGCCATTTTACCTCATCTCACCTGGATTAAAGTTCTTCTGGAGCCAAAAAAAAAAAAAAACAATACAGTATATTCTATTCTATTCTGTAATTCTATACAGTCAAAATTATAATGAATGTTATGTAAATATGTTTTTATTTTATTTTAGGTAATGTATTTGAAAGGCTACAAAACACAAGTTGAATTTGATAACACATGATCATGTTGGACAACACATGCTAATTGTTAATTTCTTGCCACACATAAAAACATGCATATTTAACCGGCACGTTGGCAGTAAAATGAATCTGTCCCCACACAATTAAAATCTTTATTTTTTCCACAATATCCTTTTGATTGATTTAGTTATCTCACCAGGGATTTAACACTGAAGGTTAACCACAATTACAAGGAAAGTTGATGGTCTGTAGATGTTGCGGAAGGTGAAGTGGAAGGTGGCTGAGTCATTGTACAATGATTGGTTGGCAAATTGTTATATTGTGATTTTATTTTTGTTTCAATGGCATTAATCATTAACACCCTATTTATTTATTTCAATATATATATATATATATATTTAAAGCTATAGGGGGTCATTGCAAAAGAGTCAAAGAGCCACATGAGGCTCCAGAGCTTGTAGACCCCTATTTTAGACAAAGCTCATTGGTTAATAGTGCTCTTGTGCGGAGAGGCCTGGGGGCACCTCTTATGGTCCATGCGGGCTACCTGGTGCCCGCGGACACCATGTTGGTGACCCTTAGTTAAAACTATCTTTGCTCTTTGTTTCTCAGTTTTTTTCCTCCTTCACTCCGGGTTGCCCCTGCAGCTCTCTGGCGCCCCCCAGGGGAGGCGCAGCTAACCTTTGCTTTAAGGCGAACTCAGATTACGGCCCCGCCCCCTGGGAGCGTCACCCAATCACCACAATGCCATCAAATATAAATAAAGGCGTCGTGCGTCTGCGGCCACTCACTTTTGCACGTTTCTTGTGAGTGTGGTGTGACCAACTTTAATGTCCCAGGCTTCACTAGGTTCTCATCTGCTTCCTTGTTGGCATAAGGAGAGGAATTATCAACGTATTTGGCTTTATTAATGCAACACCCACAGTGAAGCTGTGCGTGTTCCATTCTGCAGACTGTCCGCAGTTCTCTCTGTTTTTACTTAGAGAAATAGAGTGTGGACAGTTTTCGCATGAATCTCTTCGACGCGTATCTGAAGATGACAGAAGACCATGAGAAGTGTCTCTCTGACGCTCCCAGTCCCAGCATGTCTGAGGGCTCCGCAGGCTCACCGTGCCCGTCCGGGTCCGGGTCAGACACTGAAAACACCCGACCCTCTGAAAACCACTTCTCCAGAGGTCCAGACTGCAAAAAAGAAGGTGAAGATGAGAAGTACCCAGTGTGCATCAAGGATGCAGTATCCCAGGTGTTGAAAGGCTACGACTGGACGCTGGTGCCGATGCCCGTGCGCGTAAACGGCTCCAGTAAAAGCAAACCTCACGTGAAGAGACCCATGAATGCTTTCATGGTGTGGGCTCAAGCTGCACGGAGGAAGCTGGCGGACCAGTACCCGCATCTGCACAACGCAGAGCTCAGCAAGACCCTGGGCAAACTTTGGAGGTAAGAATGAACACTTTTACGCATCCGTTTACTTTCCTAGTGCACTCGGTGCGTAACTGCGCGCGCGCAGTTGTCCCAGATAAAGTTTCATCTACAAGTTGTTGACTTCGACAATGACATTTTTATGAACGGTTTTGTGGGAAATTGTTATTGTTTGAGATTTTTACACTTTTTTTACTTTATAAATTTGCTCTCGCTCACATTAAAAAATAAAAAAATAAATAAAAAAAACCACCGGTAACAATGACAAACTATTACCGTCAGAATAATAAATGTATTTCATCATTTTCTCTGTTTTTCCTGCGTTCTGTTCAGATTGCTCAATGAGGTGGAGAAACGTCCGTTCGTGGAAGAGGCTGAACGTCTGAGGGTGCAGCACAAGAAAGACTATCCTGACTATAAGTATCAGCCACGGCGGAGAAAATCAGCGAAAAACGGTCAAAGTGAAGGAGGAGAAGACATGGAGCAAACCCACATATCTCCAAACGCCATCTTCAAGGCCCTGCAGCAGGCTGACTCTCCTGCGTCCAGCATGGGGGAGGTGCACTCTCCAGGAGAGCACTCAGGTGAGATTTCATGGATCTTAAACTATTTGATTTTTATTTTTGTTGTTTTGAAAATCCATTTTCTACAGTTGAGGAGAAAAACTGAATAGGGAGCGACATTTCGACTGAAAGCAAACTTCTTGTTCAATCATTTGTCCTCAACTCAATGCATAAAATTCTTAGATGATGTAAATAATTTAGTTTTTCAAAAATAGTTGTTGAAAACACACATATATAATCTTTTTTAAATCATGCATCTATATATTTTCCTGTGCAACATGCATTTCACAGCATGCCTGTTAAGAGAAAAGTTTCTTTCAAAATAAAAGACAACAGGAGAGACATTATTTATTTATTTATGTTTGACCAGCTGTTGGCGACCCACTCAGTACAGGTCCGTGACCCACTTTTGGGTCCTGACCCACCAGTTAAGAATAACTTTTTTGATTTGTTCCATTATTCAAGGGACAATGCATATGAAAAACAAGAAAATGTTTAAAAAAAAAAAAAAATGTACCTGTGAATATGCAGGATTGTAGCCAAAGCTAATTACCCACACACTACATTTAGTTCAACACATCACCAACATCCGTGCTCACTCTCAAATGTTCTTAAGCGTTGGCATCCAACTTTAAAATGACAAACACTGCATTCTCACGCAATATAAAACACATCTATTTAAACATCTATAATACCAATATAATACATAATTGGATGTTAACTCTGTCTTATCTACTATTTCTTCAACCAGCTCATTCCCAGGGCCCTCCAACACCCCCCACCACCCCAAAGACAGACCTCCCCTCCAGTAAAGCTGACCTGAAGCGAGAAGGCCGCATCATACCAGAGGGTAGTAGCCGTCCTATTAACATTGACTTTGGTGCTGTGGACATTGGAGAGCTGAGCACTGATGTCATCTCCAACATGGGAAGCTTTGACGTGGATGAGTTTGATCAGTACCTGCCACCTCACAGCCACGCTGCTGTATCTGCAGCTCAGGCTGGATACGGCAGCAGCTTCAGTGTCAGCCAGGCAGCCGGATGCTGGATATCCAAGCAGCAGCAGCAGCAGCAGCACTCTCTGACTACCCTGGGAGGAGGGGGAGACCAAGGCCAGCAGGGTCAACAGAGAACCACCCAGATTAAAACGGAGCAGCTGAGTCCCAGCCACTACACTGAGCAGCAGGGCTCCCCGCAGCACGTCACCTACGGCTCCTTCAACCCTCAGCACTACAGCACGTCACCGTACTCCTCCATCACTCGAGTGCCCTACGATTATTCAGAGCAGCAAAGTGGTGCCACCTCTTACTACAGCCACGCAGCTGCTCAGGGCCCCAACTTGTACTCCAGCTTTGGCTACATGAGCTCCAGCCAAAGGCCCATGTACACTCCCATCGCCGACACCACCGGAGTTCCTTCTGTGCCGCAAACTCACAGTCCACAGCACTGGGAGACACAGCCCACATACACACAACTCACCAGGCCCTGAAGTGGACTTTGCACCATCACACCACACACACACACACACACACACACACACACACACATACACGTTTTAATGCCAACTGAAAAACACAAGACTTTTTTTTTTTATAGTTCTGAAATGTTATCTTTGGATTGGCTCACACAGTGCCTTTTTGTTTTGAATTGTGTATATATTTTTTTTAGATGCAATGTTGAAAAAAAATGTTAAATCCTCTGTGAGGACCCTCTCTTTATATATAAATATATGTGTTGATAAGACAAGGATAGTCAGACTGGTGGGTTAAAAAGGGTTAACCCCCTTGTTTGTGTAACTATGAAGTTGTTTGTCCAATTAAAATAGAATTAAATGTTACCAGATATAATTTCTCTCCCGTTTAATGCAGTTAAAAATTTCAAGATGTTTAATTATATCTGTTTTGTTATTATTATTGTTATTATTATTAGTGGCACTTTTTACACCATTATGCTCCTTATTGCTACATTGGGCACGTGGGACCAGATTGTTCGATTGTGAAACCAGAATATATTAAGAGTTACGGTTATTTGAAAAAAAAAAAAAAAATGTTGATTTGTTTTTTTTTTTCAGTGAAATTGTGACATGTATAAAACTGTGGCTCGTATTAGCCTATATTCCTTCTCACTGCATTGTTTGTCATTGTCAGCCTCGTCATTTAAAACTGACACGGCAACATGTTTTGTAAAAGTGAAGTCTTGTTAAGTAACAGCAAACACGGACACATTTATTCTAACTCGCCCCAAATTCTATAATAACCTCTATTCTGGATCATCTTCTGTAATGTACATTGTTCACTGTAAAATATAGTAGATCACATCATTTTTAGACCGTTAATATTCTTTTTCCATTCATGAGGTTGAACTTTTCCTCTCAATGTTTGCTTTTGCTTAAAATACAATATATAGCAGGTGCGGTGTAAATCTTTAGGGACCGCAGTGGTCGCCAAATACATTCTACATTCTTACTTTCTAGAGCCTTGATACCATTGGTGCCTCCGCAGTTGTTTTAGTGAGATTCTGCCTAATGTTGCAGCCTGAAAACCTCATTATTATTCTGATGTGTCACCCATCGGCACTGATTATTCCAGCATCATTCCTCTTTTTCAGCCTAACGTCTTCTCTAATTTATTTCTTAGCAGTAACTTTTACTTTTACAATTAAAAAAAAAAAAAAAAACATTTTAATTTAGCAGCAGCTGAGTGAGTTGAGATATATTCCTACTATATTTGGTACACATGTCATTTATTTATATCTTTGGAAACCTTTTTGCTCATTCACTAAGCGGGCATCTTGCATCTTTGTGTCTGTACTTTGACACTTTGAACTGTTCTGGTTTTCAGAGTTGAACTTTGCTAGCGTGGTTTTTATTTTTTTTGAATAAATAATTTTAGGGTTAATTTCTCTGGTGCATTTGAGTTTTCTGCCTTGGTTTTGCCATAACACATTTTGTTTTGAAACAAACTGCAATATCTTTTTTTTTGTATATTATATATGATTAGATCTTGTTTTCTGTGTTCCCCAAGGTAAACATGGCATTGTCATAAAAGCTTATCTTTTTGTATTGAATTTGTTTGCAATAAAAACACAATACAGAGAAACATGTGATGCTTTGTGTCATGTTGTGCTTTAAACTTGACTTTTTGATACTTGTATCAGTTTAAAATTGATATAAAAAGTTATACATTTCATTCAGGCCCTTTCTAAACAAATTGCACATCTTTTACTGGCTGCATTTCCTGGGATCACCAATTTCCTCAAAGTTATAAGAAAATCCTTGTAATTAAGCATCACTGAGGTTAATTCGAAGAGGAAATTTCAACACATGTATTCACAAATCACTCATTTTTATTTATTTATTTAATTTACCTTCCTGTTGGCTACAGTTTGTTTGGATTTCTCTGATCACTGAATCTCAAGTCCATTGTCACTATATTTTACTAAGAAGATGTATGTCCACACCCTCCTCCTGCCTGTGTGTTCAGCAGCTTAAAGAAACAAACTGGACGTTAAGTATTGTTTATTCCGTATTGGCCAGGTGATATGGGAATCCGGTTTACCGTAATAAATCAATGATGGTGTAAACACCATCAGGTACAGCAGTACTGTGTTGAAACATGAGGCACTTAGACAGATGACGTTTCTTTCCTCACTTCTTTGGACTAAACCTCTATTCCACCATTAACTGCTCCACTGTGACCACTGGAGTTTATTTCTATTTACTCCATAACCACACATTTCACATCCATCAAGTTGTACATATTAGCAACTATATATATATATATATATATATATATATATATATATATATATATATAAACATGAGAAAAAAAATAGTGATGTAAAAAAAGTTTCAAAAAAATATTAATTGGACACTAAGGGACAAAATGAAACAAAAGTAACCTTTAATTAAATGATTTACAAAATTAAAGACTTGATTCCAACTATTCAACTTGTTTTCATTGTTATGAGTTGACGATTGTTTTTGTGCATCACATTGCATCAGCATTATATTGGTTTACATACACACAGGATAATATTGACTAGCAGCCTATTTTTTTTGTTGTTTTTACAAGTCATTTGTTGTTTTATAGGTTATTTTAGTCCAATCATTAGCCCATATTGTGTACTGTTAACAGTAACAGGGAGAATGTGTGCACATGTATAGTGTGAGATAGATAATGGTTATTTTTCAGTGTGTTTCATCAGGGTAATGTGTCATGGGAAGCAACAGTTCAGGAAGTTACATCAGCACTTAAAGGCTAGTCCTGTTACATACTGGGATGATTCACTGTCAGAGTTGTTTTCCTTGACTCATGGCAGACAGGATACAATATTGAAAAATAAAGATGCAAATATGTTTTGTCAAGATAGTTACAGTCCAAGTTGTACAAGGCGCTAACACATTATTTATGTGTCGGGGCTTCGATTGATGAGGTCAGTTGATGCAGAGTGACTTAGACATTGAGGCAAATAAGGCAGTGATTGGGTAGCACCCCGCCTATCAGCAGCAGTGCCCTGATGAATGTTTCAGAAAGATCGGAAGCAAAACCAAATTTTTCTCTCTTTTTTTTGTGTCAGACAGGCCTTTCCATGGGCAATTTTCCCAGGACGACCCCATTATTATTCCACAGAGACGTCTGCCCCGCCAAACCCAATGGGTGGTCTTTCTGACGGCCAAAGGAAGAGGAAAGAAAAGAAAAAGCTGAAAAAAAATCTTGATACACCCATGGAGACGGAATGACAAAAAAATGAGACAAGACTGAGTGAGTCAAACAGCATGACAGCATATTGTGGTGGTACAATACCAGGGTTATAGTATTGGTGTGATTGTCCCATTTTTGCATTGAAGATAAACACAAACAACAATAGGAGAGAAAGCCTTTTATTGTATTTGTTCCACATATCCCACTTTTCAGTTTTTATTACCAAAAGAGGCAGTTTTAATTGACCCTAATACAGATTTGTTTTCAAATTGTTCAGTCCATAAAATTCTTTCTTAAACCAATAAAGCTCCTTGGGAGAAAACTCTGTTAAATCACAGCCAAAGACAAACTGATGTGAAGGCTGTTTCCAGGGAAGCTACACCCTCAACTCAAGAACTACAGTCTGAGCAAACAGGATGCAAATGGAAGGCTCGTTTCTTTCAATCTACATTCAAAAACATCATGTTTTAAGGAGCGAGGTTCTTTAGCAGCTAATGTTTGGGAGTTTCTGTAATTTTCCCCAATGTATAATTCCACCAACCTTTCCCGAGGCTGCTGAAAATCACTGAGCAGAAGTAGAGAGTGAGACGTTGCCCTATCCATCCTTCTCTGGCCCTTGTGTGTCCTGTGCCAAGAGGCCAAGCTGGGAGAGCCTGTTGGAAACCTTGGTGAGATCTCTGCTTTTGTGTGAGGATGTGGGAGAAACCTGGCAGCGGCCTGAGGTCAGCGTCTCAAAATTATATTACCATAATCCCATTAAGTGTGTCTGAGGCCTCATGAGCTGGAGCTCAGTGTAGAGGAGAGGTAGGTGAGGGCCGACTGTGGGTGGCTCGCACTGAAGGACACAGTCGATGAATCACCTGAGAGAGGAAACCATATGTTCAACAAATTGCTATGTAATGCCTGTATGAAAATATTTCTTATAATTTAAAAGGTTTTTGAGTGGAGTGAGGCCAAAACGATAATAATGCATACGTTGTAGTTAACCCTAATCCATGAAAATTACTGTGGGTTAAAAAAACAACAACAAAATACAAAACTAGAACAATGTTCCCATAAATCAATAGTGGCTGTTGATAAAAATCTTAAAGGGGTTCCACAATAGTCCAAAATCCAAAATAGTGGATTTCTCTTGCACTAAAAAGAATTAAAAAGAAGACATATTAAAGCGATTGATACCATTGAAAAGAAATGTAGTGCAACCAGAGAGGTAAAGAATACTGATATCGGCTCTACGCAGGGGCAAGAGGGGGCAGCGCCCCCTCAAATAAATGTCTTGCCCCCTCAAATCAAAGAATATGATTCCTCACTCCATGCTCAGATTTCACGGGAGACGCATCTTTTACACTCTATTCCTTCCTGCACATTTTTACACTTGTATTAGCAAACAAGCCTGCACGAAGACGGTCCTTTTAAGCACCAAAACATCGCGTTACCGGTTTAGTTTTTTTTCTCCTTTTGGCTGTTTTACTGCTGTTATGGATGGACATGGATATGAGGGCGGGTGGACCGTGGTCTCCTACCATCGGGACTAGGGATCAACCGATATGAGTTTTTTAGGGCCAATGCCGATACCGATTTTTTTTTCCATCAGCCTTAGCCGATGACCAATTTTCTTGAGCCGATATTTGGAGCCGATACTACTTTTGCTCCCTCAATTTACGTCATAAAAATTACACAAAGATGAAAACAAATGGTACAAGTCTCAATTTAAAAAGGAACATTTATTGAAATTAACAAAGGTGAGGTAGAACGACACCATGTAAAAAATATTTAACGAATAATAAAAACAGGTGATGTAGAGTAAGAACATGTAAAAAATAGAGTGAGACATCTCATGAAAGAGAACTGTTTGTCCTTGTCCTAAAATAGCTTTGACAAAAGTTGGCCTGACTGAAGATATATTTTATTAACAGGATTATTGAGTATAAATATATATAATTATAGTATTAAACACAAAAAGAAACCATGAATAATAGTCCATTCCAACACAACCCCAGAACATAAATTAGCAGAGGAAAATAACGTGACGTCAGATGCGCATTAAGCAACAAACTGTTCAAGTTTCTTTTCTAAATTGCACCAACATTAACAAGAATAAATATTCAAACAAGTAGTAAACTGCTTCTCAAAGTTAAAAACTTCTCAGCACAGCGCTGAGTGAGAAGCAGAGAGAGGGAAAGAAACACACACACACACACACACACACACACACACACACACACACACACACACACAAGGCAAGGCAAGGCAAGGCAAATTTATTTGTATAGCACATTTCATACTCAAGGCAACTCAATGTGCTTTACATGATAAAACATTCAATTGTTTAAAATCAATAAGAACATTTAAAATCATCAGTAAAATCAATTAAAATCATCAGTAAAATCATCAACAAACACATGACATCAACAACATGACCAAAAATCTCTCAAAAATCTCTCACTCAATCATATGCAAACACACACACACACACACACACACACACCAAACCTCCAGCCAGCTGCTCATTAACTACAAGTGCGACAACACGAACCCACAAAACAGATAAGTTAAACAGTTAAAACATACTTTGAAAGTTTAAAATTTACCTTTGGGATTGAAGAGATTGCTTCACGCTCTGCTAGGGGGGGGAGGGGCGCTACACTCTGCTCACTGCAGCCTGTCTTCAGCGATACGGAGCAGCCGCTCTGTTAATAAAGTGGATCAGCGAACGCAGCAGCGCACATCGGCCGATGCCGATACACGTAAAACACGCAAAAATCGGCTGACCGATGAATCGGTCGATCACTAGCTCCTTAGACCACTTTTATAACAGCCACGAGCGGCGCACCTATGCGTCCGTTACAGGAACCAGGGGCCGCTGCGCTACACACGGCTACAGAGAGACAGGCTTTCAGGACCAGTGACGTGCCGTGACCACTAGGTTTGGGTAGGCACGTTGCAAATCGAGACCACCAATGACAATTTCATATGTTTTTGCTGGCAAGTGTTAATCTAACAAAATCAACTTAGTAAAACACCATTAAAGAAACAAACAATTATTTAATATAGCCTCTATACTCTCCCATCAAGATATATCTTGTGACACGGCAGCGCATCCTTTGTTTGTCTTGGAAACACAGAAGCACGGAGAAAATGACAACTCGGAACAGCCTCAGCGAGGCGCATCCACAAAGCCAATCCTTCCTTTTGTACCATTCACTGTGGAAAGTACGAACAATTTTCTGACCTTACCTTTGCTGAAGGTCTGGTAGCTCAGGTGTTGGTCTCCCATCTTTTAAAAGCTGTTGTTCTTCCTCAAAAGAAAGTTTCTTTATAGTCTCTAGCTCTGTCATTCTTCCTGTAGTGTTATCCCGCCCACTAGCTAGAAAACGTAGCTGTTGTAGCCACACTGTATCAGTTCACTAATGCACTGTGAACTTACGTATAGCACTTAGCATCGCGTGGTTACGATGCTCTCTACGCTGTAAGTCAGCGTAGAGAGCTGCCTTTTTACAAAATGGTTTTCTGCAAAAAGCGCTTTATAAATAAACTACTTACTTACTTTTCATCTTGGGGACCTGACTGCGCATGCACAAACACATAAAAACATGCTATGGGAACAGAGGCAGAGCAGCAATGTGCTTTTGGAAGAGAGTGTGGACTACTCCTGCCTTACAGTGGAGTGAGACTGTGTAGCGTCTCTGCCGTACCAGGAAATAGCGGCGTTTAGTCATTTGGTCTATGAAACGCACAAAATGCTGACACTTTCAAACTTATAGGTACTGTAGTCTATCGGAAATGGAAAAAATATATGATTTATAATTAAAATATTATTAAAACAAACAATCAAAATATCAATTCACCGTTGGGTAGGCACTGCCTATCTTGCCTACCCTGACTGCACGTCACTGTTCAGGACCACTACACGGTAGCCATGGAGGCTGAGTTTGAAGCCCTCCTGGGCATGCCCACAGCAGACTGGCGAGACCCCTTCCAGACAGTTTCATCCTGGGCCAGATGCAACCTGGGGATGCGTTTACAGGATGAGACTCTGGAGCAGGTGGAAGCTCTCATCATATCTCGAGTAGAAGATGTCAATCAGCAGGTGAGAGAGAGAGCCCAAGGTGGTGAGAGAGACAGCCCAACCATGTCCCACCATCACCACCAGGGCTGAGGTGCACATTTCAGCTGACTCCAGGGCCGTAGCAGAGGTGGCCAGGGCCCTCCTTGCCCAAATCCACTTCTCTATGTTGGGGTTAGATACATAGCTAACAACCCAATTCAATGAATAAAACACTGTTACTATAAGCACAGAGGAAACAAAGTACTGGAGCATGATTTGCATATGATGCCCCCTAACATTTCTGACTGCCCCTCATATATGCCCGTCTACAACCGGCCCTGTCTCCTACTCAAGTAGAAGTACTCTTACTTGATTGAAATTGTACTCAAGTACAAGTACAAGTAAGTCATACATAAAATACTTAAGTACAAGTAAAAAGTCGCTCAATTTAAATAATACTCAAAGTAAACGTTACCAGTTACTTTCACCCCTCACGTTTTATTTTTGGTAATAAATCTTGCCATGGTTCCCTTGCGTACAGTAAACATCTCATGTATAAACTTAAAAAGGAAGAGACCAAATCTTGCAAAATTGGAACTTAATTCATTTTCCGCAAAGGCATCTGTATAAAATAAGAGGTTTTGCATAATACACAATTATTTTTTCAATAAAATAACACCAATGAATTCATTTCAAAATAAAGAAAATTCTTAGTATAACTGAATTTATGAACACTAACACTGAGAAAATAACGAGCATTCAAAGCTGTTCTGGTGCTATGCATCATATTTAATTTGATTGGTCAGCTATGCTGCGATGCATTGAATTTGTGTCTGGTCATTTCATTTTTTGTAGTTTCACAATGTCCGTTGATGATTTTAAAACAAAAAAATAATAATTTACTTAGTAACGGTCGGGTGTAGAAAAGTATCAAATTACTTTACTTCTTTTAAAACATAAAACCAACTCAATTGCAGTAATGTGAGTACTTGCAATCTGTTTATTTCACCTCCGAGTGCAACAATGTTGCTGAGTCATATTGACGTTAATATGTTAAAGTGGGATAGGGCTAGCGTAAGGTAATGAGGATGAGGTAATGATTGGTGTCCCCTAAAAATAAACACATTAATAAATAAATAAATGAAGACACCTTTCCTCACAAAAGGTCATTGCTTAAAAAATAAACAGATCAAATGGTTGTATCTATAACAATATTATGTAAGAAAAGATTTAATAACTACCGATACAACATTAGTTTTAATTCACTATTGTGATACGGCAGCGAAGTTCATCTGTCAAAGTTTATTTGATGTCTGACTCAGTTTTTTGCTGTTTCAAACTCATGCACAGACCAAAACCTTTCAATGCAATTACCAAAGTGACTTTAAGTGGTGTCCTTGGCCTTTGGATAGCAAACAGGTTCTAAGGTTTCTGCTGATTGGTGCGCTTGGAGGCCTGTAATTATCTTTGGTGTTAGACTTGTACTGAATAACACTGAAAGACAATACATTGTAAAGAGTTGTATCCGACACATCGTCACAGATCAGAGCCCGAGTGGGAGGAGTAGAACACAAACTAGGAGTGTGCACGTGTGTGTGTATACGTGCACATTTCAGGCTTAATTCAGGCGTCAGATTCTGGTCCTTTGGCTGTGACCAAAGCTGGGAGAGTATTTTGAGCTCCTTCTTTACTTACAGGCCCAGTATCTCAAACATACCACCCCCATGTTTGTTCATTCCTTCTGTGGGACAACCATTAAGGCTTAATACCTTGTCCAAATAAGTTAATACCTCTGCTAACATTTCAAAGTAAAGTTCAGGGCCAAATGCAGATTCCTGAGCGACATTGCCAAACCGGACAGATAATCAATTAATTTGCACACAGAATGAGTCTTTGTCATGAAAACGTCGGTAATGCAACACAAACTTATGCAACATGCACTGATTTTTTTTATTTTTTTCAAAGTCACACAGGTAAACCTGTACACACGAACAAATGTTAGAATTGATATAAGGATAAGCAAACTGCTTCTCTCGTCTCCTTTTTCGGCATGTACAAAAAAAAAAAAAAAAAAAAAAGTGAATGTAACCATGTCGGAAATAAACTGAATAAAACAAAAAAATTTAAAAAAAAATGCTCTTTTTATTGTGTACATGTAAATTCCACAGTGTGTGTGTTTTTTAGACTTCCTTACATGTATTTGTAATGGTTTTGTCTATTTCAGCTTTTAAAAAAAGGCTTTACTCCACCACACAGAACTAAAGGAGCTTTAACTTATTCAGCAGTTTAACTGTAGCTATAAAGAAAAGTAAAATTGTTCTTATAATGAAACATTTCATCTGAATTCATGGACATTTTCTTTTTTTTTTATTTATTTATTTTTTAATTAAAACAAGTTTATAATGATAGGAGCAAGCAGGTCAGAAAATGATGGGTGGACATATTTAATTATATTTTTTACCTACAATAATTCTTACAATTGTAAACATTTCACTAATGTAATTAAAGCTGCTACACGTGATTATTTTCTATTAGATAAAATCATAGTGTATGCCTCACATCTATGAATTGAACATCATTTACTCCCAATTAAAAGAAAGGAAAAAAGGTCAAAATTGCAGTTTAAAAGTTTGTTTTCATCTTCAATATGATTTTACTCCATTCTTTGTCAAACAATGAAGGAAAGAATGATGGAAAAACACTTCTATATATGCCTGTCTCTGTGACTCCACATCCACAAACGGCGCATTTATGGCGAAGATGAAAACCAACGTTCAAGCAGCAATTTCAATATTTTACATTCTTTTTTTTTTTTCAATCTATTGATTTATGTGGCTCCCTATGGAATTATCTGATTGAAAAATGATCATGGGTATCAGCTTTAAATGTGATCATATATAAATAAATAGTATACTATATTTGAAATACAGTAAATGCTTCTCTTTTCTACAGTTTGCACAAACTAACGTATGCAGCCTCTTCAGGGCATTAATTGGCAGCAGTTCATGGGTTGGGCTTCTGAATGAGGCCCTTTGCTTGTTATGCTTTGTGCCCCCATTATTTTCTCCACGGGCAGTTTAGTGCTTTCCAACTACTCCTGAAGTATCAGCAGTTTTGGTCTCATTGTGAGCAGAAGGCATTACTTTAAAACAGGGTGCAAGGGGGCTCAGCGTTAGAGGCTGTTGCTTTTAATTTAAAGTCAACAATGTTCACTAGTCATATTGCTTCAGCGGTCCACTCTTAGACACACATTAGTTACATATAGGACTCTTTCTAATGCAAAAAGTACCACTTAAGAATGAATTCCTGGTGCCTTTTTTTTTTTCTAACAGAGACTTGAAAAATCATGTTATTAGCATGTTTCAGTGTGCCTTGCAGCAGCAGGGGGAAACAGGTGTGTGTATGGTGAACACATGGTAAGGCCAATGAGGTCTGCCACATGTTAAACACATGAATCAAAACACTGCCACTGCCAAGTAGTGCATAGAAAAAGAAATATACAGCACCAGTTATTTTTGGATATTGAATGTTTGTCTTTGAGCAGACAGAAGTAGAAAATACACCCAGACAGCAGGAAAAAGTGGAAAAGAAATATGAATTCATAACTTTTAAACAGGGTCGAACAGTGATGAGTGAAATATGCGCATCCAACCATCTTTTTTTTATGTATTTCAGTAGTTTTCTCATAATACTTTCTTTATTTCTGGTATTCCAAAGATGTAAATGAATGAAAGAGGCAACATATAAGTTTTTTTAATGACCTTATAACAGCAAGAATGCATTGTTTGATACTGTAAGTTTACCTGCTAGAAGATGTGTATCTTTTCGTGTTACTTGTCTACAAAATCAACAACAATAGATTGATTTTAGTGTAAATAAATGCCGTCCCAGCCTTAAGAAGTTACTTATCTCGTTGGCACAGGCTAAAAAATAAGATACGACTCCTCACCCTGGGAAAAATCATGCCTTTTCCTGATTTATGATAACTGCAAAAGCTTCGAAATTCTCTCTTCGACGTGTCAATAAACATCACAGTTCAGGTCCAGTTCTGTGAACGCTGATGAGCAAAGATCCAACAGGCCTGTTTGACATGTTGTTCAGGTTTTCCTCTCATTGCTTTGGTGCTTTTTTTTTTTTACTTGTGCACATTCATGCCCCACGTGGCCTTTTGTGCTTCGAGCACTGACCCCAAAGACCCAGAGATCACTCAGAGGAGCCTGCAGACTAGGACAACAATCCACCAACATTTGGCCTCCAGATTTTTCGTTTTTGTCTTTATGGTTTCCCCAATGAATAAAAGAGTTAAAAATGTTCTAACATGTCCAGCTGTGTTTGTTTTCATTGGCATTTTAAGTTTTTAGCCATTTTGGTATAATGAAATAAATCATAAACACGACTCAGGGACTTCTGGAACTCAGCAAGAAATACAAACAACAGAGAAACATCTTTTTTTTTAAACTTTCAATCTACCTAATTGAATAGATATCTAAATACATGTTGTATGTACTATGCATATGTGGATGTTTATTTAACTCTGAATTTCGTTTTTCCAATTGATAATACACAGAACTGTCAACTTTAATCAGTAGAGGAGGACATAATAAGTAAGTAAGTAATTTATTTATAAAGTGCTTTTCACAGATAAAATCACAAAGTGCTGTACAGAGCAGTTGAGAAATTAATAGTGCAACATCATAATAGCGTATTAAAACAATACATAAATAATAAATTAATTAATACATTTTATACATATGTACAATCAACCATAGTATTGCTAGATAACAACAAAAACAGAGTACCCAGTAAGACCCGAGATCACACTGTTGCATATCAATGACCCACATAGAGAGAGAGAGAGAGAGAGAGAGAGGGGGGGGGAGAGAGAGAGAGAGAGAGAGAGAGAGGGGGAGAGAGAGAGAGAGGGGGAGAGAGAGAGAGAGAGAGAGAGAGAGAGAGAGGGTGAGAGAGAGGAGGAAGAACAACAAAATGTGACAATAAAAGGTCCCCCTTCCTAACCATGGCACCCAACTACACACACACACACACACACACACACACACACACACACACACACACAGTGAAATATGACAGTCCCACAGTGAAGAAGGTGGGGCTGAGGGAAGCCATATTGTAACAATCTGATTCTGTGGTCATTAATCGTATCCTGCTGTTCCAGCCTCCCCGACTGTGTGCGCTGAGCGTATGTCAAACACATTTCCCCTCTCTCTGCAGGCGCGCTCCCAGCCACCTCTAACGCTGCACAAAGACACAAACCCTGAGAGCTCCTGAAGGCAGGCAGGCCAAGTGCCCCCCCCCCCCACCCCATCCCCCACCCCAATGCCTTTTGCCAAGTCAGAGACAAGCATAAAGACATCAGAGAGGCCCACAGGTGCTTACCCTGATTGTGATCACTGTTACCTGAGTCCATCTACTTTATATTCTATTCATACTTTTGGTAAATGTTCAAAACAACCAAAACCAACAGTAATGGAGCTTGATGCTTGTTGTTGCCAGATTAAAGTAAAAAAAGGGTTTTTTTTCACAAACATTGACTTTTCTTTACATTATTTAAACATAAAAATGGACATATCTTCCAACCCCCTGTTTGAAGGCTAAAGTCCCAAAGCAATCAACGCAAATACACTTATTTAATGCAAGTTGTTGACCCGTTTGACACCAAGAACATCAACGTTTCAAAGAGTAGTCCTATTGGCTTCCTCTATAACAGAGATGGGCAACTGTTATCTCATTGAGGACCACAAACATGTGAATGTGCAAACCAAGGGCCACATTATCAAGATTCATGATACAGGACAAAACGTTCTGTTGTTGTTTTGTATAATTTTGCAGTTGTTTTTTTGTGTTTTTCTGTCATTTTGTAGTTGCTTTGTGTGTTTTTTTTAATATATATATTTTAGTGGATTATGAGTCGTTTTGTGTAATTTTGTTGTCCATTTTTCTGTAATTTTGTATGTTTTGGAGTCATTTCTGTATTTCTGCAGCTTTTTGTGTATTCTATCTGTCTTTGGGTTGTTGTTTTTTTTTTTTTTTGCGATTTTGGGGCCACACAAAATTTGACCAAGAGCCATGTGGCCCTCAGGCCACCAGTTGCCTGTCTGGTCTATAAGGTTAGTCTTGCTCTTCTTTCCCTCTCCTGCTGTGAGCTGCCTCATTAGGAGAGTGATGATGTAACCTCTCTGTTTCATCAAAAGCTGCCATTTGTCATCATGACTGACAAGTGAAAAAAGCCTTTAGGGGTTGTTGGCAGCTTTGTCTTTAACATTAACTTCCACTGCTTGAGACAAGCGGTGGAATATGTAGAATATAGAATGCAGTTCTTCCCAATATGAAGGGGGAAAAAAATTCAATCTCGATATTTTTGTGCTCATCATTGAAGCAGTATTTTATATTTTTTCGAGTGAAAGTGCTCCTGACCATGTGTCGGAAACTGCAAGTGAAGACTACTGCAGGAAACCTGAGACGCATCTTGACAAGTGGAGTCTCCAGAGCAAAGCAGAAACTGAAACACCATCAATCACAGCACCGGAGATTTGCTGAAAGAACTACCTTTCCTCAGCGGTTTGGCTTCTCAGATTTTGACAAGATAAAAAATAGTGAAGCTGTCACATTTACCTGATTTTGGAATCCTCTATTGACTGTAACACAAATGCTTTACAAATTTGAACAACTTTATCTTGTTAATGCTAACCATTCCAAGAATGGTTTCATTATTAAGCAAAATTCCATTAAATAGAATAGATACATAAGTAGAATTTATCTAGTAAGTACTTGTTTGAACACCACCTGGATTGCCCTCAAAATAAATAAAACAAACCCTTTAAGACACCTATGCTAAAGCATTAATAATATAACTTTAACTATAAAGATGCATTTCAAGTGATCAAATGAGTGTTGGTAGCTGGAGATGCCTCGAAAGAACCCTTGACCTGAAACTCTCAGTTTAGGTGGGGGCCCTTCAGTGAAAACAGGATGGCGTGATTGATTGGCTCTCTGTTGGAGTGCTCATCTGGACGTCCTGAAATCTCCCCATCCATCAGACCGTCCCCAGACTTGTGGAGCTGTTTCCAGATGGGCAGCATTGTTCCTGGGCCACCCTCGCAGGTCTTCGAGGTCCCTGTAAACTCTTAAACCACTGAAAGCAGCTCCAAACAAGCAACAACCTCTTAAGTTGTCAGGCAACATGCTCACAGAGTTGTCACACAACTACAAACTACGGTAGCCAATACTTTACACTCAATAGAACATGTAGGGACAATAGCTGTCATTACAATTAATATCCAAACAGCAGCTCACCGTGGCACAGAGTGATAGAAGAGTTAGCAGCGACGTTGCGCTGGCAGTGGTCACTGTGTCTAATGTTTGCTGAGGCATGAGATAGAGAATGAATTGTAGCGTGAGGCCTAATTGCATGATTGGAACAGGGACTAATGAGTTAATCCCAAGCCAGCCACCCATGATGAAAAGAAGCTGGTCCTCAACACAGTAATTACATTGCTGCTCATTAACCTCTACACTTCAGGACACAAGAGACATGGATGGTTCGGTTTTTGAGTTATTCTAAAATCCTGATCAATATGAACTGTTCAGCTATAGAATATTGTTTTTTATGATATTGTATTCATATTTTACACATTTGTAAGAAAGATAAATCTCTAGGGACGGCATTAAGCCAACAATTAACAGTTCATTTGGTATTTCTTTAGACACTCACACACGTACGCACAGAAACACACGCACACTCTTTCAAGCACATCTGCCGCGCAAAACGTTCCGCAAGGTCCGCAGGATCAAAAAATGTCCCCATTCGCTTCATTGGCGTCTGAAGCGAAGCACCACCCACCAGCGACACAGCCATCTTGGTGAGTTTCATTGACTGCTGAAGCGAGGAGCTGCACTCCTTTTTCTCCTCTCATAAACATAAACCACCAGTGAAAAAAGCCGGTGTGATTAGTGGCTAATGCTAACCTAGCTCAGTGTCAACTTTCAGAGATGAAAACTACAGAGAGAACTTTTACCTGCTACTACCACCTCCTCGCTGATTCTCCTCCGGTTATAAAGGCCGTGTCATACAGCTCCAGGTGGTCACACACAGCTTCTACTCCATGGTTGAATGGGTGAACAGACTGGCGTCCGTGTTGACGGCCTGACGTCATTGTTAACAAAGACTCTGATTGGCTTACGTCATGCGAAACAGTCGCAGTTCAATATTTTCAACTCTTGCGAATGTGTCGATGTGCGGATATGCGTAATATCTGGAGAGTGCTCGCATTTTTCTGTGTTGTCTAAACCAGTGGTTCCCAAACCTTTTTGTGCCCAAGGCACACCAAATACATGTAAAAATCTGAAGGCACACCTATTGTGGAAAATAGCCTTTTTGATGTGTTATCACTCTTATCATGAACAATATCTGTAAATGTGCATACTTATTCACTAATGTCAAATTAAATGTGATAAAGACAACTATATTACTCATTAAATATTTATTAACAAAATATTTAAAAAAAATTGAGTTTCCTTCTGTATTATGAAATGAGTGCATACAAAGTAGTAAATCAAAAAAATATTATTTTTGTGTAGTTGTATATTGCAATAAATGTATGGTTGTCACAAAATTCCACGGCACACCCGGACTTGCCTCACGACACACCAGTGTGCTGCAGGGCACCGTTTGGGAACCACTGGTTAAAGGCATAATTACTGCTCTTTCTGTGGGACTTCTGTCTCTCTGTGGTGAATAAAGTCATGGTTGCACATTTGGTACGCTGTTGGGCTTCAGTTATTGCTGTTTTTCAATCTGTGAAATTGAAAGGACTATTTAGAAATACCCTTGAATATTTTGCATGTATCTTTGCACATCACCGTGCTTTACCTCGAGCAAAACCAAAGCATGCTCAGGGAGAACATGCAAACATTATCAAGGTCTCCCGCGCTTTACTATTCAAGCTAATTCAGCGTATAGGTCATTTGCCGGTGATTTATAAGAGTGCTCTTGAAGTCTTATTGACAAGTATGAAAGACCTTCCTCAAGGGGACTGTTAGAAGAAAGAAAGAACCAGAGGATTTCGGGGAATGGGTGGAGACATGTGATCCTTTACCTTCAGAGGCATCATACTGCTCCTGTGGATGATCTCTTCCATATGGACTCAGGAATGGTCAGTGAGTATTTACACAAGGTGATCCCTAAAATGTGTCCCAGGGCTCATTCTTGAACACAGCCGATGATGTGCTGAGTAAACCAAAGCTAGAAAACACCCCAATGAAAACCTAAGAAGGAAAACTGTGGAGCCATATCCGAATACACACCAAACAAAGTTAAATACTGCATCAGCCATACTTGTATAATTGTAGGAGGCACCTGCAGTCGAGGCTAAGTCAACACACTTTCCCTGGCAGCTGATGAAGACATTCACTTGTTTAAAATGCATATCACAAGTGTTTTCTTCTTGTTTACTTCAGAAAACTGGAGAAATTCACAAAGTGTCACATTCAAATGAGAGAATCAACCCTGGGCTTGAGAAGGTGTCAAATAATTCAAACAGGGTGGAGGCAGAAAGTCTCCTGAATTTCTGTGCCAAACTAAATCCTGGCAGTGCCGAGAAGAACTGGTACCAGTACTCACAACTTCCTGCTTCGAAGGGGGAAAAAAAAGACAACGCGGCCAACTTTCAGGAAGTTTGCAGTCCTTTTCAGTTTCATTACTTTGAAAAAGTATTCACCTTATTCTAAGGGCAACACATCATGATTATGGGTGCAACTTCCTATGAACTTTGCATTCCACTTCTAACTTCTGCTTCACACCTTTCGCAAGAACGATGAAAAAATCTTGATAGTTAGTATTCACTTTAACTTAAACTCCTGTTAAAAGAGTTTATAATATCTTACATTTGTAAAAAATATTAATGTGAAGTACAAATAAAGAACTGCTGCCATTATTGATCAGCCACTTGCCAACTGCTACCTCTACTATTAAACAGGAAGTTGTGCACATAAGATATCAACATTAGTACATTAAAATATGAGACAAACAGCATATTTAAATATCTTTTTTATAATGTGTCAATAGAAATAATGATAAAATAAATAAATTGCGCTCCAGATGTTTTCAGAAGGGGACTCTGCCCACTGCCCACTACTGAAATAATCACTTCTACAGGAATGAAAACAGATTATAGCACATTGCTATCAGCTGAGGGACTCCAGTCAGACCTCAGGGTCTAGGCTAAGCTATGTGATGTGATGGCAAAAAATAACTACCCTGTCTCGGTTGAATTAGATCTGAAAGTAAGTAAGCTAACCTAACTCCATGTTAGCCACACCCTGTTAACAGCATCCAGGCCTGGACAATCTTCAAAAGTCTTGAGTTGTTAAAGAAAACAAGTAGGGACCTCAGATGCTCTTTCCATGTTGTCCCCAAGGGGCTCGATGGTGGGATGCTGGTATCACTCCATTGGAGGGAGCTCTTTCCCCCTTCCCCTGCCCCCACATGCCACACTTCTATCTCCCGAGTCCCCTGCTCTCATCCCTCCCTTCCTTCCTCTGAACCCCATCTTGCCACACATCATTGCCCCATTAAACGCTGACAATTGGTGACAAATGGACTGCACTGCACACTGTGCGTCAGTTGCCCCAGGAGACCGTGGCAGACTCTGTGTAGTGAAGTAAAGCAGAGGGTGCAGGGAGCCATGCAGCAGCATGGCGCCTGGCACAGGTGGCTGAAGATCAATACAGATCCGGCCTCTGATTGGGCCTGACAGCACATGAGCAGTGAAGTGTGGGAATCCGCTGAGTGCCACACACAGCTAAGTTGGATGTCGGAGGATAAAAGTGAAGAAAAGATGCATAGGAAAATACATTTCTTTCTCTAACACGTCGTCACAGTAGCATTGTGAAAAGGTGGCGTTAATGTAGGAGCACATTTAGACAAAATACAAAAGGCCTCTTAGTGAGTGTTGACCAATCGTATTTAATATAATTTCACCCCTTAATGTAAATAAACTTTAAGGAACCTACTCTTTTCAAAAAGAATGATTGCTGTAGCTGACAATGATATGGTAAGATGTTACTGCACTGAATCCTTCAGTTAAAAGCAGGAACTATTATCTTCAGTACCACACTACTTTTTATTTGGTGAAATATGTGAAATCTCAATCACTTCATTTTGATAACTTTTTACTAGTAAATTATTGGGACGATACACTGAGCTCACAATACGAGATGATATTGGTCTCACGGTAACAATACAATATTTTTGGAAAGGGAAAAAAGACCAAAAAAATTCCAGTTAAAAAAAAAAAAAACTTGATTACTATGAGTTTGACCTTTAACTCATTACAACAACAAACAACATAACAATCTGGTGTGTAGTTGATCATGTTGAGTTTTAAAAAGTGACCACACCCTTTCCCCCATGGTACTCTTGTGACGTTTTATTATCCAAATATTATTCACATGTCTGTTAGTGTGCAGACAACAAGGAAAAGCTATCGTACAGTATATCAGTGTGTGGAATAAGATTGTGGAACAGTTTGCTCATGGAAATTAAAAAGTGTACAAATATCAAGCCATTCAAAAGAAAATATAAAGAAAATATTTTTACATTGTATGACAATTTTGAAAGTGTGTAATGTGTGTGTGTGTTTTTTTTTTTTTTTTTATTTAATCAAAATCATATAAAGCAGCAGCAATGGCTGGAAAACAGGATACTGAAAGATGATTATTTGTAATGTAGGAAAAGGGGTGGGATTAATACATTTATGAAAGTGTCTATTCATACGATTGCTGTACGGACAACCCCCCGCGCTATTGGTACGTTTACCGAAGTACACGTACGTAGCGTCTTAGGGTTAGGGTTAGGGATAGGTTAGGTTATAACCCTATATCGCAACAATTTTTAGGGTTAGGGTTAGGTTTACGGTTAGGTTTAGTCTTAGTCACGTGACCTAAACTGGCCAATGAGGGGCGCTGCGTACGGATAGAATGTTGGTATATTGATTCGGCAACGATTAACCACTGCCTAAGTTTATACTTCCATGCAGTAATACAGTATATGTAATTGTTTGTTTTTGTTTTCTGGAGGGAAGTCATCTGCATCATAACACAATCTGATCGTGAGAGCGGACATTGGCTTATCTGTAAAAGGTTGCATTTACTGGTTCAATAAACAGGAAGAAATTCAAATTCTGAAGTAGCTGGTTATGATTTACAGTCCGCATAAACAGGACTGAATCATAACATAACATAACATAACATAACATAACATAACATAACATAACATAACATAACATAACATAACATAACATAACATAACCACTAAAGACGGTCGCATTTACAGACCTTGGAGTCGCTGTTAGCTTACCAATAAATGGAAAGAGATTCATCACTTTTATAATAAGTATTGACTAGGCCACTGGGAGTGAGACCCAAGGCCAAGGCAGGCTGACTTGATAATAATGTATCATGTTTTTCTGCAGTCAGTGCCTTCTCCTCGTCCTTCTCTGTCTTCTTTATTTCAGGTGTCGTGAAGCTGATGATGGCAGTTCCTGATCTGTGGTTCACGGCTCAACTAGTCTGAGACACTCTGATGTTCTATCTCTCTATCCTGTTCTGTTGGTCCTTCTGTCCACTAACCCCAACCAGTCAAAGCAGATGGCTGCCACCACTGAACCTGGTTCTGCTGGAGATTTCTTCCTGTTAAAAGGGAGTTTCTTCCCACTGTCGCTAATGTTTGTTAATGTGGATCTTGTTGGGTTTTCTCTTTCTTATTATGAATTTTATATTTAGATAAGAGCATTGAGATGACTTTGTTGTAAATTGCACTATACAAAAAAAGTTGAATTGAATTGAATCAAATCTTTTGTTTCTTGTAATTTAGATTTGAAATGAAACAATATAACACAATACATCATCCCACCTTTAGTGACTTCCCTTGATATTTTTCTCCTTTTCAAAGGACATTAATCCTGTATCACATTCCAATACAGACGACAATCCAGAAAATTATTGTCAGAAACTTGAGTTCACTGTCAAGTTAAAGTTAGATAAGTGGCATTCCCACCCGGTAACCCCCAGTAAAAGGCCCCTCCCACATATGACAGTACAAATTAATCAAGATCCCAAACTAACCCTCACCCATGTTGCAACAAAAGATTTTCCCTAGCCTTCCAGGCAATTAAACTATCTGTGCAAGAGATTGCGCAAGTCCACATGCAGCTAGATAAACAAATGCAACCCATATCATAAGTTCTTATTCATGCATAAAACGTGAGCAAATATCTGTGTCAAACAAGCAATGCATATTCAATTGTGTGCGAATTACTTTGTAAGAGTGTGTATGCAAGCATGTTTGTACATGCATGCATGCATGAGGAGGGATGCACAGCGGGGGGGCGGCAATCAGCTGTGCGCAGGTTGCCGTCTTTGAGCAGGGGCTGGCTGGGGGTGTGAGGACACGTCGGCCCTGTGTGTGGGAACCCTGCGCTCCTCACTTCTCATACATTGTTCTCCCGCTCTTACAAACCGTTAATGCCACAAAAGATGCTCAGCCTATTGTGGCCCAAGGACAGCTGAGGGAGGGGGGGGGGGGCCTTGGGGCGGAGGCAGGGAAAGGAGGAGAGGTCTACCAAACCAGAGCTTGGTATCGATACTTAGTTATGAAACCTCTTCCCTTTACAGCCACAGTTCTCTCTGCTCTTCGTCCTCTCGTCTTCTTCCTTTCCACCTTTCTCCTCTCTGCTCTGCTACTTAGCCCTCTCAAGAGGATTTGGCTGGGGCGGATTTACAGGGCAAATACTTACCATACAAAAGAATAAAACCAACTCAAGGTCCAAGCCTTCTCTGCTGATGTGTTGTGGCTCTTCTGAGAATCTGTGAAGGAGGGCTTAGGTGATGTTATATTTTCATTAGACTTTTGATGGCAAACAGGCCACTAACAGTGAGAGCTCTGGGTGTCATTGTGATGTAAATCCTGCATTTCTTCTTTAATTAAAGCATCGAGGGGTGGGGGGTGCAGGGGGCTGTGAGAGAAGGGGTGGAGTTGACACTGAGAGAACTGTATGTCCCAAACCCGACTAGACAAGGATTCTCATGTCCGACCCAGACTAGGGATCTGGGACTCGGGGGGATTTGGCTGGTTAGAGAAGGGTTGGTTGAGTCAAGGGATTTGGAGTCTTTCAATCTGTGACATAGTTCACTTATATTGCCTGAGGGTATTTTGCTTTCTCTAAGCCTCAAACAATTCCAGGGATCTTTTCTTTCCATCACTACAACAAATGTCTTTGAGCAGAATTTGTTGATGAAGATTCCTAAATAGGGCACTTACCAGTTAGAAAACACTTAAATGAGCAGATATTTTTCTGAGTTAGACACCAAGACACTTAATCAAAGTCTTTAGGTCTTTAGTTGGTTTCCATGCTTATCTTGGTTAAAGGTTGGGTTTGAGCCGGCTCCAGCAGCCTCAGGGCACAAATTCTGCAACGTAAAATACGGTAATATAATTAGTTGATGACAATCTTTGGAACAATTTGGTCACTAAAACAAGAACTATAGATGATTGAGCCTGTATTTCATCTAAAAGTTGTTCTCATTGACTACTAATGCCAGTGTGAACCCTAAAACACTGACAAAGTGACATTTCTGGTGTTTTCACGGATTGAAAGTTGTGCCAAAACGATGGCAAATCAGGTTGACATCATGCCATGTGGAACACCATAAACAAAGCAGAACTAAAATGACATCAAGCTTATCACTTGACAAAGAAAAAAAAGACACTTTAAGGAAACATTTTAGATTCTGTGCCTTCTTTGCATTCTTCCCAAATCCCACAATACATTTTGCAAAGCTTTTCTGAAGTTCAAGTCATATGACCATTTGTCAACACACCAATTGTTTATGATGGAGTCAAAAACAATCTTTCCAGCACCAATTTTAACCTTTGTGAGTAAATTATCCCACTTTTTGTAGAAAATACCTTTAATTTTAACTGTTTCAAAACTTCTAGTGCAAAATAATGACTGGCTACGCCCACATTTTAGGCCGCTCCACCCAGAGTGGGTAACAGAGATCAAGGTGCGCAGTGAATGACTTAAGTACAGGAGGAGAATAGTTCGCAGCCAGTAACAGCGCTGACTTATGCTCATGGGAGAATAGAGCGCTAAAGGTTTAGTCACAAGAATCAAGTTCGAAACGGTTGCTGTGAAATAATTAGAGGACGTACTTCCTCTTAAGGCTCAAACATACTTGGGTGGACATCCGCGAAACCAGGCCAATTAAGTGCAAAGCTCAGCTTTTATGAACGTGCAAACTTGGTATGACACAAAACACTGCTGAGCATGTATTTTTCACATCGACCAGCATCAAATGTAACCTGCCTTTCACCCGCTTGGTGAGAAAGAGCAGGAGAGATGGAGACAAGCTTAGAGGAGAGACTGGCAGACGAGCTACAAAAGTAACAACACCTTTAAGACACGTCCTAGAAGGAGTACAAGGACTACAGACAATCACTATGGATTGTGGGAAATGTAGGATTTTAATGGAGTCCAGTTTACTTAGGGGAAAATGTGTTGATTAAAGTTGGTTATTTGGTTAGTTGTTTTCTGTTGCACTTTTTGACCATGTAAAGCACATTGAGTTGCCATGTGCATGAAATGTGCTATACAAAATAAATTTGCCTTGCTTTGCCTTGCCTAGTTCTCCAGACTTCAAACCATGAGGCCTTTTTCTTATTTTTTATTTATTTAACTTCACTTTAACTCCAAATTTGACCACATCTTGGAAATCAGAGATTTTGCCAAGATTTTGAAACCTCGAAATAACAGATCTTGCATAATTTAACATGTTTATTATTGCTCTTCTGATTAATTTGAATGAGAGGACGAGTGAGCTAAAGTAAAAAAAAAAAAAAATACACAACAATCCATTTCTACCATTCCATTTCAGATTTCCCCTCTTTTTGATGTGAACCACAAAGGAGGAGAACAGAAAAAGTATTGGATAAATGAATAATGCACCTCAAGGATCTGGACTGCTTACCTTTGCCATGAGTCTGGTATTTATGGGAAGCTTTGATGGCTTAGCCCAGATGTTGTCCAAAATTTTGATGTAGAACAGAAACAAAAGTGGGTGAGAACTTACGCCACTGTGTGTGAGCATGCGTTGGATTTTTTGGTAAGTCGCAGTGGTTGAACATGACAGTTGGAGATGGAGGGATACTTGGGGTGGAGATGATGGCATGTGAGGGAACCCTGAGAATATTTTTTCCACTCCTGGTGTAGCAGTGCAGCTTTCCACGTTCGTGGAGTGTTGCCCTCCTGCAGTTTAAGCCTCTGTCTCTTTTTGTCCTCAGCACAACAGCCAGTGGCATTCCATGGCAGTAAATCTGGCTGTGCTGTCACATGGGGGAGATTAGCCAAACTAAGACCTCAATAGAATGCTCACTTTACTCACCCATTTCTGCAGTAGTTCACCCCCTCCTTTGCCCAAACACACTCACACACCCAATTTAACCGTTCCTTGTCTAGACAGAGTGCAAAGCGATTATTTTTGGCATTATCAAGACTTTTAAGCAAATTCTCTTTTTTGTCATTGTCACTTTCCCAGCAGTACAGATGAACTGCCAGCCAAAAGCTGGCTTTCCCACTGCGAAGAACACTTCCTCTATGGATATGCCCATGCAACAAGTCTCTCGGCCCGACAGAAGCCTCTAGACCAACGCATTTTCCACTGAATTTACATTTATTTCCTCTTCATTTTAATTTTTTCTGTAAATGTGGCTTGTGCCCTCTGGTTGCTCCGGTTCCCTCCCCCCCACCCCCCTCTATAATGCAGTTATCCTTGACTTGGTCACAGACATTTCACCGAGTTTCTCTATATCCTCACTGTGACTTCCTCCACACACCATTCATATCTGGCCAGTGACACTGGGAGGAGGATCTTCCAGGAAACAATGCTGAAGCATGCTGGAGAGGATTGTGGCTGCCTGGAGGGACCTGAGCTGAACAGAACCCTCTCCTGGGGGTGCAGCATGAAAAAAACCCCCATCTGACAACACTTAAAGACAAAGAAAGACATACATATGGTTCATTTTAATAGCATGTCGGATTTACACCACTTACCGCTTTTAAGCAGCCCCTACAGACATATTTGCATATGGATTCTAGGGTAAATGCAAATTATTAGATTAAGATTTACGAGATATTAAATTCAATTGTATTTTTTTTCAAACAATCTCGACATCGGATTTCTGTAAACAAACGGAAATTAAATCCTTTACACATTATTTTGTAAAGGCCCTGATGATAGCCACAGCATTGTTTTTGGTTATAATTCAGCCAATGTTTAATGCAGAGGCCAATTATAAACTGTACATTTTAGCTACATTTGAGTCAACAGGTTGCAACTGTCAGACAATGCTCTTTCTTTCCACTAATATAACAAAAAAATTGGGAAAGAACAGTTATAGGTGCCTTTTCCAAGCAGACACGTTTTTCAAGATGTGTATTGGTAGCAATTGTCCTGTTACACGTTATCCATAACTGGCAAAGGACATTTTTTATTTTATTTAACTCATTATTTTAAAAAGATCCAGATTCCCCCCAAAATGTGTGAACAGCTTTCTTATTTATTATTACTGTTCTAAAATATGTCACTTCACATTTTATGTTATTTCTATTGGCTTTTGACAGAGAACAGACAATTAAAAAAAAAAGAAGTAAAGATGGATGTTATTATCGGCTGATATTTGCCATATAATGTAATATCATCAGTCGACGTATTGGATCCACTGATATCAACAAACTGATACATGCAGTTGTTTTTCCCATCACTAAAGTTGAATCAGTAAATGATGATTTTGCCATCACACTAAATGTGACCACAGAAGTTCTGGCCATTTAAATAAGATCTGGAAGCTGTGCTAGACTAAAAAATATACCGGCTTTTGGGTCGGTGCGTTCGTAATTCATCTCCATTAAAGGCGCAAGAGTTAAGTCGACACCTGTTTTTGTCACGGTTTGGGTGTCTGTGAAACAGATAAAACCCAATCGCCTTTTCTTGGCAGTTGACCCACTTCTAAGAGGCTGGCTTTACCACACTAAGACCATGAGCATATCCAGCACATCCATTACAGATTAATCCCGTCTTAATACATACACAGGGTGAGATTATTTGGAATAAATAACAAGCAACATGAACACAGTGAAAATAGAGTATTATTCTAATGTGTTTTATTGTGGAAATAATTGTGCAAATTTACGGTCAGGTATGTGAGACGTAAGGATCATGTTTTAGTTGATTTTCATCACTCACACTTCTCAGCAAACCATTGAGATAAAAAAGTACTTGACCTTTTTGACAAAGCCAAACCATCTGTGATATACTATGTAGCATTTGATTTGAACTGAAAATAGTTTTTGAGACCAGTACCTGCTGTCACTACCTGCTTTGGTTTCTTTCTGTTTTAATGATTCTAACGTACAGTGTGTCCCCTCCCACAAAAGGTATTTAAATCAGACTTAACCATTATAAAGACAATTACATATAATCAGCAAAAGTAAAACAGTCATTAACTTAATGATGACTATTAAAGCATATTTGTTGTGGTTTACACTAAAGTTGTTAAAACACGCTCCTGTTACGCAACAATTTTATGTAAGGGTGAGTGTTTCAAGTTCAAATCTGACAAAAATGTACATTAGTAATGGTCGTAGCCATCCTGCTTTTGTTTGTCTTGAAAGCCATTATAAAACAATGACTCACTCCTTTACATGAAACAAATTCAGAACTACATTTTTAGACAACGAGGTTTATTATAGATCCAGTTACCAATAAGATCAATAGCTGACTGTGTTGTTTTTTCTTTTAGTATTTAGTTAGTTTTTTTATTATATATGAATGATAATAAATTGTCAATTTTCTCCAGCTCGGCTTATTAGTGTCATACTATAGCTAACATGTGGGGGAGAGTGGGGTGAGTTGTGCCATAGGGTAAGTTGAGCCACCCCTGGTTGCTCAGAAACAGTAAAAAAAACATTGATCATCTGACCACATGTTTAGGAGGAAAGCATAAATTCATGAAGTCTGTGACCCACCGGCCCAACTCTACACACTTAATGTGTATTTTGACTGTAGCCTATATGTTTTAAATATTATATTAAGATTCTGCATTTGTATGATTACAGAGTGGACTTCATGCCGTGTGTATATAAGCACAAAACAAGGGATACGGCTCCATTTAATATGGTCAACTTACCCCATACACGAGGTAAGTTGTGCCACAAGACCACTTATTTCAACATGCTATGTTTACACCGATTCTGTTTGTTTGAAGGGATGCACAACATCCTGAAATATATGCAGAAATATTAGTTAGCAACAAAATGATGATAGCCTTGATGTAGTGATCCTAAATATGAAAAATGGCTGATCTCACCCCACTCTCCTCTACGGCGTATGTAAAAATAATGAAATCAGATACAGTAGCATTGAAAACAGGCTCAAAAGTGATCACAGAACAGGTGAAAACCTACTTTCCACTGCTCGATGTTGAAATAAAACCACAATTGGTATCTTGGATGATGTTTTCCGTAACACTAAGTGTGAACACTGCATTGTGCGTCACTCTGAGCCGGCCTTGGCTACTGGGAGCAACAGTTACCCTGGCATTACTTTTATGTGCTGTTGGCGCTGGCTCATTCTACGCTCTACCAGTGGCATTTAGACAACATGACAAATTGCAACGACACTATGTCAAAAGTTCCCAAGCAACTTTGCACATGCTATGGAAGAAACAAGGCAGCTACAGCTAAAAACTTGGAGAAAGAACTTTTTTTTTGTCGGCAGTGGAAGAAAAGTCTCATGTCGGCTATCAGTTTTCACTTTCCACCTTCCTATAACCGAACAAATTGATTTGAATTTGATTTACTTGCATGGTCTGTTCTTTGTTATAGGGGCTCAGAGTGATTACAGGATCATGACTCGGCTTTGCCTCAAATGATGACAAACTGCGTGGATTTTCTTGTTAATGTATTCTCCTTTAGCTTGACCAACCATTGCCAACTATATGCCGCATTGTATCGTGAATATATCAGCCTATGAGGAAAGGATGCCAACATCTGTTCAACTGTTAGCACTGATCTTAGCATCATTGTGTGAACAAACAGGAAATATTAGTGCCTTTTTCGTTCAATCATTTTAGAAATATGTTTGTTTTTCGGCTTTTCATTTGAGCTCTTGCCTTGGTTACATTTACCATCCAGATCACTCTGTCCTCCTGACAGTTTTTTTTTCATGGAAAGCTTAGCAAAAGTATTTTACCCTCCATTTGAACTCAGTGGCATACACTTGTTCTGAGTGGTTTACATACTACTTTGATGATGAATGTAGATGCATTCATCAGACTGAAACATGTGACTACATCCACACACACTGTGCTATCCACAGACAGTGTGAGAGTGACTGTGTTAAAATGGAAAAAAAAAAATATTTGAGACCCAAATAATTGCATTTAAACACTTTTTTTCTTTAATTGAATTATTATTTTTTTTTGATTGAATAATAAAGACACAAATGTACTACCTATAATGAAATGACCAATAAAAAACAACTTATAAATCAAAGGAAAAAAAGTGTTCAAATGTAATTATTTGGGTCTCAAATGTGATTTTGTTTTTGTTTTTGCATGTGAGCATGGTTTTTACATTGATCGAAAACATTTGTTTTTGATTGAAGTTATTTTTTTTAATTTTAATGTTTTTTTTTTTTTATTGAATAATAAAGACACAAATCTACCTACATATGAAATAGAAAGTGTCTATTCGTACGATTGCCGTACAGACAACCCATGGTGCTATTGGTATGTTTACCAAAGTACAAGTACGTAGCGTCTTAGGGTTAGGGTTAGGTTTAGAGTTAGGGTTAGGTTATAACCCTAAATTGCAACTATTTTTAGGGTTAAGGTTAGGTTTACGCTTAGGTTTAGTCTTAGTCACGTGACCTAAACCGGATATGAGGGGCTCTGCGTACGGATAGAATGTCGGTATATTGATATGGCGACCGTACGGATAGCCACAGCCTATAAAATATTTTTAAATGTGTTTACATCTACATGTGTCTACATTTTCAAAGACAATTATTTATGTGTTTGTTTGTCTGCCTGTTAGAAGAATTACATCAAGAGAACTAAACAGATTTAGACAACATCTTAACCAAAGATTGTCCATACGTCATGGAAGATTCACTTAAATCTTGGAGGGTAAGTGGCTCAATATACTGATTCTGGATCAATATAAAATGTCTTACCATTGGCGAAAAAAAACAAAAAAACACATCTCAGTTTGTAACAGACTAATCTATATAGAATCTAATTCATTTGTGTCATTGGTTCTGAAATCACTCCAAGTTTTATCTGGATTGCATCCAGAGTGCACAATTCATCTTATTTTTTTCAAACATATGGCAGTGCCGCTACATTTGGACCAACTGTATCATTCTTAATGGGAATTGAAATGTCTTATAAGCCTTTAAAGTGTGAATAATCATGGAACCATGATATCTAATCCAAATAACTGCCAATATCTGGCAAAGACACAATTTGGCGCTTGTCAGAGGTTTACACTCTAAATACTCTTGTTCATTAGTTAATTTTTTTTTGCCTGGTCATGACCTTCACTGGATTATATTTGTTTTACGGTGTTGCTATGATACTTTTTAGGCAAAAGCAACTTAATCCGATTGATTTATACCGTAAAAAGTCTAAATGTGAACACTCCGCACTAAGCAAATTGAATACACCAAAATGAGTGGTATATACATTGCACTACTAGGAGCACCCTGGGTTTCTTTTTCGTTGACATTCCCATCATATCAATTGTCCTAAGTGTTTCTGCCCCACATAGGAGTTTTCTCCCAGGCACTGCTGATTGACAAAGAGGAAACAAGACACACAGCTAAAATGTCTCACAGCTCCACTGCCAAGCACTCTGGGTTACAGGCCATTCCCATATTAAACAAAGACAGCGAGTTTGTGAAGAGATCGGGCCATATCAGTTTCATATTTAATGAGCACCTTCTGTACACCAGGTTCACGCATTGTTTGAATGCGCTTGTTTACAGGAAGATGCATAGAAGAACTCAGTTGTGTTAACAGCCAACAGGAGGACTCACATAATGATAGAGTAGTTCATATGGAAGTGGGTGAATCATGTCTTTCAGCACAGCATTAAATGTGATCGTAAAATCTCGTGCATCTGAGGTGAGTGAGGGTGACGCCACAATAATCCTAAACCTGGCATTCTGTGTTTTCTTTTGTCCTTAACAACTGCCGGTTTTCCAGATTACAGCAATGAGACGTGACCAAGTTTCCATCTCTCCTGCACACAGCCTAGCACAACGTCAGGGTTAGATATAATCAGATCGTCCAGATAGCACTGGATGCAGGCTCCCAAACATCCCTCCATGAACAATATCAGTGATTTGTTCCCTTCTTCCACTATCTAGAGTTCCAGTGCGAGAAGGTAAGCCATTGTTTTGTCAGTGAAGACACATAGACATAGACACGTTGTCAAAACGCTCTTCCTCCAGGCATCTTTCGTGAACTTTGATTTCCATGTTGACTGGACTGATGACATGTTCATCTGTGAGGATGTGTGTGCATACCAAATGTAAGCCAGCTCATTTCCCTGCCGTAGCTTTTGAGCTCATCCTGTTTGAAGGTGACCCTGTGTTTGACAGGTGTTGTTAGGTTGTGAGTGAGTGTATCTGTGCACGTGGACACACGAGCTCACAGTTACCTATTATTAACGAAAACACCGTGTAACACTGCCATCACTATGGAGATGCCGGCGTTCTGACATGGCTGTGTCATGACAGGCCTGTGTCAGAGATGAGTTTTCAACCCGTTATTTAGAATCACTCAGCCTACAACACCTCCACCTCCCATCCCCTCTTCTCAACACCACACACACACACACACACACACACACACACACACTGCCTCTTGATGTACACTCAACCCACACAGGCTCTCTTGGGCTACACAATCAATCTTCAACACTGATACACTCTCTGACTCACAATCTACTCTTTTATTTCACTTTTAAAATAAGAGACAAGCAACAACAGGTCCTCATACGGTGATAACACTTGACATAATACACTTAAAGGCAATCACAAACAGTGCTATGTTGTTATTTTTAAAAAGTTGATATCACTTTTTTCAGTGCCCCTCAAGCTGCTAATGGTATGAAATAACATACTTACCCTATCATTATAGCAGAACAGACTCAAGTTATGAGGACTCACAAACACCCTGTTTGTATTTTAAGTACACAACGATACCTTTTCATATAAAACGGTTATTTCATTACTTGTGTCTATTCGTACGGTTGCCATGCGGACAACACCCGGTGCGATTGGTACATTTATCGAAGTACATGTACGTACCGTCTTAGGGTTAGGTAAGGGTTAGGGTTAGGTTATAACCCTATATCGCAACAATTTTTAGGGTTAGGGTTAGGTTTACTGCTAGGGTTAGTCGTAGTCCCGTGACCTAAACTGGCCAATGAGGGATGCTGCGTACCGATAGAATGTCGGTATATTGATATGGCAACCGTACGAATAGCCACTGCCTACTTGTTTTCAGTAAATAACTATCATTTCTGAGCATGCACTCAAATTTAAAGCAATAAACAACCTATCACATGAAAGCACTTTATATAAAAACATTTCAGAGAAAAAAAACAAAAAAAACAAACAAATCCACATGAACAAGCATCAGCGACAATTTGTGTGAGAATAAATGTGTTTTGAGTTGTTATAGCCTTCAAATACAAGTAATATCCCGTTTTAAGTGGCCATCGCCATTTTGGAGATTACAGCCAATTACCATTTGTATATTATGTTGTCATCACATCAGTCTAATTCTTTACTCCTGCTCTAAAAATAAGTCTAAGGTGAAATAGCATTTAATAAGACATTTTAGTGCTTAGTTACATGGCATCCAGTTTCTTGGACATTGTGACATTTCCCTTTAAATACTGAGCAAAAGGTAAAATAGAATAAATAGTAATAATAGAAGATTTCACCGGTACATTTTGGATGATAAGCAAAGCCAGTGATTAACATTGTCCCACCCTGTAATGTTGTAATGAAATAATATATCAAGTTGAACTGGTTTAGAGTTTCAAAAGCCCAGTAAGTTGTACAGAGTAGAGCTGTCAGTGTATGTGTTCATGACTCAGGTTTCCAGGCTTTCTTTCTTGGATAAACTGCAACAAGTGACAAATGCAGCTTAGGAGTCCTGCTAAAAATATGTTGGTAAAGTCATTGGCAAATAGATTTGACAGAATTAGCTTCAGTAGATGTGTTTTACTGGATTCTGTCACGCTATAAGTATTGCATCACATTATCAACCAGTTAGTGGGAATTTCAGCATAAAGACTTTTGTTAAAATGTCTGTTCCTCGTAATCAAACACGAATCAGATTTTTATTCTGATTTTTTTTAATTATAAAGTTTTAATAAACTTCATGTCATAGGCGTTGTTTCATAGGCTACATTCAGACTGCAGGCTAAGCAAATCCGATGTTTTTTCCCCATATGAACAGCACAAATCACATTTTTCGATTTGTGCTCCTAAATCGATACATATCTGGTATTTTGCAACGTGACTGCTGTCTGAACGGCGAGGTTGTATTTTTCCAACTTTTACGTCATTGAAATGCGATAAACGTCACATTTCTGCTTCCCAGGAGGAGCGCCAGGGAGAAAAAAAAGCGCTCGGACCAAGTGGAAAGTGAGTGGAAAATGATGTCTAAGAATTATAAATAATAATTAAATTAAATATATTATTAGTACTACACACACACACACACACACACACCTTTTTTTTCAACCTTGGGGTCGGGACCCCATGTGAGGCACCTGGAGTTTAAATGTGGTCACCTGAAATTTCAGAAAAATTAAAATAGATTTTTGAAATGATTTAATTATTATTATTTTTTTAAATTATTAAATCAATACACAATCTTGTATATATATATATATATATATATATATATATATATATATATATATATATATATATATATATATATATGAGCTCAAACATGTTAAAAAAATGTCTTAGGGGTCACCAGAAATTCTTTATATCAAAATGGAGTCATGATCCAAAAAAGGTTGGGAACCACTGCACTAAATACTGTTTCTTTCCACTTATTTACAAAATTCGATTCTTTAAAATGTGTGTTATGCACTCTTTCATTGCATCATTATGCTCTACAGTTGTTTTTAAATAGTTTTCTAAGCAAAATGTTGTAGTCGGACAAAGGGGGTACTTGGATTCAGAAATAAGAGAAATGGGGTACTTGAGCCTAAAAGGTTTGAGAACCACTGGTTTAAACTGATAAGAATTGCATTTTCAGTGTAATATGAATGAGCACACACACAAAAAAAATCGGATTTCTCAAAAACAAAAACTCCAAAGTTTGCATTAAGACCTGCGGCTTAAACGTATACAGTTTCTGTTAAATAATCGGAACACTCAAATAAGTGGATCAAATCATCTTTCAAAGGGGATCACTGTGACAGGTGCATGGTTAGCAGGTAGGGAGGGTCATGGTGGAGGTGATCCTGGGTGATTTATCACAGGTGTAGTGCATTGTGATTGATTGTACCTGCTTTATATCTTTGAGGCTTTGGTAACAGAGGACGGATGTGAGTTGCGCTGAGGCGAGAGAGCAAATCACTGAGCCTCAAACACGCTCGCTTGCACGGCAACCATTCTTTTTCTGGATCTATTTCTTTAACCTTGCAAAATATAATGAGCAAATTGGTGTTATTGACTTGAAATCCATTGTTAATAGCTGTCACACCTCAGCGATCATTTTTCAACACTTGTGTTATCCAAACGCTCAAAAATAATTTATTTATTTATTTTCATTATTGGTTCTGAATCAAGTTTCCTTGGGAACGTTGCACACGGCATAACTAATGGTTCCATGAAGAGCTTCCAGTGAACTCACTTTGTAAATTTGAACATATTTAACACATATAATACTTACTAATTTATACAGCTGGGCTGGCATATATGAATAAGCCCAGACACACACACACACACACACACACACACACACACACACACAGGGAAAGTACAGAGCTATCGAGTAAAAAGCTGCTGACGGTTAATTTGGACTGATACGCTGTGACTACAGTGACAGGCTAAACAAGTCTGAGCAGTGTGTTTTTATACACTTTTTCATTAGCTTTGGCCTTAGGCCTTCAGCACAGTTAAAGCAGGGTGGGGTGGATCTGTTTATTAGTACTGCACCAGACCTGGAAAGGCAGGACAAGAGTGCTGCTTGCATTAGATTTAATAACCACCTCAATTAAAGCTGTTAATTTGTGTATTTTTTTCTTATTTTGTAAGTGACAAATTGAACTACAGTCTGGTTCCTGTTCTCTAGCAAAACATAGAATAATGAATTATGTGAAAATGTAATTATCTGCAGAGAAATGTTTTGCACCAATAACTGATTACTGCTCTAAAGTAAGATATTTAGTCAGAATCATTTCACATTCTCAAGTGGATGTGCATCACTAAGTAAACATCTATATAAGCCTGTCCTCCCAGTGAACTGTGCTTTGAGCCCTGACGACGGGAAGGGGAACAACAGCCCTTATGGCTATGGGACAGGTAAATTGTACATTGAGACAAGGGGTTGTTTGTGTGAGACAGAAACATGATCCAATTCAGGAAGTAATTTTTTTTTTTTTTTTTTTTACTCATTGTGAAATAAAGAATTAAAACCCTGAGAAGAAGAAGCATTATGAAGACCACGCTGGCACCTTTGTGTCTGTGAAGGTGTTAGAACATGGTAATGTTTGACTGACAACTAATATGTTCCCAAGCAGTGCAAGCCTCATCTCGTATAAAAGTGAAGCGTAGTTTGAAAGAACAGGGGGATGTTAGCGTTCAACATGGTACAGTGGAGGATAATTGCCCTTGGAGCTTGCCCAGGCAATAGCCAGCCTATGGAAGTGTACCTGTCTACTGTGCAAGTCACTGCAGAGAAGACAAAGAAGGATTTCTAATATTATCTAGCTTTCTATTCACAACTTTTTGGAAAACATTGTTGCAGATGAGAAAGAAAAAAATAGTAACCGACCGCTAAGACACTGGACCTAATGCGAGAAACTTTTTATCTCATACCATCTATCATCATTAATGTGCTGTTCTATGAAGTAGAATATTTTTACCCTCACAGATAATATTACCACCAGATACGCCATTATCTGGGGAAAATCTTTTTTATATACGTCTAAGCTTGATGTAGACAAACGAGTAATTTGCTGCCTTCGCAGAATGCTGGAGGTTTGGCACCAGTTCGTACACTTCTGTTCTTGTAATAATAGCCAAATATGAAAGGGCTGATGCCTTACTATAGCACATTTGGCTGTTCCAGTGTTATGCTAACATATCATGTCATAGCATCATCTGTTGATGCCAAGATGTGGAGACCAATAATCTCTTCTGTGTGGGAAAATTGTGTTTCATGCAAAGATGGGATTTTGAAAGACTTAAAGATGAGTAATATAAGCAATATTACTATGATATAGATAACATATGTTCCCCCTCCTCCTGACAAAAAGATTGAAGCATGATGAGGTGTTAGCATGTCAGCTCCCGGAACATGAACTGGATGACAGTAAAGAGAGTCGAGCAGAGTTATAGAAGAGGAGTGCAGTAATAAGTGCTGAGAGAGATTATAAGAGTTCCTATACAACATGGCAAGTATTAGCTTAGGCATGGAGTTTATGACCTCACTTCTCTGTGGAAAGGTAAGGCTACTCCGCAGTCTTCATACATCAGGCCCAATACGTCTGTGGTTTTGTTTAGGGTGGAACAAGAAAGCCAAAAAGAAGCACAGAACATGGAGTGGTGTCATGGAAGCCCAGAAATTAGTCGGAGCCTGCCAAGTGCCTGTGGTCGTCTGCCCAGGTCAATGCTGGACAATACAGAACATTGCCCATCCATTCAGCAAAGAAGGCTGACAGTGGTTTCCAAAATGACTGTCACGAGTAATGCTGCATTTGCACCGGACACCCCACAAATTTTCAGAAATGCTTCCGCAGGATTGAAAAAGTTTTCCCCATATTTGCTTCATATGCTTATCTGAAGCAAATATAATATAAATAAAGTTCGGATGAACTACGGCCAGACCCACGTAAGTTCTCCGCACTGACTAGCACGTACCACTTTCCTGAGAATTCAGTCGGTTCCACATATGGAGTAATGGGCCCCATTATTAATAAATTAGAATACGACTTTAATGGAAACGTAAACAACGGAAAAGATCTTAATGAAATAAAGAGGCTCGATAGCGATGGCAAATAGCAAAGAAGACAAAGGACATCCTTGATAACTTCCACGTTCAAGAACAAAATAATCTGAATAAACATCGTTGGTATGGACACAGGCTTTGGGAGACGAATAAAGGAAGAGTATCCAAGAAATAAATATATCACTGAATCCAAATTTCTTTAAGTATACTCCCGCTCAACCCCATGAAACACTTTTTCAGCATCCAGAGAAATCACCAATTCAAGAAGTTCATATGAATGTTTTGAGTAAATTATGTTAAAAACTGTACGTGTATTGAAAAACAATTGACGTCCCTTAATAAAACCATTCTGCTCCTCGGATATTATGTGAGGAAGCACATTCTCTAAACGGAATGCAACTACTTTAGCCAACATTTTAAAATCTACAATAAGCAGCGATAAAGGTCTGTAAGAGCCACAGGAGGTTGGATCCTTATTACTCTTTAAAAGTAGAGCAATGGTAATGGACCAATTTCAAAGGATACAGATAATAGAAGTGGAGCGAGTTTATCAATTTTTTTTTTTTTTTTTTGTTTTTTTTTCTAATTCAATCGGAAACCCATCGGGGCCTGGAGCTTTGGATGATTGTATAGTTTCAATTGCTTTTAATATCTCCTCAAGAGAGAGTGGAGAGTCCAGTTGCTCAGTAATACTAGTGTCAATGACCGGATTTAAGAGATTCACAAGAAATTTGTTCATTTTAGTTTTGTCTTTAGGGAATTCACATTTATATAACGAAGAGTAAAATGATTTACAAGTAGCATTGATTTCCATGGAATCTGTGATGATAGTACCATATGTGTTTTTAATACTAGGAATCAAACGGAAGGCTGCCTGTCGTCGCAACTGATGAGCTCGTAAACGACTGGCTTTGTCGCCATGGTCGTAATATGAGCTCAGACTGCGTAATAACAAACGTTCAGTCTCTGTGGTTGAAATTTGATCAAATTCTGCTTTCAAATCAAAACACTGCTTAAATAGTTCAGGAGAAGGGGTCAGAGAATATCTTAGATCCAGGTTACCAGGTTCATTAAGTCTAGTATTAATCCTTTTGTTCAGCAGAGTAAGAAATAATTTGACCTCTCAGGTAATATTTGAGTGTCTCCCATAACAATGAATATGAAGTTGATTCATTTTGATTAAAATACAAAAACTCATCAATAGAATTTGAAATGAGTCTGCAAAATTAATTACCTGACAAGAGAAGAGCATTAAATCTCCAATGTGGAAGGCTACGTTTATGGGTAGACATTTGAATATACAATAATAAAGGTGAATGGTCAGATATAACAATACCTAAATATTTACAATATAAATAATAAAATATTGAAATAACCAAATGAGAATCATATGAGAAAAGAAAACGGATAAACCTAAAGCAATTTCCCCACATATATGGATACAGCAAAGAACCCAAACACACACACAGGCAAAAAAAGTAAATGAATAATACAAATTAAGACATGAGAATAGGCCCTGTCATGTTCAGATAAATGCAAAGAGCATGAAATGAATCATGCTGATCAAAAAAAAAATAGTGTAACCTTCTCGCACACTATTAAGGGAAGTGAGCCCACAACCTCTATTAATGATAATAGAATGTGGTTCAGGAAGGCTACCAGAGCTCACCCAGGAATATTTTTTTTTTTTACATAATCACTGGCTTCTTCCGCTGAGATGAAATCTTTCTCAACATCATTGTAAGTGATGCAAAGTCGCGCTGGATGAAAAAGACCATACCGAGCACCTTCAATGCCACAAAGTTGAGGTCTGACCTTGTTTAATGCAGCTCGAGCCTGAGCTATCTTAGCAGTGCGGTCAGGTCAAGGAAGACTGAGATGGTGAGGTCTCTGACTTTGATCTGCTGAAGTTCTCTAGCGCGGAGCAAAATGTCCACACAGTCACTGTGACAATGGAACCTGCACACGATGTCCCGGACAATCACCGAACTTGGGTTTCGGCTGGAGGGTCCGGTAGGTACGATCCAAAAGTGGCTCCTTATCCATACTAAACGCTTCTTTCAGTAAGGCGGCTACAGCAGTGGTGGTACAGGTGTCAGGACCCTCCAGTACTCCTACAATACTGATATTGTTACACCGCGAATTGGACTCCAAGTCCTTGCATTTATTCTCCAGTTTGGCTACATTAGCTGTGAGAGACTTGATAGTAGCCTTCATCTTGGCGACGCCATTGGAGCATTTAGTGAGTGTGTGGTCTATCCCACCGACCGTCCCCTTGAGCTCGGACATGACAGCTGCCTGCAGGTCGAGTTTGATAGTTGACAAAGCATCTCAGAGAGTATCCTGAAGTTCTTTTTTAAATATATCAGCAACTCAAGCTTGAGTGCCACAGTGTCAGCAAAAGAACAGGTCGAGGCGACCTCTGCAGGGACCAACAGATCACTCGAGGACGTGGTCGGAGTTAGTTGACCAGGCCGCAGTTGTGTCTGAATAGTATTGCGGGTTTTAGAGTTCCTTCCAGACATTTTATTCAGTTCAGAGTTGAACCTCCAAACAAAAGGTGTGACAAAGCAGCATTATACTGAATATGTGACCAGTAAGTGCAAACGAATTACAGTTTTTAACAAAATCGGCAGAAGCCTCCAAACTTGCGTCCTCCTGCTCCATTGAAGCCCTGCCTCGCCCCCTTCTCACTGATTTTAACATTTTGCACCCTGTGAACGCAGCATAAGAAACAACTTTTCTTTATTAAATAACCAAAAAAAAAACCTTTATGCTGAGCTGCCTAGTTGCAGAACTTGTATGGAAATCGGATTTAATCAAGGGAAGAAAACACTGCTCTATTGGTCAAGGTAAGGTAAAATGTGAGAGCAGTATTAAGCACCATGCATGAATTAAGAAAGAGTACACTGACTGGATGAAGTAGGAAGCAAGATTAAGATTTGTGAGGGATAAATTATACAAGCAATAGTCAGCCAGCAGTCATTTCTAATGTAAATCCAATGTGTATATACAATATGTAATGAAAGACAAAATGTAAAGTCTTGGAAACCTAGCAATTTTTGATTTAGCAAGACATCTTCTAAGCAAACTTACGCCCCCACACAAGCTGAAACTTGCATCTGAAATAGAAATAACAAATAATTGGAAAGCAAAACCTGTCCAACAGAAAAATACAGCAACCTCTGCATCACATTTCAGGCCCTTCCGCTTCCTAATTTGTGCTCATTATATCAAGTGATGAGTTTGCATCCAGGAGAAGGCATGAAGGCATCTGATTGGTTCTTTCCATTTGGACCGAATGACAGGGATTGGTCAGAGTTTTTACAGAATTGCAGCTGCTACAGTGTTTCTTAAAAGCAATGTACCTATAAGGGAACACAAATTATTACTTATTGATGGAAAAACAAACTACATATACATCCATAATCTATGTATCCATCAATCAATCCTACTTTACTCAGCTGAAGGGGATAGACATAGACATGAAATGTTTACCTTACTGTTTTTTTAAGTTACTATATGAATAGTTTAATGTTTTTAGTCTTAAATTATTATACACATGACACACAGTGTTTAAATGTTAAGTTTTGCAACTCTTGCAAACACTCTTTGACGTGGCTATGCAGTAAAGCTCGTGAGCAGGCCTGCGTGCTGCTTACATGGCTTTTTGCCAACAATGTGTGAGGGCAATGTGGTTGCCGCCACGTGCAGGTAAGTGATTGGGTGCAGTGACTACGTGCCTTTCACTGAATTTGAGGCACATAGGGTACTAGCAGTGTGAATCTTATCGTCTACTAGCCTCCATCTTCAAAACTAAGATATGGTGTACGTAGTATGCACAACTGAAAACAAGTAACTATCTAAGATAAACAATCATATCACATTAATCAGCATTCCCTTTAAAAATATTTATATAAACCCCACCTCAAATAAAACTACGCTTAGTACATTCATGATGAGCAATCCTCAACTCTACTCTTTTGTCTTCTTCTCTGATAACAGCAACAAGCTTTTTTGATTGCACCCGATCACACAAAATGTTAAGATGACAACACTCTTTCTTTGGTAACAATCACAATAACCCAAAGTTGCTCCCAGTGGTCGACTAGCGCCTTGCATGGCAGTTCTGTCCCACTGGTGTGTGAATGTGAGAGTGATTTGGTGAATGAGCTGATATGTAAAGCGCTTTGAGACTGCTTCAGTGTGGTGATAAAGCGCTATATAAATCAAGTCCATTTACCATTTACCATTTACCATTCTAAATCAACACAGGAAAGAATATAGATCAATAAAGGGTTGTTGCTTTTTTGTGCTACCTCTAAAACAACTATTTTGATATAATTTAATATCATCAGTTGCAACCATGCCTATGAGTGTGTATGGGCTGATACATAATTTTATGACATAAACTTTAGTATGTCACTCCACCCCACAGCTGCAAATCAAAACAGCTTTTGGCCTTCAACAGATGTGCACACACCTACCTCAAATGCAAGTGTTTTATGACAAAGGCATTAAAGAATTCCTCTCAATGAAGCATTTTCTTTCCCTGTGCCATTATAGATAGCATCACAGCCGGTTGTCATCTGTCGAGAGGTGATTAAAGGTATTTTTCAGATGTACTTGTGGCTGAGGAAATAATGTTGTTAGTAATGTCTTAAGTTATGTAGGTCACACGTTGAACTAAAAAGAATGAGTAAAGGGAACTGGATTATCTCGGAGTTCTCCTTAAGGATACATGTAGCAGTCATCGAAGCAGCATCGTGGGTTTTGAAAATGTGGGAAAAGTAAGCATCACAATGTCTTGGAAGACAGAAGAAAGTCTTCTAAGACTCACAATGACATTTATCAGCAATGTTTCACATTGTGGCTTGTCTTTAAGCCTGTGCTTATCTTTTGTTGGGTAAGTACTCCTGGCTTTATTGTTTTATATGGTTTGTATCCTTTTTGACAAAAGCATTTTGAATGATTAGAAAAGCAGGAAATACTTTATTTTGGCTGGCACATCTAGTGTCCCCTGCCAACATATTATAAGATTTCATTATCTGTCAGGAAGCTGCATTCAAAATAAATACATAAATAAATAAATAAATAAATAAATAAATAAATAAAAGATTAAATGAATTGTTGAAATTAAATACTTTTATTGTGTTGGATAAATACATTCATTTATGAGTGTCCAAGGCGAAGACCTTCCTGCAAATGTAGATAGAGGATGAAGATGTTTATATATATACAGTGTATCCAGTAGTTGTTTACAGGTTTGCAAGGCCAGTCAGAGAGTAAATGATGTCAGCCACTTTTCATGACTTTACCGTTGCCGCCTTCTCTATCTACAACATATCTCATTCAGCTACTGTTTGTTTTTCCACCCACACAGAGTTTAGATTCTTGTCTACACTCATAAATGACATCATGAGAAAGGCAGCATATCAGAGTGCAAGTTAAATGAGTGCAAGACTGCTAGAGAAGCTGCAAAAAAGGGAAAAAATGGGCCATAAGTTATGTTAATATGAAACATAAACCTTGTTTTAACAAAATGCCATGTGAAAAAATATTCTTATGGGTGGGGATAGTTCAGTTGGCTGTCTCTATTAGTGCCATCAATAAGATTCATCATGAAAACTAATAAGAAGCAAAGTTTCACTATACACAATTGCTTTTGAAAGACTGCTACATACCCTTCAAAGACATAAACAAATATCTGCACCATTTAGGCATCCAATGCAAATGAAGTGCAGTTTAGAAATCAAAACATGTAGTAGCAATGCTATCAAAAATGGTTTGAGATCATTGGGTCCAGCCCTACTTATAGCCCCTTCTGAAATAGAAGTATATGTAAAAGAATGTAGTCCTATAAATGTCACTAGTATGAGAGTTGGTTAAAAGACAGAAGTAAAGATTTAGTAAACAACAACTTGCATGGATAGATGTGTATCATCCGCATATTGTGTGATTCACATAGTTTCTTCTAAAGTGATTTATAAAGTACTTCCTGAACATAGCATCTGGCTTCATTTTGCATTATAGCAACTATCTGTTGAAAATGCACATGAGACACACGAGGGTTGATGGCAATTGCTCAGAAACTTGCTTCGTTGATCTGCGCCAGACTCCAGGAGTGCGTTCAAACAAAGTGATTAAAGCCAAGTACCAGCACCACCAGCATTTGTGAGACAAAGGGTTTCTTTGCAAAATGCATTATTAAGCTACATTTACAAACTTGACAGTAGCAAAGTGTATAGTTTAGCTGCAGGTTGTACGTGGAAAAGAAAGGTAAATTGATTGGTAAATTGCAGAGTTTTGCACTGCAAAAAGGCGATTAGTGTTAAGGTGGAAGTGCAGTGGAGATAATCCCCAGCTTTTTCCCTAAGCCTTGTGCACGCTGGGCAGATCAGGGCCTTTGCAAGGAGTGGTGCTACCCTGTGGCAGTCACTCAACCACAAGCCTTCCACCTGACCATCTTAGCATATCTGCATCCAGCAGGACTCTAAACCAAGCTTTAACTTTACCTGTGGGCAACTGAAAAGGTAATGCTGAAAAACTGTCCAGGTCCGAAAGTGCCACTGCAAAAGTCTGTTGGCCAGCTAATGCTTAATTATTACGCTCAACATTTGCACTCATCGTTATTACTGATACAAAATGAGGAGTATTGGTGTCCAGGACAGGGAGGGTCAATGGGTTAATGTGTTCAATATGCCTGTGGGTTCGGCCCCTTGGTGAGATGAAGCGGGGTGGTTAACCTAGAGGCCAAAAGGTCGGGAAACCTCAGAGTACTACTTTAGCCAAGCCTCAATTCAGCTGGAGATCTTGAGGAGAGACCCTTTCAACCCACACATCTCCCTTCGAGCTAAGAGCAGCAGCTGCTAAGAGGAGCATCTTGAAGAAGGAGGGACGAGTGCGAAAAGAAAAAGCTTAGCAGACAGGATGAGCTCTGGTCCCAGGACACTTCATTGCTCCTATTAAGCCTAAAGTGTTACCAATCATACGTGTTGTAGGTTTAAACACAAGATCTTTAAATAACTTTAAATCACACTCGTTTCCAAATTTAAACTGAAAAAAAGAACGCAACCTAACAATAAACTTTCCTTTTTAACACTGACTGTATCCATTTTTTTTTTGACTCTGAGACTGACATTAGACTAATCATGTGATATGCAAAATTGATCTCCACAATGTAGCTTCACACATGTTTTCATTGCCCCTGTGAATCCTGCATCCCTGATTGTAAACACATGGACATGAGTTTAGTGCTGCAAAACAAGTGTTCTTTGACAATTAGGCAGCTGTAGATTTTCTCATCACGATGCTCGTCTATGAATGTCTGTCTTTCTTTAACTTTTTCAAGGGACATAGAAAAGAAAATTCAAACCAAGAGATTTTTGGTTCACATAATTAAGAGTTATCAACTTTTATAATTCACAGAGCTTGTCACTCTATCAGCAGCATGGGTGTTGTTTACATTAGCATTGTAGTGTTAATGCTGTACTGGGTGTTTTATACTTAAGGTAGCCCATATTACGGATGCATTGCTGTGGGTAAAAGCAGCATGATCTTCCCAGGGGAAAAAAAAAAAAAAAAAGTTTTCCCACAATCAAGAAAACAAAACATGTTTAAAAATGATCAATGAAGGTTTTTATTAGCTCGGAGGAAATTAGCAATACAACCCATGAGAAACTAAACATTCCCAACAGGTGCTAAATTGCTCTCACCTGTGAAAAGCACACAGCCATTCAAGCTATTTCAGGTGTAAAACAGAAAAGGGATCATTTGCTGATTCTTCTTCACAGGTGGACTCAGCGTGGGCTATTTTTGAGAATGTTTTTTTAGATTCTCATCCTGAGAAATAAAAATTAGCTGTATTTTGCATAGTTTAGTTGGACACTGAACCTCAGTACAGCTGTTCTCCCATGACGTAGTCCAAGATATCAGTCACAGTTAGGTGAGTATTTCATTATGACATATTTAGCTTGTAAACTTTCATACCAAAACCCACATTGTTAAACATCAAATCTATCAATCTTAGACTAAAACTTTAATAATCTTGTAACTTTAATAACTGGAGGGCTTGGAACTCGGTACATAAAATAACAAGTAAATAAATACAATAAATTAATAATCGTTTGATTGAATAATAGTGTTTTTGTAATGAAATTATAATATAACTGTGTTTCTGATTGTACCCTTAGGATTGTGTAATAGGATTTTAACCACTGATCAGAAAGTCATAGAATTTTTTTGTTATTTTTTATTTATTTATTGTTATTTTTAAACCAGGGCTTTATAATGTAAATCAAAATACTACAAATTGCAACACCTTAGTCAGTGTTTTGAATAATCTTTTGCGACACTAAATTTGACATGAAGGGTCTATTGAAATTAACAATTAACAAATGTTCTTTCTTTTTTCTGATTTATATTTATTTGTTTTAATCACTGTTTTTGCTATTGTTGTTTAAACTTTTTAAGTGTCTTTGAGTTTCTCAAATCAGAATCAGAATGCCTTCATTAGCACTGTAAAAGCGCTATACAAATAAAATGTATTATTATTATTATTATTATTAATCCCAGGGGGAAATTGCTTTCTTTACAGCCCCTTAAGAAAAATCACAAATAAAAGAATAAAACGTTTAACAAATATTAAACATTAATAATAATTAATAATATAATTAAGTAAAAGACTGTGAAAAATAAGGGCCAGATAAACACACATTACTGTAGTAAAAAAAGTAAGATTTATTATTATTATTATTATTAATAATAATATACAAATTATATACAAATATGATAGATATTTACAAAAATAATACACAAAATCAAATGTATTATTATTATTATTATTATTATTATTATTATTATTATTATTATTATTATTAATAATAATAATAATAATATACAAATTATATACAAATATGATAGATATTTACAAAAATAATACACAAAATCAAATGTATTATTATTATTATTATTAATAATAATAATTAGGATATTCAGAAAAAAATCCTAATCTTGATGTCAGATAAAGGTTAATCAACATATTGTTTTTTTTTTCTAGAAACATTGTAGATACCTTGCAGCCAGCAATTCTATCCAAATTTGTGTTTTCCTTGTTTAAATAACAAGCTGTTACATGTTGTTTTCTTTTTTTAAAGTAAAGATGTTCAATTACATCATTTTTTTTCCTTTTTAAAATAAGAAACACAACCACCCCCCTCACATATTTTATTTGTAAAGCTTGTAAGCATGTCAGTGACCAGAAGAGTGTCCAGAGCTTCCCCTGTGCTTTAATAGCACCTTTACAAAAAAAAGGACAAAGTGTAGCTTCCCTGTTCAACCTGAATGACTGGTTTGATCTGGTAGTGATTGGCTGTGAGAGAGACACACACACACACACACACACACGCACACAAAGTCAAGCTGTAACTAAACAAGTGACACATCACCACTATCTTGTCATGCATTCATTGTGATGTATGGCCCTGTGCGTTCCAGTTGTTCTTCACCCCACTGTCAGCTTTACGCATCAGGAAACGAAATTCAAGCGCTGCATGTAAAAAGGAACTTTGTGTGCGTGTGTGCCAAAGGGTCAGTCCTTTCCCTGACCAAAGCACTGCTGCTTTTGTCAGGCCAGAATCTACCACTCTATAAACAACATTCTGTCACATAGTTTGAGATGCAAATACAAAGTGCATTTAGGGGATATACTGTAAATACAACCACGCAAAAGGCTTTTTTGGAAGAATGAATGAATGAATGAAATACTATAAAAAAGAAATGTAAAAAAGATGGAAAGATGTGTTATTGTGTTGTACTAATTGCTAATAAGACATATTGCCATATATCATGACACAATTACTATGTAAGAGTTGAGATAAAAGTATAGCTTTCATTGTATTAGTAAAAAAGTAAATAATTAAAATGGTTTAACCATCTTCTAGATCAGCGTTTCTCACATGGGGGTACGTGTACCACGACCGGTACACAATGTCAATACAGGGGCTACTTGAGAGAAATATGAGAGAAATTGGAAAATGAACAAACGAAAGCATTAAAATAATGGGTTGTATAATGTTTATTTTTAGTTAAAAATGAAACATATTAAAGATGGTGGAAATGATCTTGATTAAAACCTGACCTGAAAATACAAGATTCAGTCTTGGTCTCACATCAGAGGAGAAATGACCAGAAATGATAAAAACTACAGAAATAAATCTATTCAGGAGGCACGAAATACCGTTTCTTTCAACTTATTTACAATGGGATTCTTTAAAATGTGTGTTATCAATTATTCATTCCATCATTATGCTCCATAGTTGTTTTTTTTAATAGTATTCTGAGCAAAATTTTGTTGTCAGACAAATGAAGAACTTGGGTCAAAAAAAAGTTTGAGAACCACAGTTCTAGATAATAAATAATTTTTTTTTTCTTCTGCAAAATGTCAGACTGACCTTATTCTTGAAATGAGTACTTCCATGAAACTAACAAACAAATTTTTTCTATAGAGCTTAGTATTCTCTTTTGAAACTACAAAACGAATGTGTCCAATTGATTGGGACACTTCTTTGTGAGAACGTCACATTGAGACGTAATTTATCTCTGCCGTTGACAGTTTGACACCATCTGTCTAAATTCTCCATGGGCCTAATGAGACATCTCAATCCGACCGTATTTCTCTAGGTAAACTCAAAAATATCACCAGACTTCCAAGAGGACAAGTGCTGACCTGACCTTTAACTCGACCTTTCTTTCAAAAAACTAAAGAAGTTAGCAACCCTGTTGGAGAAACTAGTTCCAGAATTACCACACCAAAGCCTTTACCATTAACGCAACAGTAAAAAAAAAATATAAGAAAATGTTGGATTTTCTAAGGAAAACGAGGCAACAAGATAAAAACAATCATATGTCAGACTTTCCTCTTGCAGACAGATTTGGCTCAACTACTTGGCCTAAGTTCAAATGGGTGTTCAGCGGGTTGGGAGTGACGTTCTCACCAGGCAGGGACAACCCAGAGTGTTTGAGGTGGTCTGTGGGTCTGAATTTTGAATCCAGGAGTGAAATAACCTGTCAGAGTGATGTATGATGTAGGGAAACAGAGGGCTGGCAAACGGGGCTTGAGAAATTTTACCATCGTTTTTTCTTGCCTCTCACATACAGGAAACACACAGGCACATAAATTTCATCACTCTCTCACACATGAATAAAATACAGTAGAGTATGTAAATGGAAAGAGAACAAATCACCAATAATGCTGTCAATCTGAAATCCACCAAAAAAAAAAAAATCAGTGGTCAACATTTCTGGTTTTTCTTCTACATTCTCCGCCGTTCATCTACTGTTTTTATCGGTCACTTCCATAGAGACAAGGCCACAAGGAGATGGTAATTATGTTTTAAATCAAAATGTGCTTGTGCATTAGGTCAAGCTCACGTCATCTCTGCTGTATATGAAAGAAAGCTCACATTGCACATCAGCCACTGCCTTTCTCTCACACCCTCAGTTAAACTCCTTTGGTTTTTATCTGGTACATTATTCTTTCCATCTTGGACAGATTCTCACTCGCACCCCCTCTTAATTCTACCCAACCCCAACTCCAATACGCTCCCACACCCCCTAGCCACCACCCCTTGCCTTGCCACTGCCTCTCTGCATTGATACTGATAATTACCACTGAATGGATCTGCAGATTCCCATGGATGTCAGTGGAGCCTTTGGCCTGTTCTGTTGCACCCCTCCTCCTCCTCCTCCTCTCCTGCCTCCTGAGCCTCACTTTTCTCTCTCTCCCTCTCAATGAGGATTAAGAGAGAGGCAAGAGATGGAGAGGGTGCTCATCCAGACGCTAAAATGGTTTGCTATTAAAGTGTCTCAACTGCGCCACTTTGCCAATCAAGGCTGTCACTAGCAGTGAACCACCAAAATCAGTCTCTGTTTCACATTTTTCCAAAACATGTTTGCCTGCTCTATATGAACAAAAAAAAAGGGAGAATAAACTCCCAGGAAAAAACCATGACACTTCAGAAAGACTAAGAAAAAACACGTAGGAAAGAATCCACCTACAATGGACAATAGTGGAAAGTACAAAGAAGCCATAGAAGCAGATTTCCATCGTTTCTACTGTAGCGGCAGTATTAAATGAATAGACATCCCTAGAAGCCCACGCTCTGGAAGCCTGCCAGAAGTAAACGATACCAAGTCAAAACCCACTATGGCTATGCTTTCTCCAAAACAAGTCCAAGAAGTGAGAGCAATTAATTACATTTAAAGAGAAGACCTTTAAAATAGACGACGCCTGGTATAAGTGACAAAATTAGGAATGTGTACACTACAGAACATACTGTATATACATGGTTATTTTGTAGGTATAAGCAAAACCATGTTTCACATATGACCCTATAATGCAAAATGTAAAGGTCAACAGGAAGTATGGACAATCTCTAGGTACAAGCAATAATCTTGCTATTTTACAGCTTCAGTTTGAGAACATCGGTTTGGAGTATGCTCAAAGGTTTCTCTTTTACAAAAATATTGAGAATAAAGTTATGCTTTTGTTTTCTATATCAGTGACACTTTAAATTAGCCTCATTATTGACCAGGTGAAAATGGTTGCCAATAGTTTGTGTGTATCGAAGAGAAATACAATGAGAGTAGCAGATTTTATGAGGCATTCTCAGCAGCCCATGATTCAAATAGAAAACAACGAAGCAGAAAACTAAGAAACACAATTTTTAATAAATTCGAAAGACAAATACTTCAATATTTTTAAAACAGATGACTAAGGGGTTTATCATCAACACTCATTATGCCCCTATAGTTTACTTTGAAACCAAAAAGTTAATACGTCATTTTGAACGAAATAATTATACTTTCCAAAATGATTAAAAAAAAAAAAAAAAAAAACCTATAATATTATTTGGGTTATTTTGAGTTTAAGGGTTTCAGTGTAATTTGCTTCAGTGAGTCGCTACTTTTTAAAAGTTCATTTATACTTTTCCTGTTGTATTTGGTGCTACATAAATGAAATTGAATTTCTTTGAGTTTCTTTGTTAAAGTGAATCACTGGTTAAACTTGGTTTTTGAATGAAACTATTAAACAAACTCGACTCACTAAAAATCACCAAAACCCATTTTAATATACAGTGTGTTAAAACAGTAAAAATGACTGCACCATAGAAGCCCACAGCAAACTATGGGTCATTATGAAATATTTATGCATATTGTGCTCTAATAGCAATACAACTTGCCCTTGTTCCTTATCCAAAGCCACACTTGTGATCAATAAAAGAATAAAAGTTTCACCAGTTTAACATGTGGTGAAGTATATCAAGCCATCACTTAATCCACGATTGCTATTCTCACCTCCAACTTACTTTTGTGTCTGCTTATATAATTTCTCATGACTGTTTACCACAAACAGAGGAGCAACACTGCCCGAGCTCATTATGGACAGGCAGGCTGTAACACACTGCCAAGTCCTGCCCCACGGACTAGAACTTGTGAGCGGTCGTCCTGGAAACCCAGCATCCAAAAAGTGAAGGGGTATACTGGGAGTTGAGGGAGGAGGGGGTGGTTGGTTGTGTGATAGTACTGGTGAAGGTGGTAATGGGGTGTAGGGGGTGGGTATATGATGTCATCCTGTGGCACGGAGGGGGCCAATCAAACCCTGAGAAAATTATGTCACCCTTTGTTGAGTCGGTCCATTCAGCGCTATTGAAGTGCAGTGAATTGAGAGCTGCAGAGAGGTCATTTTTCCCCCCTGAGTTGTGTATTTGTGTATGTGTGTGAGAAAAAAGGAGGGGAGGAAAAGAACGGGGAGGCGGACAAGCAGAGAAGCATTGTGAACATGCTAATGTTGTTGACAATGAGCAGGGCCATAAAGATGTCATGAAACTCAACTTCCAAAACATCAGAACTGGGGCCTTTACTCCCCTTTTCTGTTTGTCAGATGGCATTGACCTTGTACTCCTCAAATCTGATTCTTAATATAATCCCTATGGCCTATGATGCTTTGGGCAACTTGTCAGAACATTGTCAAGCGCCAAAATAAAAGTCTGTGCTAACTGCAATGGAACCTAGCCTAGTCGGCTTTGTTTTATAGCGGAGAGAAAGACAACAATAAGCAACCCCTTGAGGAATAATTGCACCCTTAGCAACTCTGCACTCTTACTCTCCATCCCATCCCCTCCCCTCACAAGGCCAACAGCTCCCACCCACTGCAAGGCAAACTTCATTGAATCAGTGCAGGAATTGACAGTGAAGGACAGTTGAATGGGAAGTCACTGCTGAATTGCTCAACTCATTCAGACTAAGCAAAGCAATATGCATGTTTGTTAAAATGTTTTTGATGAGAAAATAAGGGAAGCTGTGGTGTCTTCAATCTGCATAATGGTAACAAAAAAAAAAAACCTCCCTGCAGTTTGACCTATGTGGCAAAAACAGTCAATTCACAGAAATTGTAAAAAAAAATGAAAACACAGCAGGGGGTAATCTTTTCATGATTTCATCCTTTTGTGAGCATAATGTGAGGTTAAAGACAGTGACTTAGCCAGAAATACACATGTGCAGTTGTTAAATTCATTTGATGTTAAAAAATGTTATGTACATAATAATAATAATAATAAATGCACATATTTCCATATTTTGTAGTAATAGCGATACAATACATCACTATTTCAATTTTATTAATTTTTTTACTGACAGATTGTCATTAATGAAATAAAGAAGACTCAAAGAACTCAAGAAATGTGTTTATTTGGCCAAAACTTACAAACAAGAAGGGATAATAATAATAACAACAACAACAACAACAATAATATCAACAACACAGATATACAGTAGCACTTACTGATATCTAACCACTATTTGATGCTGGCATACCTAACAACATAGTGACATCATTGAAGCCCCCAGTCAAATTTTTCATAGTTTTGCAGTGCATAAAAAACCAACACATTAAAATCTTGCTGTAATGCTCCATAGACTTGTGGAGCATTAGAACTCTGTGCAACAGTTCAAAATATCAACCAATCAGAACAGTATGAAAATAAGCTAAGCTAAGGAATGAGGAACATACTGTACATGTTGTGTTCCTGTACCTGTATACATGTCAGCAGTCTGTAAAAACTGGGCTCAATATTTTAATTCACACTTCCAGTGTTTGGTGATATTTAATCCACACTGACACGGCACCAGTGTAACTAATTAATAAATATGAATCATGCAAATATATGTGCCAGCGTCATTCTGTCAGGAAAAAAAAGTTAAAAAAACTGCCAAATACTTGGTGCAATATGTACAATAATTGCTCATTCATCATGTAAACTATTTCACTGATTTGAGAAGGTTGACTGATCAAATCCACAGGATCCACTCCACTGTCCCAAACTGCTCTCTGGATTGTCTGAGATGGAGCACACGTTGTCAGCAGCCAACATCTGCTGACGGAGACGCTGGAGTCCAAACTGGGATTTCAGGAAGTCCTAGAAACATTACAAAGTACTAATTATTGACTACAGACCAAAGAAACAGTCGTTTGTACTTTATAACATTGCTTTCACAAAGAATATTGTTGAGTAAGAAAAAAAATCTGATTTAATTTCTCAAACAAGATGAGTAAAATCCCTCTCTAAAAGCTCCCACTGTCAAAAAAGAGACAAAAAGACAAACATATGATGTCTTTAACAGGACCAATTTGGTTCCCAGACATGAGAAGGCAAAAGATTCAAAGTGACAAGTTGAAGTCACAAAAAACTATTCGGAAACTCGTCACACTGAGAGGAAAAATGTATTTAAGAGGGAAAAAATGAGTCTGTGTTTTAAATCAAAGCTTCATTCACCTGAAATTTCAGCTATAAATTCAAAGTGACTTTGTAGTAAACACTGAAAAACTACGTAGTCTGAGAGAACTTGTATATTTAAATAAGAATAACATTAAAGAGAACCCAAAACATTAGTTTATAATGACTAGCTGGGTTTCCAATACCCTTGGAAATGCACAATTTCTAAATAGTGCAATTAAAACTGGTAAAATAAACACCTGAATTTTGAAAAAAAACACTCAAATATCGCTAAAAGGTTTTTACGCTTTCACGAGGAGGAATTTCAGACGTTTCAATATTAAAATGTATCACAAAAGCGCTATGGAAACACTTTTTCAGCAAATACATGTCACAGAATGTGACGTACATGGTCAAGTTTCTCTACGAGAAAACATAGCGCGGTACGTGTAAACGAAAGAGGAGACTGGGACGTTTAGCATTATACTTTAAAATTAATACTGCCACATTAGACGTGAAACAACCAAGGAATACGGAGCGTTATAAAAAGGTTTGAAGCGTCCATTTTACTGCAGAAAAGTCTCGCGGAATGAAATTTCACGGGAGCTACGAGGCTCCAAAACAACCTTCAATGGAAACACGTTCAAAGAACAATTATACTTTGTCGACATTTAGAAATATCGCTTGTATTTTGAAAAAATCTGTAATGGAAACCCAGCTACTGTTAGAGGTTTATTTATCAAGAGAAGAATTATGATGCAAAATATGTAATGTAGTGCATCATATTTATCTGGATGTAGAAGAAAAGGGGAAATATGAACTTGCTGCCTCTTGAAAGCAAAGTACATTGTGACTTGCAGGTAGGTAGCCTTTTGATAACCCTGACGATGCTTTCTTTGTGCTTCGTTATCCAGCCACACACAAAATGAGAATAATCTGTCCACCCCCACACACGACAACTCTACTCTGCACTCATGATGGCGCAAAGTGGTGAGACCAGCCTGTCCCGCCTGTTCTTCGCCCGGGGAAGGAACAACATGTCACAGGATAAGTAGTCATCCATCAATGTTTCCCATCTACTTTCCGCCTGTCTGCACTTATGAGCCGGTTTACCTGAGACATGTCACGTTCCACCTACGTAAATGCCATGGCTTCACTCTACTCTGACACTCTTTCTTCTTCTCACTTCAGTATGTCGTACGTCTCTCCTCTGGGCCTCAGACATCATCTTCTTTTTCTAACTCAGAACTTAGTCAACTTAATGATCTCAGATTTAGTTTTGCTTTTCGGCGTCATTGTCAACAATCTTCACTTGACTTATTTACTTGATCTTGGTTTGGCCTCCATTCTGGTTTTCCCCTCCCTTGTTTAATTTCAATGCCTCACCTTGGACGAGATCCAGCAGAGGAACATCAGTGAGCATAGCCAGGTCCTAACCTGCCTCTGAGTCTCAGCCTGCCTGTTTATGCCTTTCTGTGCCTCGAGCTCCAACTGAGGCCGGCCTATCAACTCCTTCATCAGCACATCTACTGTACCTGTCTGCTGGCACGCTGCCATCTATGCACAACTCCCCTTTAGTGAGGCAGAGAGGAGGAGAATATTAAAAACGCTAAAAATATGGGGTAAAAAAACACTACTCATGTTGGAGGTCAAGAGTCTTTGACCTGAAAGAGAACACCCACGTCCAGAAAGTACGCTGGGCATATACAGTACCTCCCATTCAAGCCCCTAACCTGCCCTGCCTGCACAGTCCCATCAACAGGTTTCTTTGAAGGGCACCGACTCTGTGGTGGGCCATCAAAGCATATCTTCATTCAACCCTACACTGAAAGGATCTGAAGCTCCTGAAAGAAGTTATGTTTGAAGTGATATCTTTGTGCCACTAGATTCTTTACTCCGCTGTCACATCTCAGGTTACACAATAAAATAACGCAAGAACACGAGTGTTATTCCAGTACCACCACCCAGATCACATCTCCAATAAATGGTAACAACTAGCGCTAGCGACGTTTGATCAATCATAAATCTCACACTTCAGATGTTTATAGCAACTGTCATCCATCAAAACACGACTACTTTCTGTGGGATTCATATATTCCTGAATTAAGAACAAAGCCAGAGTCATCCTCACCTGCTGAATGTGCTGAGGTAAGGTTCCAGTGTCTTCATGATGCTCATAGAGATCATCTAAAGAAAAAAGAAAAAGAAAAATAGAAATAAGAAAATCATTCAAATTAAGGCCTCATTTAAGGACAAATAAAAGACAAGCCTAGAACCGGAATGACTCAAAAATAAATCCAGCTCAGCTTGTATGTAACTTGTAGTACAGGTGAACTTGTAATGCAACACTCACAACTAAAAAGGTGGGAATGATCATTTGGATGATGTGTTCAAACAAATATTTGATCAAACAAAGACAGACTACTGAGACTGAAGCTAATGTCAAAAAGTCCCTTTTGCAAAGAAGAATAATAAGGTTGACAATGGCCAATTAACAATCTTAGGGATTGTTGCTATTACCATCAAAATCTGTCAGTTATTACAATAAAGAAGGTACTGTCTTCCCGCGGAACATCCTTTTTTTTAATTGCTTTTGTTACAGCCAATTTATGAAAACTAAAATCACAAATAAAAGAATAAAATATTTAACAAAGACGAAAGAAAGAATAAATGTTAAATAAGTGTATAATTAAGTAAAATACTGTTAAAAATAAGGATCAGATACACACACACATTACAGTAGTAAAAATAAAGTAAGGTATATAAAAATAATAATAATAATAATAATAATAATAATAATAATATTTATAATAATAATAATATAAATACACAAATTATATTCAATATGATACAGATATTTACAAGAATCAACTTTTGAGGTTACAGTGATGCATTATACAGTTTGATTGCCACAGGCAGGAATGATTTCCTGTGGCGTTCTGTGAAGCACCGTGGTTATATCAGCCTGGTGCTGAAGGTGCTTCTGTGACTGACCAGCACATCATGGAGTGGGTGTGACTCATTGACCAAGATGGATTTCACTTTGGACATATATATATATATGTGCTGACGTGGTGACGTATCGATCATTTCCTGTTTACACTCTACCGCTGTTTGCAGCGCTCTACTACTGTGTTCTGCTAACTCTAATCAAACTTGTTGTCATTGATATTCTAGCCTTGAAAACACTTGTTTTAATTTTTTACCGTACAGTTAAACGTACGAAGGTTAAGTAAAAAGCAATCTCGCCTCTTATAGGCAGTACAATCTCCTTTAAACTTCCTTTTGTCCTTAGCTTAGCTTAGCTTAAATTTAGCACCTATGGCTTCTCTCTCCTCCCCTCCGCTCTCCTGCCCGGTGTGTCAGATGTTTAGTTACTCCTCGTCCTCCTTTAGGGACAATGGTAGTTGCATAAAGTGTAGCGTACTGTTAGATATGGAGGCGAGGATCAACAATCTGGAGAAGCGGTTCCGCACCCCTGATACCAAAACCGAAGCTAGCAAGCAGGACCTAGCCGGTGCGGACCGTGCTAGCTCTAGCTTAGCCTCCCCCCCGGCCAGCAATGAGTGGGTTACTGTCCGTGGTAAGCATAGTCGAAGGTCAAAAAGCCGCTCGGGACACCACCATGTTCACGTCTCAAACAGGTTCTCCCCCCTCTGTGAGGACAACACACTCACCGGGGAACAAACTCTGATAATTGGCGACTCCATAGTGAGAAACGTGAAGCTAGCGAAGTCAGCGGGCATTGTGAGGTGCATCCCAGGGGCCAGAGCGGGCGACATAGAATCAAATCTAAAGTTGCTGGCAAAGAGTAATCGTAAGTTTGATAGGATAGTCCTCCATGTCGGCACTAATGACTCCCGACGTCGTCAGTCGGAAGCAACCAAAGTGAACATTGAATCAGTTTGTGCTTATGCTAAAACAATGTCGGACTCCGTAATTTTCTCTGGTCCCTTACCAAATCTGACCAGTGATGACATGTATAGCCGCATGTCATCATTTAACCGCTGGCTATCGAGGTGGTGTCCAGAAAACGAGGTGGGCTTCATTGATAATTGGAGATCCTTCTGGGGAAAACCGAACCTGATAGGAAGAGATGGAATCCATCCTACTTTGGAGGGAGCATCTCTACTATCAGAAAACATGGCACATTTATGACATCTCATGAATGAGACCATGTTACAGAGGGGGAGTCCTCCACGCCCCTCTGCGCTTGCCTTAGGACAGTTTCCCTCCCATTGCTATCAGGATAACTGTGTTCATCGCCATGACAACTGTTGTGATGGTGATGAATATTATTTTATGGAGACGGTGTCAGTCCCCCGACCCATATTTCACAATGATTTTAACATAAAATCAAATAAAAGAGCTATCAATTATAAAAATCTGAAAAAAATTAAAATCTCAAATCTAGAAACACCAAAACATAAAACCATTAGATGTGCTCTATTAAATATTAGATCACTGAGATCCAAATCTCTACTAGTAAATGACCTTATCTCAGAAAATAACCTTGATTTATTCTGTTTAACTGAAACATGGCTGTATCAAGATGAATATGTTAGTTTAAATGAAGCCACTCCTCCCAGTCATTTAAATACTCATATGCCACGAGACATAGGCCGTGGAGGTGGTGTAGCAGCTATTTATCATTCCTCTCTCCTAATCTATCCTAAACCAAAGGCCAGTTACACTTCCTTTGAAAGCCTGGTTCTAAATTTATCTCATATCGAATCAAAAACCTGCCAGCCAGTCTTATTTGCGATAATTTACCGTCCTCCAGGCCCTTATTCTGAATTTCTATCAGAATTCTCTGAGTTTATATCAAACTTAGTCCTCAGTTCTGATAAAATACTGATAGTAGGAGATTTTAATATCCATGTGGACAAAGATAGTAATAGCCTGAGCTCAGCCTTTATGTCCCTAATAGACTCAGTTGGCTTTTTTCAAACTATTAATGAAGCTACTCATCGTTTAAATCATACTCTTGATCTTGTTCTAACATATGGCCTTGATATTAATGAACTAAAAGTCTACCCTGAAAATCCTCTGCTATCAGATCACTTTTTAATATCTTTTAACATTATCCTAGAGGATCTCGCACTGTGCAATAAAATAGTTACAAGTAGAAATCTATCCAACAGTGCTGTGGCTAAATTTAAAGAGGCCATTCCTGCTGCCTTAAACTCAGTGCACCATCCAATAAATAACTATGATATTAATTATAACCCCTCTCAACTGGATCTGCTTGTCGATAGCTCTGCTAGTCTACTAAAATCCACCTTGGACTCAATTGCCCCATTGAGGGAAAAAACTATTAAACGTCAGAGGAAAGCTCCGTGGTTTAGCTCTGAAACTCACACACTCAAACAAACAACCCGTAAATTAGAGAGAATGTGGCGCTCCAATAAAACAGAGGAGTCACGAATACTTTGGCAAGAAAGCCATAGTAAATACATGACAGCCTTACGACATAGTCGATCTACATACTATTCCTCACTAATTGAAGAAAATAAAAATAATCCGAGGTACCTTTTCAGCACTGTAGCCAGGCTAACACAAAGTCAGAGCTCTATTGAGCCCATGATTCCTCTAGCCCTCAGCTGTGAGGACTTTATGACATTTTTTAACGATAAAATTCACAAGATTAGAGATAAAATTAGCCACTCCCTGCCTTCACCTGGGCCTGCTGTACCATTAAATGTAAATAGGCCTAACCTAAACTGTTTCACACATATAGGACTTCAGGAACTTAACTCTATTATTTCATCCTCCAAACCATCGACCTGCCTTTCAGATCCGATCCCAACTAAGCTGTTTAAAGAAGTTATTCCCCTAGTCTGCCCATCTTTGTTGGAGACAATAAATATATCCCTATCAATAGGCTACGTGCCACAGTCCTTTAAAGTAGCTGTAATCAAACCCCTTCTCAAAAAACCTACTCTTGATTCCAGCACTTTAGCAAACTACAGGCCTATATCTAATCTTCCTTTTATTTCAAAGATTCTTGAGAAAGTTGTGGCAGCTCAGCTCTGTGAATTTCTTCAAAACAACAGCCTGTTCGAGGACTTCCAGTCAGGCTTTAGAGCTCAACACAGCACAGAGACTGCTTTAGTTAAAGTAACTAATGATCTACTCTGGGCTTCAGATGAAGGACGACTCTCAGTGCTGGTTTTATTAGATCTTAGTGCAGCTTTTGACACTATAGATCACTATATTCTACTAGAGAGATTAGAGAAATTACTTGGAATCACAGGGACTGCCCTAAACTGGTTTAAGTCCTACCTATCTGATAGGTACCAGTTTGTACACGTGAATAATAAGTCTTCTGTGTACACTAAAGTAAGCTACGGGGTTCCTCAGGGCTCTGTGCTAGGTCCAATCCTCTTCTGTATCTATATGATCCCCCTTGGTAATGTTATGAGAAAATACTCTGTTAACTTCCACTGCTATGCTGATGATACCCAACTGTATGTATCAATGAAGTCAGGTGAGACAAATCAGCTATCTAAACTTGAGGCCTGTCTAAAGGACATTAGGGCCTGGATGGACCAAAATTTTCTTCTTCTCAACTCAGACAAGACTGAGGTCATTGTACTGGGCCCGCGACACCTTAGAGAAACCTATGCTAGCCTAACTGCCCTAGATGGCATTACTCTGGCACAAAGCACAACTGTTAGAAACCTTGGGGTTCTATTTGATCAGGACTTATCCTTCAACTCTCACATAAAACAAACTTCAAGAACTGCCTTCTTTCATCTCCGTAACATTGCTAAAATCAGATCTATCCTGTCTCAGGGCGACGCCGAAAAACTAGTCCATGCTTTTGTTACCTCTAGACTGGATTATTGTAATTCTCTTTTAGCAGGCTGCCCGAGCAAGTCGCTTAAGACACTTCAGCTGGTTCAAAATGCTGCAGCACGTGTACTGACTAAAACTAGGAGAAGAGATCACATTACTCCTGTATTAGCCTCTCTGCATTGGCTTCCCATAAAATATAGAATAGAATTCAAGATTCTTCTTCTCACTTATAAAGCCCTAAATGGACAGGCACCAGTCTATCTCAAGGAGCTTGTAGTGCCATACAATCCCCCCAGAACACTACGCTCTCAAAATGCTGGACTACTCGTTGTTCCATTCATCTCTAAAAGTAGTATAGGAGGAAGAGCTTTCAGTTATCAGGCCCCACTTCTCTGGAACCATCTACCAACCACGGTTCGGGGGGCAGACACCCTCTCTACCTTTAAGGTTAGGCTCAAAACATTCCTCTTTGATAAAGCTTTTAGTTAGGAACCAGCTCATAGCTCATAATTAAGATGCAATAGGCATAGACTGCCGGGGGGGGGGGTCTGGCATGCTCGGTTGGAGAGAGGTTGGAGAGGGCGTTAAGAGAGAGGTCATTTAGGTTAGAGAGGGACCGGAGAGGGTCCCATTCCTCTTTCAAACACTCCCTCTATGTCTGCTTACTCCCTTGTGTGTTTGCTCCTGTACTCCTTCTGGCTTTTGTCTTGCAGGTCCGTGGGATCCTCAGTGTGGAGTTACAGAGACTCAGCGGCTCTGTCTCCACCCTTTCCTCTGCACACACCCAACACAGCATAACGTGGATGGTTGTTCATCATAGGAATGGGATCCACACAAGGTTCCTGCTGCTTAACAGAAGGTTTTCCTTGCCGCCATGATGAATTCATGTTGGGTGTGGGATACATATGTATGTGTATATACGTATATATGCATATGTGTGTATCCATAAAATGAAGAGTCCGTCCTTAAGACTGCTCTACTGTAAAGTGCCTTGAGATACCATTGGTTATGATTTGGCGCTATACAAATAAAGATTGATTGATTGATTGATTGATTGATATATATACCAATGGGATTTGATGCATCTTTAAGCTTCTCGTAAACTGCATGACTGATCAATGTTTAATCTGAATAAATGCTAGTTATTATGTAACGATATATACTGTAGGTTTAGTGCTGATCACCAAAAGCCTGCACCCATTACTGCCTTATTAGCACTTAATCAGACACACTGATCTCCCCGTTGCACTGCCTTATCGAATCCATTTCATAACTTAAATATCTTATCTATTAAAGGGACCCCCAAAGTGTTTTTACTAGATATTATTTGATTGTGAAAACATAGAGTTCAAAGGTACTTTCATAGCTGAGGTTCATTCCACAGAGCGAATGACCATTTAAATACTTCTGCTGTCACCTTTATACTGTATAACACTCTTAGCGTTTCTTGATTTTCTAAGAATTTTTAGTTTTTTTCATCAGCAACTTGTGTTGATGCCAAATTTGCATTGCCTCAAGAAACATGACCGAAGACATCTTAGTTTTGGGTAACTTTTATTCGAGTCATTGAGAATCATTTTCGAGCTTAACTGCAAGGTGACAATTCTGAATGTAAACCAGTAGATGATGCTTTTTGTTCTTACTCATATTACATTTGTTTTGTTAATAAAGAAGTAAATGTGTATCCAAAAACATCTAAAAACACAAAAAACGTCCAACTTAATTGGGAAATTCATATTTTTAAGTACAAAAAAGTGCAACAGCAACTTCACAGTAGCTTAAATTTTCTGATTAAGAAATCAGATAACTACATATTTTATAACATATAACATTACAAATAAAAAAATAATAAACTCTTCCCTTAGCATCTCAGCATAGTGTGAATAAAACATTAAACATGCCTGTGGCACACATATAACCTAGTCAAAGGGTAAACACATGTAAACAAAAAGGGGGATGTTGGGTGTGGGATACATATGTATGTGTATATACGTATATATGCATATGTGTGTATCCATAAAATGAAGAGTCCGTCCCTAAGACTGCTCTACTGTAAAGTGCCTTGAGATACCATTGGTTATGATTTGGCGCTATACAAATAAAGATTGATTGATTGATTGATTGATCACATTGGAACGTGAAAAAGTCCGAAAAACATGTGGTGGGAAGAAAAAAAAATAAAATTAAAAACAAAAATAATATACATTTTTAAACTCAAATTTTTAATAAAAATAATTTTTATCTACAAATTCGATTAATCGATTAAATCGACTTTTTGCCCAGCCCTAACTAAACGGGTGAGCTTTCTACTGTCACTTTGAATTTATATGGTGTTGAATAAGGTTAATACGATCAGGTGATATTAAATGCAGTCATGCACAGAATAAAATGCTTCCTCCAAACAACAAAAGCAATGACATTACTATGATATCCATTCAGTAACAAAGAGTCACTCTCTGTCATTGTGTTACTTTGACAACAAAGGCACTATTTCCATGTGTTACAAATCGTGAACTAAATCAATGCTTTCAGATCAAATGCTCGCTTCCCAGAGTTTTGGAGTGACATGGTGCAATGATTCTCACTGTCTCCCCACCTTTCACTGGCATTAACAACTGTAGGTAGTTGAATGATGGTTTAGTTCCTTTTTCTCTCTATATTTCCCATTTTGTCAACATTGTTTCTCCACTGAGTGAGTTATCATGTGTAGGCTTGAGTCACATGTAGCTTAGCTAAGCCTGTAGATGAGGTAATATGAGAGAGGAGAATGGTTGGTCAGGTCTTGATTAGCTCAGAGGTAGGGGCTCTGTCTAATATTGGACACCCCTTTGTGCGGTGAGATTACTACCTTATGAAAAACTGCCCCTGCTGGCCTGCCTGTTGGGATCAGAGCTTCCTGCTTGCCGCAGCGAGTGCTTATGAGCTTTATACACCAAGGAGACAACACATGCAGTCACACACCAAGTGCAGACTCTTAGCGTTCAACGGAAAGACGAGCAAGAGTTCTCAGAAATATTGACATCATGTGTGAAATTAAACATTTACATAAACCAAACGCTGCAAAAAAAATGAAAACAAATCAGTCCCGGACCATGTTAGTTTTTTTTAACTGTATCCTTGTTTCTCCATTGTACGTGTGTAATTATTATCTCTATGTCAACACCTCTCTATGTCTACATGGACGATCCCTACACTAACAAACTGCAGTTTCTGCAGAGCTCTTTGTGAACACATCAGCCTGTAGGTAAGCATTCAAACCCACACATGCACACACGCACACAAGTCTGGGCTGCTGGCACAACCTTGCGCCAGCAGCCTTTTAAACCAGTCATGTGAAACGACCCGTTCCTTTCTGAAAATCAGATTACATCTCTGAGCTGAGCTGAGGTCTGCAAGTCCACACACACGTTTGGAGTTTACATCCACATGAGCACACACACACACGCACGCATGCATAGTGCGCATTGAAACACACTAAATGGATCTTTGCCCACAGACCTCCCTGTATTGGTCAAGGCAAAGTGCTATAGCTAACATAAGTAAACATCAAATGTTGATAAGATCCCATGCGCTCATTCTTGCAATATCTTTCTTTAAAAGGTAAAAACAGAAAATTATCTACAGTTCTGATAAGCCCTTTTCCTGCAGCATCCATCTGCTGTTGGGCAGCACTGCAATGGAATGAGCACAAGTGGAAACAAGTTTACAGTTTGTTTGGCTGGAATGCAAATGATAGATGATTCACAAATGATTCAAATCCTATAGTTACTGAGCAATAAGGCAGGAAAATAACAGTAGCTAAATGTGCTTAGATTAGTGGTAAATGCACCAGTGTTGGGAAACTTTTAAACAAAATGTAATTACTTAATTTAGAAAGTAGGTAGGCAACTAGGTTACACGAATGCTTAAATAAATACAATGTAATATAATTAATCAAGAGCTCTTTTGCTCTTCATTTCCAGGGATCAGAATTTGAACTAATAATCAGCAACAAAGCTTTTGGTTTAAGACTTTTAAGTCAATATTTGGAGGAAGCTGGATGACTTGGAGCTAGTTGTCTGTTTGGCTTAATAAATCCCAGACAGCTGAAGGAAGAACAATCTGTCCCTAAAGGATCTACTAAATCTTCTGTAATCAGAAATTTCTTAAACTGTAACAGCAATTCCCTCTAGCCTAACCAAGAACTCTTCGTCGAATTACATAAAGAAGGGCAAATTACCTCCCTGCCCTCTGTACAGAAACAATCCACGTGTAAATTGTATTAATAAAACAACCTTAATAGATCTAATGAGAAACTAATTGTCACTGCTTCTGTCCTTTGAGCCGTAAAGGTCAGAAGGTGGGTAGTTGTGGGTGGCAGGAAGCGGGAGGGTTGTGCCTACAATGGAGTGTCAAGAGTCTGTCATTCAGTCCGACTCAAGTTTAGCAAAATCCGTTCATTTTCTCTTCCCAGGGACATCTGAGAAGGCCGGCAGTAGAGACCGGCTGCAAGGAGAGCAAAGGAGCAGAGGTACCCCAACTGCACCCTGGGTTGGATTGCATTGCACTGCTCAGATAAGACCACAGAGAAGGGCAAAATGAGGCAGGACGTAGTGGGAAGCTGCCGTTACCTCAGGAAGAGCTCACTCATCCCTCAGATCACCTGCCACACATGTGGAGGAGGCCAAGACTGATTCAGTCACACAGGGACGCCAGCCAGAGGGCCGGAGGACGGATCACACAGCTTTGATTCATCATAGGCCCATCTATTCAGGAAACTCACAGGAGTTTCACTTAGAATGTGACATGTTTCATCAAAGAAGCTAAATAATTGGTCATATGTGTCATCACTAGCAGCTAATAATTAGGCTTAACTTGTTTTCTGTTTTCCATTGAGAAAACCTTTTCATAGTGACATGAACAACGTTTGCGATAGTCAATGTGTTTCCATCATTTTTGTAAATTCTTGGTATTTAAAGTAAATGGTAAATGGACTTGATTTACAGTATATAGTGCTTTATCCCTACACTGAAGTAGGCTCAAAGCGCTTTACAAAATCAGCTCATTCACACACCAATGGGACTGAGCTGCCATACAAGGCCCTGGTCAACCACTGGGACCAATTTAGGGTTCAGTGTCTCGCCCAAGGACACTTCGACACATAGACTGATATAGACAACCCCCTCTACAACCTGAGCCCAAGGAATGTATTAGGGCATTTCTCTGTATTCATAATTTAGTATATTATTTATAGTAAAGAGATGTCGAGGAATTAGTTTAGTCTATTCGACTATTATGTTGTTGTAGGCCAGGGGTGCCCAACCTTTTTCGGCTCGCAAGCTACTTCAACCTACGGCTGCACGATTACGGTCAAAATGTTAATCACGATTATCTTTATCAATATAGTAATCACAATTATTTGTCATGTTAGGAAAAAATCTGTGTTTTTATTAAGCTACTTTTAATCAAACAATATGTGTACAGTTTACAAAATGAAGTTTAAAAAAAAAAAAATTATGTAAAAAAAAAAACAAATTTACCCAAAAATGTAAAATTTTTCAAAGACTAACAGAATTAATATATTATTGTAGAGTGCAGAGTTTGTATTTTAAATGTAAATATTGCCAATGATCAGATTAATTTAATCGTGGCAACCAAAATCGTGATCACGATTAAAAGTCGATTAATTGTGCAGCCCTACTTCTACCACGGAAAACTCTTTGCGATCTACTTTGTCGGAAGCTTTTAATTGTAAATAATCTGATTTAATTACGTCAACTACTACAATTATTAAATATTTGTATAATATTAAAATACAATAATAATATTGAAGCAGTAACACAAACTGAGTTAAATTTAAATTTATTTTGAAAATATAAATATAATCAATAAAAATATTTTGAAAATACAATTTGTAAAATATACAGGTTGAAGAATTTAAACTTTGCACTGAGTCAGAAAACACACATAGCTTATCTGCATTAACTCAAATCTTATGAGTTCTCTGAGAGACTGCTGTTCATTCAACGGAAAACTCACGAGAAGCCAAATTAAGCAAAGGAAAACACGGAGGAATCAAACGATGGAGGGAAACGAAGGAGTTGATAGACCCATGATGGTGGACGACTACTATGGCCACACACGTTAGGTTGTCTGAAGATTCTGCTTTTAGTGGAGCAGGTAACTGAAACAATCTTTCAAATAGTGATACGAACGCCAAACCCGGTAAAAATACTCCTTAGACATCACTCTTTTGAAAAAGTGTGTGGGCCACTTGAAATTCAAGATGGCCACCCCTTTTCCAAGATGGCCACCATGTGGACTTGTAAATGGGTTATTTTACACATAATCTGACCACTTTGATCCATTTGGTTGATCTTGGTGTCTAAAGTAGGTTTTTCCATATGGGAAAGCTAAAAACCAACTCTTAACACTCTAAGGAGCTTCTTTCCACCATTTATAGCAAAAGATGATGCAAAACTATAAATAGACCAGAACATAGGCTTCAAAATATTTTATATGATCCTTGTTTGGATGTACAACTGGAATGTTCAGTTATTTCACATTTTTGGGACATTGATAGTTAAATTGCAGCATAGAATACATCTCACAAAAACAGGGATGTCTGTTCTATTGTATTGTTGGAGTATGCTTGTACTTTGGGGAGTCTTGGAGTCTTCAAAAATCATTGAGGTTCGTGGTGGCAGAGTGTTCACCAGTGCTGAGCCATTCATTATGATTTCATCAGTCTTTGGATCCATGTCAGGTATTGGTGTCAGAATCATCCATATTGGCCAAGTCTGTGCATATTTATGACAAAACATACAATTTTAGAACTGCATATGGGAGCCATCTTGAAAATGGGTGGTCATCTTGAATTTTAAGTGGCCTGTGTATTTTTGAAAAGAGTAAAGAGCCTCTGTGCTAATTTTGGTGCCTGTATCACAATTTGAAATGTTCTTATCTGCTCCACTATTTGAGTGTCTATGAGCGTCTTTGGGCTGAAGGAGCCTCTTTTTCTACTTATCATTAGAGGTTGTAAATGAACAGATTGGTGCACTAGCGCTCCCTCATTTTAAGGTCAGACGCTAATTGTTAAGTTTAATTTCTGGTAAACGTGACCATGCCGTTCTCATTCATATAAGAAGACATGTGGCCCACGAGCGCTATCGACACAAAATGCCTCCGCAATCGACCGGTAGATTGAGATTGACGCTTTGGGCACCACTGTTGTAGGCAGTGACCGTTAATGCTGTAACGAACACACAAACCTTGATGAATTTAGAGAAACATACAGCTCTATGGAACAAATGAAGATGCCTTATAGGAAATTAAAACCACTTCCCTAAAAGGACTGAAAATATTGTTTAATAAGTGGTCCTATTATCAGCTGCAGGGTTGTAGTATGGAGCATGACTGTATAACTATGGCTTCCACACTCACTCATGCACTTACACTCTGGTGCCTTGCATGCCAGGAGAGCTGCCATGCAAGGCACCAGATTCCCATTGGAAGGAACACAGGGCTCAGTGTCTTTCCTGAGGTAATACCAGGAATCAATCCTCAAAACTTTGGAATAGAAGGTAACCATACCAATGAAAGCATGTATGACAGGTTCCTGATCTTTGTGTTTAGAACGCGGATCAGGCCGTATTTTTTCTGTTCCGAGCCCGACGCTAACCCGACACAGTTAAATACCTTTCCGCATTCGGGAACGTCAATAGATGAGTGCCTACAGGGCAGCAAGCACGCAGGAACACAGGTGCAGTGATGTGAACAAGCCCGACATGAACCCATGCATCATTTTTAAATATCTGTCTGAACCCAGCCCAACCCATGGTGTCCCGTCAGGTCGGGTAACCGCGCTCTAATTGTGCGTTTGTGTTAATTTGTGTGATAGTCCTCCTGCTTTCAACCTGTAACTTGCTTTTTAGCTTTATCTATTCCAGCTCTTTAAGAGGTTAGTAATTATGTACAGAATGAATGTAGCAGCATTGAAGGCCAATTTGTAGAACATTTGTATGTTTGCATGTATGAAGTTGTAAATCACACACATTGTTTATATAATTATGGCTGTCATCCTGTTTGAAGACATACATCTGTTTGGATTACTTTTCTGGCTAGAACAAGAGAAATCTGTAAACAGTTTATGAAACATGGCATCACTTTGTATGTAAAGTTTTTCTCAAGATTTGCAATTCTTAAATTTTATTTGTGCAAGACTGTAAAAACTCACACATTATGTATTTGCACTACTTTAGATTCATGTTCCAAGTGTTCAGTCAATAAATAGTTTAAAGGAGAGTTGTTATAACTTACACTAATTGTGCTCATTGCTGTCTATACTTTACAAAGTAAAGAAAATATTCAAGAAGGTTACTCTTGAAATAAAAAGGGCTGTCGACTAACTTGTCCAACATATGATCTGTCTGACTGCACATTTCTTACAACAGATACCTGCAGGAACACACAGCAGTAAAATGATCCACAAAGTAATAACTTCATCTGGATTACATTTCCTTTCTTTTCGGGCTGACGCATGGCTGTTTGTTCTTGTTTTACACCACCGCATCACTCTGTTGCACTTTCTTCCTACACAGTAACAACAGCCCCAGCTCTGAAATGAGGACAAAAGTTTAATGAAAAAAAAAAAAAAAAAAAAAAACATGACCTCAGGCTTCAATTCTAGGTGTTGAAAATGTGCAGACATGCACTCCTGACATCTGGAAAAATTGTGAATTATGGTGATTTTGTGATGCAAATTCTTTCCTACTAAGAAGCAAAACGTGTCCTATTTATCGTCATGTGACAATCCATGTTAAGAATAAAAGTTAATGAGGATTAAAATAAAGTTTGCTTAGATAATGGTCTGAATCAGGGATGGGCAACTGTATCACAGCGGGGTCCACAAAAATGCGATTGTATCTGATCCGAGGGCCACATGATCAACTTTCATGTCAGCATAGAATAGTGACCAATCAGAGCATTAACACAGGGGGAAAAGGATTTCGTCCTTTTTTTGTCTTTTTTCAGTGGTTTTTGTGTTTTCTCTGTTTTTAGTCACATTGTGTGTTTTATGTGTCATTTAGCGTTTGTTATTTTTTTGTGTCCTTGTATTAATTTTGTGTATTTTTGTTGTCGATTTGTGCATTTTTGGGATCAATTTCTGTATTTTTGTGGTCATTTTCTGTATTTTCCTGTCATTTTGTGTAATTTTCTTGACAGTTTGTGTGTCTTTGGAGCCATTCTGTAACGTGTTGTTGTTCTCTGTGTTTCTGTTGTCATTTTGTTTCTTTAAGTGTTTTTTTTTTGTCTTTGTTGTCATTTTATGTTTTATGAGTCAATTTGTGTATTTTTGGAATTTTGTGTGTACTTTGTGCATTTTGCTGCCAATTTGTGTGTTTTGGGAGTTACTTTGTCATATTCCTTCAACTTCTTGAAATACAATTTCTGGAGATTTGCTTTGAGGGCCATAAACAAATGACATGTGGCCCCTAGTTGCCTATATGTCTGGTTTAAATGGTCTCAGATCGCTATCATCTGTGATCAGTATTCAGTGAGAAAAACTGATTTTACAAGGTGTGAAGTGAGTGGACCTTAAAAAGAAACAAACACAGTAATAAATTGTCTTTCCCAAATAAAAATGTCACCAAATCGTCTTCCATCACCTTTTTTTTTTTTTTTTAGCATTGTGCATGTAGTGACCAGGATTGGTCACAGGAGCTGTGAAATGTTGGTTTTAGATAGAAAGTAAACAGTGTCTCCCATGGTGGGCTGGTACCCTACACAGAGTGAGCACATGTTTCCCATTGTGGTTAAAAGGAAAAGGGATTAAAGTGTAGCGCGGCTGGAGCCACAGCTATACACCCCATGGTGGGATCACAGTACTCTCAGGTCTTTGAGTGCTGCTGATACAGCCCAGTTGGAAGTGGCTGGTGTGTGGAAAGACGCTATATGACCAGATCTGTTAGGTGGACAAGCAAAGGGACCCTGAGGCCTTTCCTTAAAGCTGAGGAGGTGGGCAAGTTATTATATTGATAAAGCTGCCTGACAGCGGCACATTTACACTTACACTAAAACACACACTCAGTAAAGATTACAGAAAGGTGTTGACGCGGTGCTGATTGTGCTTTCAAAGACCTAATATTGTGATGTTTAGAAACAGGAACAGAAAAAGAGGAAGAAGTGGATTTCTTGGCTTGAAGCAGCCACATGCAACAATTCCACTGCAGGGCCTCTTGGTAAAATGGGCCACATTCAGGTACCACAGGGGACAGTTAAAGCAGGAGACTGTGACTGTGCAGCCAATTAAAAAACACTTCAAATAGGCCAACAGTGCAAGGGACACGAAGAAGATATGCATAGTGGAGCATATCTGCACTTACCAAAAAGTGCCCATTAAACAACACCCCATGAAGCTCAGCTGTGACTGTGCAGCAAGTAAAAGGAGTTTCTGTTTAGGGAAAGAAAGGACGTTGAGGGAGGGAGGATAATGTATTTATTAGTCATAAATACAGTTTGTATGTACTGTAGGTAATGCCAAATAATCTTTGAATGTCAATCTGGCAAAAAATGTAAAGCTTGAAGTTGAGCAAAACACACATACTGCCTGGAAACGTAAAAAATCATTAACATAGTAAAAATATCATATCAAGATGTAAATGTAATACTAAACTGTTAGAGAGTTGGTAATGTTGCCAATACTAGAATATGCACTGCTAATTCAGTTTGTTTTAAGAGGGACCATGCACAATATTAAACAATTTGGTGCATTAATTGGACAACAGTTAGCTCAATATAATTTACGTCTACCATCCCTTGCATTTTAGGATGTTTGTTAGAATTGTGTGACCATATTTAGATTTTTTAAAAAAAAAGGTTCCTATGCAAAGTACAGAAAATGTATTTAAAATGTGCCTTATCGTTAAGTATTTTTTTTATTTTTATTTTATCTCATCTGCATGGATGGAAAATTCATAATATTCTGTGACTACGAATCAAAATGCAAATCAAGATTTTTTTTTTTAACCTCTATGTTATACTTAACAAGTTTCTTCATGCACTTGAATACATTTATCTTAGACAAGTAACTAACGTAAGGTCTAAAATGAACATAAACACCTCTGGAACATAATTATAATATAAATATTGCCTATGAAACAGTACAAATCAATCTGTCTCCAACTGGGCAATAATAAAAATGATCTAAATAATTTATATTACACAGTTACTTAAATCTATGAGGTTTTTCTCTTAAAACTAGAAACAACTTTCTATTGCTTAGTACGACAGAAAACCTTAGAAATATGACAAATATTTTTAAAAAAGCTGTAGAGAGGAACTGTCAAATAATACTGGTGTAGTGGGTTGAAGACAAAGTATATAATTCTATGTAAAAACAAACCCTGAAATAAAAAAAATTAAAAAAAAGACAATGAGATATGATTCGAAAAAGAAAGAAAGAAAGAAAGAAAAAAAAAACTGTAGTTCCTTTAATTTGCTTGTGACTGTTCATTCAGTTGTGTCCTCAATAACCTTTAAAACATGAACGGGCCTTGTGAAAACATAAGGTCTAGTAAAACTTTTTTTTTCCTACTTAGTGAAATCTGATTCTGACGCCGACAAGTTTATGGATTCCAGAAAATGATGAACCGTCATTCTTCACCTTTTGGCCTCTGAATCACACACACAAACAAAGATAATTACATGCTATGCTTCTGTCAGTCTTGGTTTATCTGCGTATGTTTCACAGATAAAAACTGTCGTGCACTATTGACGTTTTGAGTGTTTCTGCAGATTTAAAGGACCACAGAAACACTGCGAGGATGTTAATGAGCGTGTGCACGGCTGCGTTTTGAAAGTGGAAACATATTTATGTAGCGTTTGGGATCAACTTTATAAAAGGTCTCAGGAAACACATTAGCTTAGCTTAAGAATCCTGTTTCCGCCCTGATTCAGGTAACACCCCACCACCAATAGTTAAAGGATCACAACCACCTCACACTGATTTCTCCTGCGTCATGACTTTCTGATTCCACACATGCCGATTTGAACTTGATGAAATAACCAAAAATATATGACAACTTTATCTTTGCATTGCATTGTTAGATCCAAACACCTCTTTAGCTGCAACCAGGATATGGTAAAAAGCAGAGGTGAAAGTAATGCATTACAAGTACTCACTCACGTTACTGTAATTGAGTTGCTTTTATGGATACTTTTTTGAGTATATTTCTAAATGTTATTTTACTTGTACTTAAGTACGTTTTAAAAGAAGTAAAGTAACTTGTTGCATTTCTACACCCAACCCTTATTCATTTTTTTTTGTTCTAAAATGATCAACGGTCATTGTTAAACTACAAAAAAATGAAATGACCAGAAAACAATCAAATGCATCACATCATAGCCGACCTATCAGATTAAAAGTAACGCACGGTGCCAAAACAACATTGGATTCTGATTATTTTCACCGTTTTAGAGTTCATAAATGTAGCTATACTTAGAGCTTGATCATTTTTATTTTTATTGTTTTCATTGAATTCATAGGTGTTATTTTATTATTTTTTTTAAATAATTGTATATTTTGACAACCCTTTTATTTAATACAGATGCCTTTGTGGAAAAAAAGTTAAAATTCATACATTAAAGTAAAAGTAACTAATAACTTTCACTTTGAGTAGTACTTATTTCGGCTACAATTTACTTGCACTTGAGTACAATTTCAATTAAGAGTACTTCTACTTGAGTAGGATAGGGAGAGGGATTTCCTCCAGACCCTGATCACTGCTGTAAATTAAACTCATGAAACAACAATAACTTAAACCTTTATATATATATATATATATATATATATATATATATATATATATATATAAACATTCCAAAACTACTCCACTGTATGCACAATGCAAATGTGTTGTCATATCTTCCAAACAATCATTATTATACCATGCTAAGATCCCAATTGTAAATGTTAGAGGGTGCAACAATGGAAAAAGATAGGATGAGGAACACATGTAATCCCACTAATCCAGTCAAGGATTAGGAGCAGGCGAATATCACCAATAATAAACAAAAGACTAGTATTCCCGTCTTGTGTGGTTACAGGCCCCAGGGCTGCAGCTCAAACCCAGCAGGGTCTGGATCCAATCCTCCATGTTTATCAGTGCAAGGAGAAGCGACCACTTGTGAAACCTCTATGATAAACACTCTGGGGACAAACTGAGAACGACAAACAGAGCACTCTAAATGACCAAATCCCTTCTCCCAGTTTAATTTACATCCTGAACTCTGATATCAGGCCAAGGTTCTTAGTTCTTACCAATACATCCATCATTCACTCTAGGACTTCCTTCTGGTTAGCCACAATCCATGGGGCCAGGATCGGGTCTTTGTCTTAATTATGTCAGAAAAAATGACACAGTTGCATATAAAGATTAAATTACCCATAGCGTTGTTTAGCTCATTTAAAACTCTGCAGAAATTGCATTTTAGAAAAACACACAAATGATGGCTCTGACCATTTAACACAATTTAAATGATGTATTTTTTTTTTTTTTAAAGAGATCTACCATAAAAGTGTGTTTTCTCCTGTTCTCTAAAAACTGGTACGCAAGGATCCCTGTCGGCTCTGAAATGTAGTAAGATTAAAATAAAATGTGACTGTAATCTTTTTAAATGACTACATTTTCAACTGACATCCTGTCTTAGGTTTTCCTTGCGTAAACTGAGATTATTGAACATAAAGCTAAATATTTACATTACAAAACACTATTATTAATAATCGTAACAAGGCGTTTGATGATTGAACGTCTTTTAGTTAGATTTCAGTTCAGAAAGTATATCATCTTAAAATATTAAACTTGACTTAAAAAACAAAAAAAGAACAAAATTAATCAGGAGGTGAGAAAACATTCTGCCAATGACAGAATCTGCTGGAAACTATCTCAGCTGGCCCAGAGTTAAAAAGAGAACACGTACACAAACAAAATCACTTTTAACTTAGTAAATACGTTAAAACACAAGAAATATGGGAGAAGCCAGAGAGGAAACCTGATACATGATGTTTTTTAATTCGGAATTAGTTACCCTGAATTAAATTATTCGGAATTAAAGTGTTCTACTTCGTACTTACATGGTAATAATTCCAAATTGAGGTTTACATGAAAAACAGGTTTATGTGACTTTATTCTATTCCGCTTTTGGTCTGGTTGTTGGGCAGGGTTCTTAGTGGAGAAGGGGCAAAAGTGACGTATCACGTCTATCGGGAAAAAAACACAACAAACCTTTTTATTTTTGGCTACAACACAGAAAGTCACTTTTATTTGTATTGTAGTTTTGAAGCAGCAGCTCGACAATAAAATACTGTTTCACTTTGGTCAGCGGAGCAGGAGAAGGAGATAAGAACTAATCACCGTAAATAAAGCCCAGTAAAACTCCGGAAAATAATAACCATGAATAAATATATGCTTCCTGGTAAAGATAGTAGCTCTAACAACTGATACAATGATAAACTTGGTGATATTACAGTCTGTTTATGCAGTACGGTGCTGTATTTATTCCGTCTCCTGGTTTTAGTATCACCTGTCGATGCCGATGTCCATGTCTGCGTAATAAGTCTGTGTCCCCGTGTGAATGTCTACATGTTCATGCTTCCGTCCATCCGCTCTTTTCATTATATCCATGTTTTCTAAGGCTCTTATTAAATAAATTGTCTCGGCTCTAGTCCAGGCCGCCTTAAAATTATCGGAATTCCTTTAAAATGGAATTAAACGTTTACAAGATAGATGAATTATTTAATTCGGAATCAAAATCGGAATAAACCAGCCACCTAATTTGGATTTAAGTTTAATTCGGAATTAGGTGTTTACAAGATCAGTTTAAAGAGGAATTAACTTTTGTTCTAAATTAAAGAGGAATTAAAGCTCCCATGTAAATGTGGCCAATGAGCACATGCACTACAAGACAGAAAAAACCTTACCTAACCCTCAGCCTTAAACATACCACTGTGCAGTTAATACTATCTCTCAATGCTTTAATTACAAATATTAATGGCCACTACTGGTATACATTTGTTGCTAGAATGGTATACATTTGTTGCCAGAGATTACCGTCATCACAATCTTGTGATCGAAAAAGGATTTAAAAAGGCTAATCTAGTTTAAAATATTTATAGGCCTATCTATTGAAATATTTAATCCAGTGTTTTTCTACATTTTTCGAAAGTTGCACAATGTAGCGCCTGCAACATTCCACTAGCCAGAGTCAACATGAACAACTTGAGCGGTGCACCTGTTGAGCATTATTTACACAATATTGATTGCTTGCTGAGCCGTCACTATGGAGATTATTGCAAAGGTATGTTGGACAGATAATGTAACGATCCATAAATACTTGGAGAAGTGACAGGATTGGTTGATTAGCATCATGTGATGAAATTGAGCTCAAAGGTAAAGCTGTAAACTGGGTTGTAATGCGGTCAATGCAGCACTCAGCTCAGAACAAGCAAAGGCTTCTACTGGAAATGCACAACACAGCAAGTTTCCCCATGTTTTGTCATTTTTAAATCAATAACCAATAATAAATATGTGCTCACTGGTAAATATAGTACCAGGTACAATGATAAATGTGGTGATATTACAGCCTGTTAATGCAGTACGGGGACGCCTTTAATTCGTCTCCGGGTTTTAGTATCACCACTCCAGTGAAACCTGTTCCGTTTGCCGATGTCAGTGTGTGTAATAAGTTCATGTGTCCGTGTGAACGTCCATCCACTCTTTTCATTATATCCATGTCTTTTAAGGCTCTTATTAAATAAACAGTCTCGGCTGGACTCCAGGCAGCCATCTTGGATTATGTCGTCACCAGCACGTCAAGTTGCCAATGCGTAGAATGACCGGAATTAACTTAAATCGGAATTAAGTGTTTACAAGATAGAGGAATTGTTTATTTCTGAATTAAAATCGGAATAAACCAGCCACCTAAATCAGATTTAAGTATAATTCGTAATTACATTTGGATTTGGAATTAAGTGTTTGCAAGATAGAGGAATTATTTAATTCAGAATAAAAATCAAAATAAACCAGCCACCTAATTTAGATTTAAGTTTAATTCCGAATTACGTTTGAACTTGGAATTAAGTGTTTACAAGGTCAGTTTAAAGAGGAATTCACTTTTATTCTGAATTAAAGTGGAATTTTACCCATGTAAACGTGGCTGTTCTCACTGTCAAAGAGTATATCTGTCTCAGATTGTCTCAACTAGTATTCTGTGGACTGTTACTTTAACCCCGTCCCCATGTGCGTCCCTGGCAAGCACAAAAGCCATGCGTGGTGCAGCTAAGAGCTTAGCGAACTCTTTCAAGCAACACTCTGCATGTCTCTGACTGCAGGGGCTCAGAAGTCCTCAATACCTAGTCTGACTGGACCTCCTAATCCTGGTCTACATGGTTGACTCTGACTGAAAGCACAACACGCCAGAGGTGGGACCAAAAAGCAGTGTCAGGTTCAAATAAGACCACCTGCTAATCGAACTAAATTACATCCACTGAAATCAATGGGAAAGAGAAAAGACTGGAAAAAGTAAAAAGAAAAGAGGTTTTAAATAATGGGAAAAACAAGTCACTGGTCTTCTTCTGTGATCCTGCCTGACAAAAGAACAAATCACATTTCTGCGTCATCAGACTAAGGGTCAAAATTGGCATAGGGTCCCACTAAGCATTGTTTGTGCGTGAGCATGTTGTAGCAGGTTCCATCATTTCCCACAAGAGAGCACGAAGGGTGCATAAACCAAGCTTTCAGCCTTTCATCTTGGTTTCTTTGTATTCTGCTACTCTTGTGTCTGTTGTCTCTTTGCTGTATTGAGCAGAAGAGACTGTTATTATTCCAAACAGCATTATCTTTATTAATGCCACAGGTCTCGGGAGTGTGCATTTTCTGAGAGTCAGGTCTGGACAGAACTGCATCCAATCTCCCTAGATAAAAGCTCAGCGGAGAGCTGAATAGGAGCCAGACATCAGGGAGAGGCCTTCATCCTCTGTCCCTATTCTCAAAGAGAGGGAAAGTGCCTACAAAGACTGAGGTATGACTTTAATCTTAGCACTTTGAGTGAGACACAAACAAGTGATTTCAGGGCAGGTTTCAAAAAGGCTATCAGAGTCACTTTAGGTTAGAAATACAACCACGTGGCATTATTACAATGCATTTCTACGACCATTTGTAAAGGTAATAAAGCAAATTCTTGGAGATTGTGAGAACCATGAAACAGTTAATTATAGTTGTGGCAGTAGCTTTTATTTTTACTGTGTACAAGTGCAAATGGTGGCTCTCACGTACTTGGAGCTAAGGCCATTGCCAAAGGCAGCCATGCGTGACGAGTTATTTTAAAGGTGGTGTGGAGAGCTAACGTGTGGCCAGGCCAGTGCAGGGCGGCGGCTGGAGGCTTGGCTTAGCGACTCAAGCCCCTTCGCTCCAGTGAGGCGCACAACATCAGCTCCTGGCCAGAGCTTGGACACTGATTTATGGGACAGGGGGATTACCATCAAACAAGCCACGAGGACCACCCAGACGGTGGCACAGGTCGGCAGCAGCACAAACACGAGCTCAAACTCCAACCTATGTTTATCATTATACAGATTTGAACTATAATAAAAGCTTGTGAATGACAAATAAGTAGAACGCAAACAGAAATAGAGAGCACTCTCCTAATAGTATAGTTCTAGATAGAGTAAGAATGCTAGAAAATTCTTTCTCACCATTCTCAAAGTAGGGTTTACCCTTAGATTAATACTATAGGAAAGTTGCAATGTACACAAATGACACAAAGCAGAGTGAGAAACTAATTCTAGCTATTTAGTTAGTGTGTAGTTGGTTTCCCTTAGTTTGAATGTACTGTATTTTGCTTTATTGTTTGTTCGTTTTCTTGCAAGTAAACTAAGACCTACATTTTCAAACAAAAATCTACAAATCTTCTCCATATAAAATACATTTTAAAAAGTGCCAATTTATATTCCATTAATAAAGAGTGTATAAACACTGGAACAATTCCTTACTTGAGGTATATCCTTAAAGTGCACATGCATTCTTTTGGTCTTTTAGAATTCAATTGTTCATAAAATGTATTTACCGAAGGACATTGGTTTGTTTTGTTTTCTGTTTATTTCAGTTTGTGTAGTATATCAAAAAATATTCATTATTTCTTCTGACTGACTGGAAAAAAAAAACTTTTAAAAACAAACAAAAAAAAAAGGGTGAAACTGATCATTTAGTAATTCATTATGTAGCAGCAAGTTTTATTTCTAAACTATATGGAAAAGGTTTTTCTAACAAGACTCAAGCTCAGGGTCCCAGATAAATGAGTTGAACAATGAGAGTCGATGACGACTTGGACGTAGTGCAATCCCTAGGTAAACACTAATCTCATAAAATCAGACCGGTTGGCAAACACTTACCTTCCCTAAGCTAATACCACTTGAATGCACACAGAAACACAAAGATAGAAAGTGCCACATTTGAAAAACTAACAACACAACCATGATGGTCATCACACAATTTTCTTGTCTGTGATCATTTCTGATCAAGAGGTAAAGGTAAGGGATGCACGATGGTCTACAATGGAAAACTAAATGACAAACTGTCCTTCATTAAACATACACATGCATTCTTTATCAATTTAAAGGCACTAAAATATATGGACCAAAATGCAGCGATAATTATGTTAAAAACTAGTAATAACTTACTTCCTTCCAACTTAAAAAATATGTTCAAAGAAGAAAGGGGAATTATTTCATCAGAGATAACAGGAAAAAGCCCATCCACAACACAACCATGAAAAGTATAATATAGGAATGCATTACCAAATTAATTGGAATACAGTAGGAATGTGTTAATATTTTTTTTTTTTTTTAAAAAAGGTACAAAGATATTATAATGGTCATATACAGAAGTTATTCTGGGCTACAGAAAAGTGTATAAAAGGGAGCAGTAAAGTGAATTTTAAGTTTTTTATTTACATTTTTTATTGTTTTTTCCCCTGAAACATTATTCTGTATGTCAGTATCAAGAATATGCATGTACAGTATGTGTGTATGAATTAGGCTTTACACCGATCTGATCGGCCAATATTTTGCATTTCATGCAATTAATGTGATAGGCTGTAATGTCTTAATTCGTAGATCCGATCAATGACGTCATTGTCGTGATGAAACTTTGTCTAGATGCTACCACTGTATTGTTTTATCATCTCATTTACACCGAAGAGTTGTCTGCTTTACGTGACACGGATTTATTTCACTCACATTTGTGCACAAAGGTGAAAACCTATGAGTGAACGGCAAACATGTCGATCAGTTTGAGCGAAGCGTCTGAGGACTGGACTTCTTCCCCAGTCTACCGGCTCTGAAAGCGGGGGCAGCTTTTGCTGCGCGTGTGTGTGTTTGTTTGTATGTGTGTGTTTTTATGTGTGCATGCGCTTGTTTTGTTTATTCAGCCTGAGCATGTTAAAAGAGCGGAGCGATGCGCTCCCGTTGACTTTTTTTTTCATAGCGGAGACTTCTGTCCGATTCAGGGTGGTGATGGCTTCACAGCAGTCACTGAGTATGACAAGAGACCCCGGTTTAATTCAACAGCTGCAACAACGTTTATTTTTCCAATCACTCAAAAATGTCATACAGCTTATAATCAATCTGCTCCGGTCACACATGCTCCCTCACTCCGCACATGGTCGAGCAATAAGCACATTCATTCGCAGTTAAAGGGCCATACACCCACACACACACTGACAACAAATGTTATGTTCAGGTCCTGCATGGAAATTATTCAACTCTTCCGCTCCCTCACAGTCACAAGGCTGTGCGTTTAGGTCCCGAAAAATGGTACCGTTTGATTTTCCGTGAATCTGTATCAGGTAATACCGAAGGAATTTGGTCCTTACCTAAAAAAAAAAAAACAACCTGAATTCATATGATCAGATCGGTGATAGTTTTTTTAAACTCACTGATCGGTGATCGATGATTGGCCCAAAAATCCTGATCGTGTAAAGCCTAGTATGTATGTATGTATATATGTATGTAGGAGGTAGGATGGATTATCTCTGCAAAGCAGAAGTGCTCACTAACATATATTTAGACAGATTTGTGAATAATATTTGTGAAAAATAGGTCTTTTGTGTTTATAGAGGGCGACCGTGGCTCAGGGTCGTCTTCTGATCGAGAGGTTGGGGGTTCGATCCCAGTACCTGTCTATGTGTCGAAGTGTCCTTGGGCAAGACACTGAATCCTAAGTTGCTCCCAGTGGTCGACTAGCGCCTTGCATGGCAGTCCTGTCCCACTGGTGTGTGAATGTGAGAGTGATTGGGTGAATGAGCTGATATGTAAAGCGGTTTGAGACTGCTTCAGTGTGGTGATAAAGCGCTATATAAATCAAGTCCATTTATAGAAAATGTTTTAGATGTTTGAGTTCAGCTCATGAAAAATGGGAACAAAAACAAAAGTGTAGCGTTTATATTTTTGTAAAGTATGTATTTATGTACTTTTCCTTTGATGATCAAATAATATTGCGTATTGTATATATATTCTTTTGCTTTGATGATCAAATAATATTGTATTTTGTATTAAAGACATAAGATAAGACTTCTGTCCCTGTGTATGGTCTGACTCTGACCAATAAACCAATCTAATCCTTTTCAAAGTAAGGTTCAGCCTAAAAAACTTCCTGATCATGTGACTCCACCCAGATCCCTTTTGGTTGGTTGTCAGAAGCGATAGGAAGTGGTAGTGGCAAACGGTGGCGGGGTCTGGCTGGCAGTGGACGCATGAGAAAAAAAAAAAAAAAACCTAAATTCCTGCACTATTACCATGGAGATGAGTCAACAGCAGTGGAGGGCGAGCAGATAGTGCTGGGGTGTGTGGGCCACTGACTGACCTGCTGTAGTTAACAATTCATCCCCATATCCGGCTCCCGAATGATTTGGCAAACATACAGAGATGCAGAAGCAAAAGGGCCTCAAAAAGGTGAGAGAGGGGCATCACCCTGGGGTGACACAGTGGCAGGCACACAGTAGCTGGTGGAGGGAGAAACAGCTGAAGGAACAAGGGAAAGGGGCTGCTGGTGAGGGAGGGGTTTAATGGGAAGTGAGAGCGGCTCAGTACACACAGTGCTCCTGATTTCAGTGGAGTCGTTACACACTAGTGATGGCAGTGTCCTTGTTAAGCAGTGTAATTTAATCATTTATGTTAGGATGCCATTTTGGAGGTTGATGGTAATGTTTTGGGTACACCACAACACACGCTGCCAACTAAGTGAGATTGTGGGTCTTGGTGGTGAGCTAAGGACTTAACGACATTTGGAGAGCAGCCGTACAAACAGTAAAAAAAAGGTTGTTACGTCAGCTCCAAAATCCCAAACGGCAGTGAAACAGTTCCTATATGTTTCAGAAATAAATTACTCTTGTAAGAGAGCCTTTTACACAATTTGGCAAGACTTGAACTGTAACTTAAAAGAGATACATCATTCGACCTTACAACAACTAGAAGTGCGTAATAACGCCACATTTTTAAGTATCTGTTTTACACAGGCAAAGTTTTATTGCTAAAAACACAATTACGTTACGATGTAATATCTTTGGAAAAACACAAACTCACCAGAGTGATCCTGGGAAGCGTTTTTCGGCTTGGCATCTGGGTCTAAGGGTTTGGATTCCTACGCTGTGAAAAAAAAACAGAAACAAGGAGGATAACCGTCACTTTGTGCACTCATCACATAGTGTTTCATTAAAATTCCTGCTAACGCCACAAGCTGAGGTAATTAATGGGAAACAGCATTCAATCACATAAGAAAAGGAGCAGGACAGCATCATATATGAATCAGAGACCAAAATAACAAACGAGTAAAGGGTGGATCTCATCAATGTCACTTCATACAGAGGAACCACAAAGCTTCAACATCATATTTGTGTTTGCCAGAATTTGTGTAGAGTTTTTTTTTTTTTTTTTCTCAATCTCAGTCAGCAAATGTTCTCATGTGTAACTTTGTCCACCATCAGTGCTCGCTTCTTCTTTTTTTCCTCCCAAGAACGGCAAACCCAGTCTAATTATCCAATTGGCCTTTTAACTTTTAAGGGTTGAAATGCCAACAGACCTTTTGTGGGCAGTGGTTTTTGGAGGGTGTGTTTGAAGTGAGGACCGTTTACTGGTTCTCAGCTCCTACTCACGTCAGAGCAGTGTTTTCTTGAGCACTGCTGAAGCATTCCAATTCTTTGCAGGGAAATTAGGATCGTCGCAATAATCATCTAGCAATATTACAAATGAAAAAAACAGAGCTACTCTTTCAGTGTGTCAGTGAGAAGAAAAATAGAAAAAAAAACAAGTGGAAAAAGGACAATTGTGATAAAAATAGCAGATGTTAGGAGTCACTTCTCGAAAGGTGTGTCGCTCGGGGACTCTGGGAGTATCCAATGGCTCCTTTGGTATTCTAAATTTATCCTATTCACTAAAATAAAAAGTGAGTTCAGTCCTTGGCATGCAGACTTTCTCCTCCCAGTTTATGATCTCAGTGGTGCGGCGAGCGTCACTCATGACGAAACAGCAACCATAAAAACAAAACTGACCTGCTCAAATATTCGGCACACAAGGAAACAGTCATGATTTGAGGTTTCCTGTAAATGATCTCAATAATTTATTTCAAAGTACAAACTTTCCTGCTTTGTGATCTAAAAATAGATGTTAAACTATTCACACTGTCTTGACACTCAGAGATCTCCACCAGATGCAAACCTTTTTGTTTTTTCAGCAAACAACCTAAATAAAAGTCATGACTAGAGATAGACCAAATATTTCGGTGGCCGAATATATTCGGCCGAATATTGCAAAAAAAGCCACATTCGGCCTTCGGTTTAGTGAGTTAAAAGCAAGGCCGAATAGTAGCGTGTGACGCAATGACGCAATCAAACAACGTACAGTGATTTTGAGTCGGAAAAGTGTGTGCGCGTTGCTGCAGAACCAGCAGCAGCAGCAGCTCCTCCTTTCCGCACACAAACACAACCAGACTCTCTGCTTTCCGCTCCCCATTACCGCGTAAAAGTTGGAAGCTGTCCAATTCCACAACCGAGTCCGTTGATAGCGCTGTGAGCCACAAATCCGTAAACATCCTTATCGTTTCCTCCTCAGTTCAGAAGCGATGTGGGGTCTTGCTGCATAGGCTGGTGTAGCATTTGCATGGAGTGCTAACAGCTGTGTAAACAATGGGTCCGTGGCTCCAAGCAGTGACTCCCAACACGATCGGCAGCAGAAAAAGTAGCGCAGTTTGCATTTACATATATGGCAATAAAGTATAATATATATTCTATATTAAACCGCAGTGTTTGTTTTAGCTGTAAGATAGTTGGAGAGGGAGGAGCTCACATTCTAGGAGGCGTGTTAGGTGACATCACCTGCTAGCGTGACTTTTTACAAAATGTGGAATAACAAGGGAAGGAGGAAACAGAAGTTTTTCAACTTTGGCCCTCTGAATGAGGCTAAAGGGATGTATATAACTGTAGCAAAATCATTATAAAGTGATTTTTTTTTTCATCATACTTCCCCTTTCATGTAGTTTAGTTTTTTTTTGGAATGCATGTTTTGTTTTATTTGAAGGCCTATTAGAAATGAAATGTTTTGCTTTTTTTTTTTTAAAAGCAAAGGCTACTGGAATAATCAATAATGTCAGAATATTCAATAAATACTTACTTTCTTAAAAAAAACATGTCTAAAAATGTATTCTAGGCTATTTATGCACTATTTAAAAAATAGTGAAAACCGCATTCGATATTTGGTGTTCGATATTTGGCCAAGCGTTTATATTTTATTCGGCTTTGGCCACAAATTTTCATTTCGATGCATCACTACATATGACCCATGCCCAATAGCATCATATCATGCATATTGAGCGTATGCCTGTGTGTGGCAAGCCCCAGGGCCAGGATGAGTAGGAATCGAAGCAGAAGTCCCATCTAAGCTCCAAAGCATGTGAGCATCAGGCTTGTAACTAAAACAAAAGCATAAACACGGGCGATGTTAAGGATTACACCCTGTAATAGTGCCGCGGGAAATCAGACAGCACAGGTGTAACCATCGCCACTGATGCATTCTTCCCCATCTCCATTCAGCCAGTGGAGGTCTGACTGACAGCTCATCATCCCCTCTTGTTGTGTGTGCGAAACTTGTGTAAACATCTGTGGGCGTTTGTGTGTGAATGCGGACACACAGGTGAGGACACACACACGCATAGAGGGATTACATTGACCTAATGTCATGTCAAAAAAGGAAAAAAAAAGCCTTAGAGCGCAATACCACACATTCTTTCAGTAGTTGTAAAAGCTTTCATGAGAGAAATCCAACATTTTAATCTTTTTTTTCATTCCTTGAAAGTTTAAATCTGGTCTAATTCATTTATTTTTATTCAAACCAAATGACAATAGCAGTAAATACATCTTAGAAGGTTGCCATTTATTTAATATTGTTTTATTGTATCTACATTTTATAAAAGGAGCTGCATGGAAGAAAAAAGGAAGCAAGCTTATTTTCTTCAGTAAACAGCACCCTCTAGCAACAGCACGTGTTCAGTCTCACATCTCGTTCTTTTGCTTATGAAAAACAGTTTCTGCAACAAAACTTTTCTCCTTCTTTATGAAAAAAATATATTCCCAATCTCTATTCACAATTTTAAAATCCCTAAATTTCTTTTAATCTGTTTTAAAAGCTTACATATGTATTTGTTGTTTACTGAACTCACTGTGACAGAAAATAGGCACAGTGTCATTTTCTTTATTCCATTTGAGCGCTTAATAACAGAGGTGAAAGTGAATAATTCATTTTCCCAAAGTGGGTTGATAATAAGGCAGGGTGTTATTAGGGTGTTTGCTTCAATCGTGTGCAGGGTTATTAGGTGTGATTTACAGGACACAAGAGTGATTAGGAGAGGCCACGCATGGCTGACAAAGCTGAGGAAGCCAAAGATAAGCAGTCTGCACACAACTCAGAGGACAACTGACAAAAATATGAATGCAGGACAAGCCCCCGTTTTCTTGTTGTTTGTCTGTCCGTCACCCTTGTCTCATTTGTTCCCTCTCCTTTCCTAAATCACATTACGCAACCACAGAGGAATGCCCTGTATGTCTGAGGAAGATTTAAAACAAGCGGAAACATGAATTTTTTGTTTTGTTTTTTGCTTGTCTTGTTTGTCTTGCAAAAATCATAAAAATAATTATTATGACGATAATAAAAAGCGCAAAAATAAAATAAGTCTGTCTAAAATTGAAGCACATAGTGTGGTTTGATTCTATTGTGCAGATAAAAAATGGTGGTGAGCTTACAGCTGTATCAAAAAGGTTTATCACAGTGACGCATACACCAAAATGACGCTTATATAAAAAAATATTATTATATATATATATATATATATACATAATTCTTCAATCTCCTCTGAGTTTTTCCCCCACAAGTAATCAATTTTTCTGTTTACTTACTCACACATTGAACTTATACACTATTGAAACATAAAATAATATAAAATGCCTCTAAAAATCTTAAAAATCTATACTGATAGTGCTATAAACTCTCCTTGCTTACTTTTAACTCGTAGTAATATAAACTATTTCTTGCAAGGTATTTTTTGTTTCTGTCTATGCAAGCAGATCAAGTAAACCACAAGAATGAACACATCTTAGTGTGTGTGTGTGTGTGTGTGTGTGTGCGCGTGTGCGCGTTTATACCAAGTTAGCAGAAGGTCAGAGTGGTGAAGTATTAGTACAGTGTTTGCTCTCTTTCATGTACTCCTGGGTACCAGCCTGTTTGAGAGTTTGAACAGTGACGTGTGAAACACATAAAAACAGGACGCAGCGCCACTCTGTTTATTTAAGAACACCCAAAGAATGGACTGCCATTACAAAACAAATCTCTCAGTCTGCATTTCTTTCTGTCCATCAAACCCTACCTGTTGAACCAGATATGGAACGCAGCGGAAAAGGAAGTTATAAGAAGAGCTACTTGATGGGAAGGTCCCTTTGCAATTTGTTTAAAAGGTTGTTAACTCACCGACCTTCTCTCCCTGACCTTTGGGTAGAGACATGAACCAACATGCATTTTTTTTAACCTGTACATAAGCATAAATGTACACAATAACACTGTAGACTGTAAATATGAACAAAAAAAAAATCCTCATTTAAAATCCCATTTAGTTTGATCATGAACAATTACATAAAATATTTGAATAACTCAATACAAAATATAAAAATCTAACTGGGAAATTCCAACTACCGGTAACTGAAAATATCATAAAGTTAGAGTGACACTGAGTAAACTAGTGATGAAAAGAGGAGAGAGGCCCCCATTCCCTGTCGACCTTCATCCTTGTATCAGAGGAGCCACTGGGTGAACTGGATGTGATTTGTATGTGTGTTTTTGAAGAGGGGTGCTCATAAACAGCCATGAAAGGGGCCCCTCTATTCATCTCCCCAGCCGAGATGCGCTTCATTGGGCCAGCCTTTTGTTTTCAACTGTTCACAAAACCTTAAGCAAAGAAAAAAAAAAGGGGGCTGATTTTCTCTTTCTCTGGTGTGTAGGAAAATGATGCCATTAGATTGGTGCCGGCTTTAGGTGGAAAAAAGGTTTCGGCAGTGCTTGAAGTGATTTAAAAGATGCAGCGGAGCTGCCTGCAAATCCTATTTGAGAATAACACTGGGAAAAAATAAGGAGGCAAAGTGCCAAGCTACTGATCATCCTATAGTATGCAAAATTGTTCTCAACTCCATGAGTGCCGTGGATGTTAAAACAAAAGAAGAGGAGCATTCCTTTATCACGTGATGAGGGCCAATGTGCTGCGGTAGTGCGTGGGGTCAGGAAGTTCAACAAAATTCCCACGCTGCCTTACACCATAAGAGCATGGTTAAAGAGTCCACTACTTCATTAGAGAATGGTGAATTTTAGGGCAAAGTGTCAGAACCCACGCTGTGATGAGCCATCAGGAAAAAAAAGAGCACATTACAAAACTAGCTCATCAGCATTTCAAGGCCTACGCACCAGCATATGATAAAGCCATTTTTTTTGCTGGTCAATAACTAAAACATCCACATATTAATGCTGTAATATCTATGTAGAAAGTGAACATGTCCTCAGACTGTGTCATTGCAATAACTCAAGCAGGTGATACTTGCTTGTCCAACCCAACAGTGCCAGCCAATGGTATTGTGTTGAGAATGTGCCCGTGGTGGCAGCACAGCACAACTCGCTAACGGAATTATGATAATCAGATGGGAACAGATGCACAGTGCCAAACAAGGCAACTTGTAGTGTGTGGTTCGGTCTGTTTCTATACAGCAGTGTGCCATAACTGATTTTCCACCATGACCTTTTAACATTTCAACTATTGACCGCATGTCAAAATGTGTGTTTTCATGTGACATTACAGGTATCTAATGATTTCAGACCTGACTGTACTTCTAAGGGGGAAACTAAACGCTATGGATTTTCACAAGCATCACTTTATTTCTAATTCATTATTTAAATACCTAAACAGCATAACATTTTTTTTTTTTGTCAAATGAAACCACCATTTTCCTGTTCCTAGCATTCACACAGGTGAGCTTACAGTGAGTCTAATAGAAACTATGACTCACATGTACTCACACAAGATGGGTTTTCCCCCACGTGGCATGTTTGTCAGCTGTCTGGCCTGCCATGAAACTCCGCCTCTGACTGGACAACAGCTGGGTAGTCAATTGCCCCTAAATACCTGACTTATCAGTTTACTTTAGGTAAACAGTCCCAGAAAAAAGTTTCTGCAGTCGACTGTTGACTCTTCCAGGATGTGGCAGTAACTTGATACACAGTTTTCTTGTGTATTCGTCTGTTTATCCTCAAGGTTTGTGCTCAACGTTTCAGAAACTGGAGTTGATACCAGAACGAGCAAACCTTTTCCGTTCTGCTAATTAACAGATGCAACGACCTCCAGATAAGGAATAGTGACAAAACAAAAGCTTCCTTTCTGCAGTGCTTCCAACCTGTTGATCTTCCAACCACTGAATATTATTCAAGAATATATTAAAGATTACGAACACACAAGAAGTTAGTAAGTTTGAATGTCTAGATCAGTAGAGCTGGGTTGGTGAGCAAAGAATGACTGGGTTGCATCAGGTTTGAACCTCCGTAACATCTGGCACAAATCCAACAAACGGATCCGGGCCTTTGTCTGAAGTCTAAACGCACAACGATCCAGTAATGGTATGGATCTGGATTACGGATCTGGATCTGATGCGACTACGACGTGGCCCACTTCCATTTCAAATTGAGTTTGGGCACAATCCACTGGAATCTGTAACACAGGTTTTGCCCATACCTGTAGAAAGTCAATAAAACAAAAGTCTAATTTTATCTTGAAAAGTAATTGCATTTTGGATCTAGCACGTCAGCCATGAGTGTGCTACAGCCGGATGTAGGAGCGTTAAAACGGATGCGGCCCAAAGACTTTTACTATGTGCTAAAGGCCTCACTTGACGACACTTCAATACCTACAGTATGTGTCATTGCGGAAGCTCTTGATTGCTAAAAACTGCAAGACCGGTTGCTGCTCTCTTGGTTAAATCATCATCTATTCATACTGTACTAATAATATAAAAAAAATAATAGATGTGACAATGAAGAAACTTTTTTTAACACAACTCTAAACTTATATAAACTATGTATAAAAAAACTGTAATATTTAATTTGCATATCAATACACTGTTCACTGTCTATCCTTGAATAAGAAAATATTAAGCAGTTGATTATTTTCAACCCTAACCAATTAAAACATTGACTATTCATCACTCAAAGTGGAACAATTAAACTTTAGCTGCAAGTTAAAACAAGTTCTTATTGTTGTTGTTTTTTTGCCTTTTAATGAAACCAAGTACCAAGTTCTCAAGCACTGAAATATAACCAGAGTGGACTCTGACGGCCATGATGTCAGTGGAAGTCTTTTTTTCCAGGATGCTTGATATGGGTCCTGTGGACTCCTGCTGATAAGATTGAAGAACAGGTCATTACGAGACCCTCAGCAAACTACCCGTTGACTCACAATGCTGCCTCAGTTCCAGCTATCGCACAATCTCTCCACAGACCACATGTGGGCTAGCCGGACACAGGTAATCAGGGCTGTCAGAGTCGGACCGGCTCCTTTTACACAAACTATAGACCATCCCTCTGCAGAGGCAGTGTGCAGACTCATTAATAAAACACACAGACTGAGTTTGGTCTTTTTCTGTAAACGTCAAGATACATTTCCATGCTTTATGATTGCAACTGACCCTCCTTTTAAAAGCGCTGCCACTGAGTCTCTGTCGAACCGGTTGGTGGTGAAATCATTCGCCGTGATCCCCGTTGTCATGGATACACCCGGGTGTTGCTCACGAGCCAAGGTTGAAGATTCGTAAAGCCAAGACGCTCACTTATCTTTCTCCATACCACAGTGTGTCAATAATCAGGAATGCACTGTCTAAACTAAAGCATTGTTCCTCTGCCAACTAAATCACATATATACACACAGGTAGTGCCTCTGGGCTTTGACGGCTGTGAAAGGTGAAAAGAACTCAAATACGGAGAAACAACAATCATCAACGATGAAAGAAGAATGCTTTGATATCAGTCCAGGCAGCCTAATACTGTCAAAGCTTACAAAAAGGATACAACGTTAAATCACAGTGTAAGGGGGGGGGACGTCAATCCAACTGCTGCGGACTGACAAAAGGAGTAGCATCTTTATACATTAAGACTAGATTGAAGCTTCCAAGAGGAGCAGCTGCTGACAACAGTTTGATTTCTTTCAGCTACCACTAAGCCGTTAGACAGCAGGAAATATCCTCTTGATGCAGTCCATTGGAGTCGATTTTAGATTTAAAAAATTAAATATTAAATAATCTCACACACACACACACACACATACAAATCTTTTCTTTGTCCACAAAAGCTCCCAAAGCACAATCACAGGTTCCCACAGCTCCTTTGTCGGAGTTTCATTAATTTTTACTTTTCGCCAGAGGATGCGTGCTGGCAAGATGCCCCTTCTCAGCATGACAAGGAACTTTTTCAAAGCATTTGTCATCAAAGTCATTATGTTTATATGTTTAACTTTAGCTCAGCCATCTTTACCCACAGCTTGTAGTTTAGCACAAAACAATAGCCTTCTTGTTGTCTCTTTTCCTTCGTATTTCTTTTCTTTTTGTATGTTTGCTTTTTGTTTTTTATCCACGTACTGCAGTACTGAGCTTCAGTAACGCAGAGAATGGGCCAAACGGATGCGGCCGGAGCGGTAAGAATATTGTGGGACGCCCCGGGACTGAAAATGTCTTCTTGAGAGCTTTCTGGTGTGGGGTGTACAGCCGCAGACGGTTCTACTTCCCAGAGATGCAAAGCCTTGCTGCAAGCCACAACAATAAGCATCTTTGTCAAGTGTGACTATTATCTGTACACGTTACTGTAGATGACAGGAGGGCAAAACACAGTGAATATCCTATTTAATGAGCTCCAGGTATTTGCTTGTCTCAAAAGCTGAAGCTAATCTTATCATCTCTGCTCACGTGTATTCAAGTGGGTGAAGGAGCAAATTTAGCAATAAGGTCTTGAAATCTGTTTAGTTAAAATGCACATAAATGCCATTCTTTCAAATCATACTATTAATGCAGCAAAATGTTGTGTCCTTACAAATCTAACAGTATGCTAGGGGTGTCCCGATCCGATATTGATATCGGATACTGGTCCGATACCAGCCAAAAAACGAATATCGGATTTTAGCGAACTGCATCTCTGATATAATATGCATTGGTTTTCGGATTTATTTTTTCAAATTCAAATTTTTAATTTTATTTTATTTTGTTCAATCATTCTAAAAAGTTAATTATATGTAATCCATTGGTTTATAACACATGGGTCTGTTTTTTTTTAAAAATTTTTAATAATCAAGCCTTTTCTAACATTCCACACTACAAAATAAGTAATAAAAGTATGTATGATTTGTGCTGATATGATATTGAATCGATATCGGTATTGGCCAATAATCAAGGCTACAATATTGGTATCGTATCGGTGGTGAAAAAGTTGTATCGGGACATCCCTACAGTATGCATCAACTATTTGGTATTCAATTCTTATCACACTGCCATGTTTTAATTTATCCAACGTATTATATTTGTATACCTGCAATGTTTTTGTGTTGTTGTTGTTGGTTTTTTTGGATTTCTAGCATTACCACCTTTCGCCATGCACATTTTATTGATTAACCTTCTTCGATGTTGCCCAATGGGATATTCTTCACCACCAAAGGTTCAAACTTGTGTTCCCCTTTTATAGTTTAGTTTGTTAGAGACCAGACTTGCTGAAAACCACAAGCAGTAAAAATATTTGCAAATTTAAAAAACTCTTGTGAAAATCTGGTGTTACAAGCAAATCAAAACTTTAGTTAACATTTGTATGTGTCTTACTTGTCTATTTCAATAGTCCTAAAAACATAGGGCACTACAGCTTGTGTGGCTGCCTGAGAATATTCAAAGCATCAGAAAGGGTAATAAAAAAGATCAACTTTTTATTGGATGCAAAAATCTTGAAAAAAATAGAATTAAAAAAAGTTTTAAAAAAAAGTGTAAAATGGAATAAATGATATGGATTTTCCAGCCATTCAATATGTGTTATAATAGTATCATGTGATGATATATTTACTTAGGTTGATTGCATTTCTCTTAACAGTATCTTTGTGTGTGTTTTGTATGTATACTTTAAAGAAAACTATAAATTTGAGATGCACGTTTATTTCCTGTGGTTAATCATTCAGTCAGAATGTCTCTCAGTTCACAATATAGTTTACAATAGGCTGGGTTTTATTATATCCCAAATGAAAAATTTTTCTTTGGCACAGACAGACTAAAATAGGTTCACTACATTTTTACACCTTGTTATAAATGCTCTATGACGACGTAAAGATAACATAGACTACTTTATTAAGTCTGCAGACCAGAGACAGTCAGACTGGAGGCCATGACTTCCTTTAGCAAATTGCAGCTTTAACCTGAACTTGACCCTTGTTTCACCTGATTGAAGCGCCCATATCTTAGAAAAATCTGGTTGGCTGAGGACTATCTGACCCTGGCTTGTGGAACTTGGCCCTCCTTTCCTGGCAAGTGCTCGCTCGTCCTGATGTCATGAGTCTAATTGCTCTCGCTGCGTGGGATGTCTGATATCAGGTGTGTGCACGGGCTTGTGTGCATGTCATCAAAAGCCAAGCTAACTCTTGCCTGCAGTGAAATACACACATATACACACATACACAAACACACACGTCTTCCACCTACACAACCTATCATTACCTCTGTCACAAAGCTACATCCACAGCAGGCCTCACAAGCCCTGACAACCACCGCCACACACCTGGAGGGCCCAACACTTTAGTTCCCAGCCCTGTGCTTCGTAAACACAACATTTTAATTCACTTAAACACATCACACGATCACACAGTAACCTACATACTGTATATTTTGCAGCTTCAGCTACTAGCTTGTGGGCCATTTTCCTTTTATCAGACCAAAAACTTTCATTTATTCTTGTTTTTCTTTTAAGTTTTCCTTATTAGTTTAGCAAAACAGCACAATTTTTGCAAAATTTCACAGTAGAATTAGGAGATAAAATAATAATTTCTAAATTTCTAAAAGTTTCAAGGAGCTGATAAGATTGTATCAACTTTGTTTTCCTGAGCTGGAACTATTTGAATGTGTAAGACCGTCAGAACAGATAAATCCACTGTGCAAACATGGCTGACAATACACACCTCCGCTCAGGTAAACCACAACAAATCAGAAACTGCGCTATGGGCGTCATTGTGACAGATCCAAACCTGCAAGTTAAGGGTGCTCATTGCACACGCATCCTTTAGTCAAGGTTTTTGAATGGAACAATGGGAGACATCTGGAACGTGCTACCCCATTGATGCCTTTGAGAAGGCAAGAATCACAGCAGTGTTTGCCCTTCTTTTGTCCCTTGTCATGTTACAAGTGTCTCGGGTCCGTGCTTGCTTGCTTGAACCACGTTCTATTCAGAGTTTGCTTAGAGTGTAGCAGGTCACTCTTAAAGGTGTGTGAAACCAAATACACTGAGGCAAATAAGGAATCCAGAAAAGCAGCCTTCCAAGTCCCATCTTACCAGTTACTAATCCTAAAAGTAAAACAACGCCTTCCATTGCATGACTTTGGAAATTAAGGACTTGAAACTGCAGGAGCTACAATATTAAATTATTTAAAAAAAAACTCAAACAGGTTACTAGCAAAATAACCGACAACTTAACGACATAAAAAAAAATGTAAAATGTTAAACCATTACAAAAAATGCAGGGCACCATTTCCATATTTTTGCGAGAAATATTGACAACTATATATATATATATATATATATATATATATATACATGTGATGATGTCATGGATTCTCTCAGAGTGATCAATGTTAGACAGGTAGTCATGGTAACACAGCTCAATGTTGACAGGTAGTCATCGTAATCGTGAGTTTACCATGTTACCATTCCCGGAGCGTGTTAGTTGAGCTTGAGCTGCTTGGCGGAGGTCTGCGCTCTCTGAGTGCTTTACATTTACTGTAAGAAATTATACATTTACAACAAGAAAATGAAATGTTTGCTATATATTTGTTGGAAGATAAACCACAAATTCTAATCCCAAATTATGATGGCTTGTGTTTAACAAGTAGTGACATCACGCTACAACTTTTTAACTTACTTTGCAGACTTGGTGATTAACTAATACCGATATTGATCCGAGACAATATTAGCATGAATAAAACGTATTTTCTTACTTATTTTGTAGTGTGGCCTGTTAAAAAACTTTATCAAGTGATATTACTCAGAATACAATGGCCAGAAACAGTCGGTAAGAGAAAAACTGACCTATTTATTATTAACCATTGGATTACAGATATTTTAACCTAAAAAAAAAAATCAATATTCTTTGAAGTTGAATAAATTAAAACAATTTAGAAAACTCTGAAAAATAACCTCACTAAAGTCAATAAAATCAATAGATATTATTCCAAAAACTGGCCGATATATTCCTATACTCTTTTTTTTTTGTGCTGATATCGTAATATCGGATTGGGACACCCTTAACAAAGAGTGCTGATTATCCTTCTTAATCAAATCCAACATAATTACACTACACCACAAGAGGATGAATTATTGCATTTAGTAATTTAATTAATGTCGGACTAACTGCTGCTACGATAAACTAGCTATTTTTTAATACAAATTTTTTTTTTTTACTGCAATGTGATAATATTACAAAATGTCTAATTGATGTATGTCATCACCACCTATCCCAGAAGCCCTCACTTTTGAACAGTGTTTCCATACGACTGAAGGAGCAATAGTCCTGTCACAGATGTCTCTACAATACATGTCTCACTTAGTAAAAATGGAAAAAATGATGAATCCAAGTTGGACTTACATGAGGCAGTAAAAAAAAAAAAAAATACAGGATGTTTTACGGCTTAACTGATACTCGAGCACCAAAACAACCAGAAAAAATATTCCAAACAGACAGACCTTTCAAGAAGCAATTTCTCTTCTCCTAGCTTTTCTACAAATTAATTCAGAAGGCAGGACAAAGAAACAAGCAGTACTACACAATATATGTTTTGTAAGATTATGTCTTTATCTGTCACTGTTTTCTGTAAACAGACTTTTGGAATTTGAAGGATTGAGAGAAAAGGCAGGTATTTTACCTAATCAGCCTCATACGCCCATCAACATAAATACCTTCTCTAAGAAGCATTACCATGTCTGAGCATGCCATTACTGATTTCATGCACTTTCATGCTCAAGACATGTTTGCATTATCTGACTAATACAAACATTTTTTTAAAAAAAATCCACTTCCATTTCACATTTGTAATATATTAATTTGAAATACATTAGCACATATGTATGAGTTTAGCTTAGAAAAAAAAGTTCTTAACAGATTTAAACTGTTTGAGAATGGAAAGGATGTTTTCCCAGAAATGCACAAAACTACATTAAAAAGATACAAAAATACACAAAATGACTCCAGAATCACACTACATGGCAACAAAAAACAATAATTGTACAAAAAAATGTACAAAAAGACAACAGAAAGATACAAAAATACACATAATGACGTAAAACAAAAAACTAAACAATATTTATACAAAAGGACAGAAATGCACAAAAAATTACCAAAAGGCTCCAAAAACACACAAAATGACTCATACAGAATACAGAAAAATACACCCAAACAACAACAAAAATATGGAAATGACTCAAAATACACAAAACTAAATATTTTTACAAAAAATACTCAAAATGACAACAGAAATGCACAAAACTACACTAAAAAGGTACAAACATACGCAAAATGACTGCAGAATCACACTACAATGGCAACAAAAAACTATAATCATACAAAAAAATGTACAAAAAGACAACAGAAAGATACTAAAATACACATAATGACTCCAAAAAAACACATTACAGAAAAGTACACCAAACAAAAAAATATAAAAATGAGTAAAAAAAAACATGCGCATGTCCTGTAGAATTAAACCAGGGAAATCGCACATGCTATTTTACTTTGGACCCGCAAATGTACCCCTTTATAACACTACAGAGTACTGAGTATGTACACCTCTTTGTACATCCAACCTTCAAACACATATTCATTTGGTCATAATTGACAATTAGTTTTCCCAAATTATGGACCACAATCTAATACCGAGGTAGGAGTGATTTTAAAAGATTTACTCTTTATTTTGTACGACTATGAAACTGGATTAGTGCTAAGATAATTTCAATGTTTGAAGCCTTAGTCCCCTAATTGTCATGATCAATTTAGCCCATATATCTTAATCTGCTTCTTGTTAACCCATGGCAGCAGGAAATGACCTTTGGGCCTGGGGACAGACTACTGTACTTTCCCAATCACATCCATCGTGTGCCTAACCTTGAGTGAAAGCTTGTAAAGGAGGGGTCTGTCTTGGCGTCCGGACACAGAGGAATCACTTACCACTTTCCCCCATGAGACCCTAGTGGAGTAACACTGAGGGGGGACTCAAATAACAATAGTTAGAGGGAGGGGCAGCATGTTTCCTGAGATCACATGTTGTGAGGAAGACCACATCCCTTGCCAACCGGCTGGTGAGGCAGCCTAGCTGGCTGTATGCAGAGGTCCACAGGGTGAGAAAAACACATGGTTTCAGTTTGGATCCATGTTAGACTCAGAGGAAAGAAGGGGCCTGGTAGCAGGAACCCTCCAATTCTCACTTCCTGCTCCTGCTAGAAATGTGATCTGCACGCCTGGTGTCCCCATCAACACAGATCAACGTGTTCACTAGCCAGTGGAGGAGATGGTGTATCCATGCCCGGGACAACCCATCACACTGAATCAGCCTGTCAGCACCCTGAAATCCAGGCTGGTGTTTCCCTAATGAGGTGGGGGTACACAGCAAAGACAATCCCATTCAATCATGCCATTAGTATAACGGCAACAGGTTAGACGACATTTCTTCACTTTGACAGGAAGCAGTTTCCAGAAATGGATGCCAGTCTATAACTAATGGCAGTGGGCAAACATTGTTGCATTGTGTTGTGTTGTCAACTTGCTATTTAATGACAAATATATGGCCTAATGTATGACTGACACATTGGGAGAGGCTATGATTACAGGCTTGTGCAACAACCCTGATCATTGTCACTACTATGTCACTACGCCTAGACGAACGAACTCCAGTTGACCTCCAGGTTCCATCTCAATAAAGGACGATGACTCACCTTTGAAAACTACAGGTTACATTTGACCAAATAAACATGCCGCATTAATAAAACCACTGGAAGGAGCACATATGTATCGTTGACCCAAGTTTGAACTAATCATTTCTAAAAACCGGGCAATAAAAAGAACAACTGCAGTGAACCAACACACCATTTACAAGGAAGAAACCACATTCGGTTTATGACAAAAGACGTGTGGGTCAGCATGTGTGCTCTTGTGTGTCCGTGTACGCCACATGTGTAGCAGAGGCCTTTACTCTATTGTTTATGCTCAGCTGTGTCTGGGTCAGAAGGGCTCTTGACTGAATTCTTGCCCCAGCATGAAGACAGTTTTAACAATGTTGTTCCAAGAGGAGGAATGATTACATTATAAAAATATGCCACACCATGTGTCCTACTGAGAGCCTAAACTACACTCTGTACAAGCCAGCAGGCCCCAATCCTTACTCACACGCTGGCACAACCTTACCAACTATAATGGCATTTGGTGAGCTGCTTGATGGAAACTCTAAAGATCGCTCTACCTTTTCCACAAGATGTCCTGTTGAAGTGTGTTTGGACTAGATGAAAACATCCTGTACCATGGTGATTAGGTATTGTGATGTAAAGTGAAGCAATGTGCAATCATTTCGTTAATTAGTCCAGTGTTTTTCAAATGGGGGTACGTGATGACACTACAGGGGGTACTTGAGAGAGAGGAATATTAACAAATGAAAGCATTAAAAATGTAGGGTTTCATAATGTTTATTTGTAGTTAAAAATGATAGTGATACTGAATATATATATAAAAAAACACAGAAATTAAGAGAAAAATATACTGAATAATAAAAAGAACAGACAAACAACAAAAAAAATACACAAAACAACAAAGACAAACTAAATGAAAGAAAAATACATAAGATCACTACAAAATACATAAAAACAACAAGAAAAATATACAAGACGACACCAAAAACACACAAATAAAATCAACAACACATGGAAATGACACCTAAAACACCCAAAATGACACGTTTTGGTCATCATTGAATACAGATGCTTGTCAACGAAGATGCTCGGGACGCGCGTCAAGGGGAGGGGCTTCTCTGTTGCCGATGGTGTTTATACAAAGGATGATATTGTGGCGATCAGTTACGTTCATAATTCACCCAGTGACTGTGAAGTGGTGGGGAACATTATTGTGTTGAGAAGGCTGTGTTTCCGGATGTATTTTGGTGTGATTCAGTGTGTGCACTGTGATGTTAGAGGGCTATAGAGAAGTGTGGTTGAATGGAGAATAAAGTTTGGAGCTCCTTGGTGAACACGCCCACTCCGACAAAAATTAATCGGCTCTACATTATCGAGAAAGTGGCTTGGCTTTATTTGCGCCTCGGCGCCGTTTCTAGATTCACCAGAGCTGCGCTCAGACGAGAGTCGCTTTAAGCGCTACTTCCGTCTCTCCCGTGTTCTCCCAGTTTGACGACCTGATGACCCGCATCAGCTCACGCATCTCCTTCCAGGACAACAACTACAGGCGCTCTATTCGCGCAGAAGAGCATCTGTCTCTGGTTAGTGTTTTTTTTCCTCATTTTTCCTCATATGAATATGTCTCAGTTGGGAAATGCTTGTTTTTGGTAGACGTGCCGCGATATGCCCCAAAAGTTCAACAATCCCAACTCTAGCGTTGGCCGCATTGGAAGCGCCGGACGCACGTCAAAAGCGTCCGCCGCCAAAAAGCCTCAAAGCACGCCGCACAGGAGGTGTGGTATACCTGCCTTTTTTGACGCTTTCGGCACGTTAGGTGTGAATGCGCCATCAGTCTTTGTCCTACATCAGGAGGGAGATGGCCGTAAATCATAAAAACTATAAAATAAAATAAATCTCTTCAGGAGGCCCTAAATACTGTTTCATTCACTCATTTACAAAATAAGATTCTTTTAAATGCGTGTTATCACTCATTCATTTCTAGTTGGTTTTTTCATAGCATTTTGAGCAAAATGTAGTAGTCGGACATAAGGGGGTACTTGCATTCAAAAATAACACAAAGGGGGTACTTGAGCCAAAAAAGTTTGAGAACCACTGAATTAGTCAATCGGGGTTCACTAAACGCAAATGAAATGAACAGGTACAAAACTTTCCCTGAAAGCCAAAAATGCTGATATGCCAGTCGATTATGTCGTTCAGAACCTTGACTTCTTTCCTGCCTGTCTCGATTTCACTCTCTCTGTACCGTCCTTGTGTCTCTTGACAAGCCGGAGCATGCTCACAGTAAACCTCTTGTGGGGTGAAAGGGATTGAGAGATTAAATTTATTTTGAATTCCTTCCCCTTAATGTGGCAATTACCCCCACCCTTCCCACTCCCTTTTATGCCTCTTCTCTTTAGCCCTGAGCAACACAGCATAAAGTCTGTTCTGTGTCACACCTTGGTTGTGTTTTGTACACAGATAGCATTTCTTTTACCCAAGGATGCAGCTCAAACTTGGTTTGACCCTTTGTTGCCCAAGGGCAGAATATAAATGCATGTTCTTCTGTGATAAATATGGATTTCTTAGCCTGAGAATCACATGGAAGCATTGCCTTGGGAAAGAAGAAAGAAACTAAAGGCGGAAAAGCTTATATTTTGAGAGAAGTTTACAATGGCTAGTAAAACTATCTTTAATAATCAAACAAAAGAAAAAAAAAAAAAAAATAAATCACAAGAGTTTCTGCTAATCTGTACATACTTGTGAAACATGTTTTTCCGAAGGAGAAAACTAAATGGAATTAAGTTTTAAAGACCTAATTCTGTAGCTATTAAAGCACAGGGTGTTACTGCATCACAATCCTGGGCTTTACCCTGATAATCAGATCAGAACTGAACATATTTTTGTGTGTTTCAAGATGCTGTTGAGTTTTTCTTGCTTTCGAGAGTAAGTTGAGAAATGCTAAGGTCGGTGCAATGCTCTGCTACAGTTCCAAAAGTGTCTGACGTGGAAAATCTCTGACTCAAACTATTGATACAGAGTGAGAGAAGATTGATTCGAAGTTTTATTCCTTACAATTTCAGCAGAAACAAAGACAATCATCTGGTAGATAAGTCTGACCAAAAGGCTCAATTTCCTGCTTTTCAATGGCTGGAGGGTCAGTCACAACCCTCCTTTTCACTGCATTTCTCACATGTTTTGTGCTTACAGAATGGCCTCATTTTGTGCCTAAGCCTCTTAATTGACTGCTCAATGCAAGAAGGGATTAGCTGATTCATGGGGCAACAGAAACTCGGAAAAGAAAACCCTAAAAGAGGAAGGAAATGGTCAGTTGGGGGTGGCGGTACAACCAAGGATTACCCCTTGTCATCTATTCTTTGATTGAAATGCAGCTTCACTTGTGTGGGGGAAAAAACAGTTGACAGATGTCATCAGCTATCCAGGAAAAATTCAGGAACTTTGGAGGCCCCTACTCTGTAAGACAAAACAGATAAAAGCCTCTGTGGTCAGGTTTTTTTCCCCCTACAGTCGATATGGTCGACACACTGAGGATCTGAAAGTTCATTACAAAGGCTTGCCCTCCATGTCCTCCACATCACTTCTGCTCTCTTTGGCTGTATGTCCCTTTCCACAGCTCTACAAAGCTCATTTTTCTGCTAAATATTTTGTTATTACATTGTGCTGTAATGCTTTAGGCAACCTATTTCTTTCTTTGCCGAGTTGCCAGCGTGCAGTAATATTTTTAAGGGCAAAAAAGTCAAGTAGAGCAGAGCAGAACGGTTTTTTACCAGCAATGAGTGATCTACAAACTACCTACAGTACATTTGGGAGAAATATAGTCATAGCCAGTGGGAGCACACGTTTACACACAACCCTTGAGTGCCAGCTTTACCACTGACATACAAAAAGTATCAAACCAGTCCTTTGTAATGGTGCAAGATTAATGTTAGGTGCTTAGTTTTTTTCTATTAAATTTCCACATCTCAGAAAGATAAAGTGTCAAGTAAATGACAAAAACATGCTTTCTCACTGTTACTTGACTGAGAAAAATACATGCATTAGGCTATTTCTCTTAGTTTGAGGGTCTACAGGTTGTACTTGTATTACACTGCAACATTATATGGTTTGTATTTCAGAATAAGCTGAATGCTACTCTATAAACAACTATATGGAGGCTTTATCACTAGCTGTGTTTCCATTACCCTTGAAAATGTGCAAAATCTAAATAGCCCAACAAAACTGGTAATGAAACACCTGATTTAAAAAAACAAACAAACAAAAAAACACTCAAATATCGCAAAAAATGTTTTTATGCTTTCATGAGGAGGAATTTCAGATGTTTCAATGTTGAAATGTATCACAAAAACGCAACGAAAACACTTTTTTCGCAAATACACGTCACAGAACGTGACGTACAGGTCACATGACGTGAGGTACCTGGTCACACGGCCACTTTTCTCCGAGAAAACATGGCGTGGTACATGCAGACAGAAGAGGAGACCGGGACATTTCTTAGCATTATACTTTTAAATATTGCTGCCACATTAGACGTCAAACAACAAAGGAATACGAAGCGTTATAAGGAGTGCTGAGCTTCTATCTTCCTGCTGCAAAGTTTCGCGCGATGAGATTTCACGGGAGTTGCGAGGCTCCTGCCCAAAACAACGTTCAATGGGAACACGTTCAAAGCGCAATTATACTTTGTTGACATTTAGAAACATCTCTTTTATTTCGCGAAAATCTGTAATGGAAACGCAGCTACTGACAAAAGTAGTGCTGCAGTTTTGCTATGCTCTCCATGTCACTGCCACTGTAACTGAGGACCTACCAAAGATCCGACATTAATGTAAGATGAACACTCCTCACTTACAAAAATACAAAATGCAAAGACGTCTCCACATTTACTGGTGAGATCTTGCGGTAAATGCACTACAATTGTGTTAAATGACAGAGGGACACACTGATTGGTCTGAAAACTGCAGGTGCAATTCCCTGACTCGTGTGTAAGCAATGCACAGAGAGGAGCCAATCATCAAAAAAAGTTTTGTAAGGTTTTCCACATCAATCCTACTTTTATGCTTGTCAATTCATTCTGTCTACTTTTCATTTGTTGTTTCTCTGTAGCATGTGCACATTTCTTTTCAGCTTAGTGAATAAACAAAAAACAGCCATTAAAAGTCATGCTTATTAATGCAAAAAAAAAACAAGTTATAATAACCAACTCTCTCTGGGGAAATTCCACCTGTATAGACAGGAGCTGCAGAAAACGAGGAAGGGTTGGATGAGGATGATGTCGCAGAGAGTAGGGATAGGTAAGTCGAGCTGGTCTCTTTTTGACAGATTGGTACAGACACGAGAAACTAAACACGCTGTTTATTTGACCATGCTTTCAGTATGCACATATCATATTTGAAACCACAACTGTCTAGAGAGGAGTCAGAAGAAAGAACTCTTTCCTTCACTCAACATGCCCAAGCTGTTGGGCCTGATTTATGTAGCCAAAGGTCACGTTGAGTAGACAGATACACACACTTTCATGTTTTACTCAACCACCGCAGCACTAATTTTTTTACTGCTTCTGATGAAGTGCTGTTACACAACAAGATACCTCTGAGAAAACCAAAATACCCCACATTCAATCACATCCAGTTTCTGAGATAAAATATTAAAAAAGAGACACGTATTACAAATGTTAGTATCAATATTTTATCAAAAAGAAATGTATTAGAAAATATTACAAAGTCAAATGTGTTTAAAACTTGTGCTAATAATGCATAAAAAGTCATGCAATCAAGGATGATTAGAAATGAAAAAAAGTCTAAACTGGAATCAACTGGTTGTTCGATGACTAACCATAGATCAAACTATTTATGAGACTACCTGTAAAGACCAGAGGCAACGGCTTAGCCACATGTTTTTCGGGTCTGTTTGAATAATCAGGCACAAGTAAAATAAACAGCCATAGAGCACAGGATCCAACTTGGAGTAATAAGTGTTCATTAGTTTAATAGCCTGGCTCCCTGAACCAAATGAAACTAAGAACAGGAGACCACATTTAGCAAATGTAAATAAACCAAAAATCTCCTCTTCTGTACATTTTAGGGGATCTATCTTACATTTTAAGCAGACGGTATACAGGAAACAAAGAAAAACTAGCAGAACGAACAAAAGGCATAGTTTACATGCGGAAGTAATGATGAACAACGCTGGGGTAAAATACAAAGAGTATCGCAAGAAAACAGATAAAATGTAGAAAATAGTTCAAATTCATTTTCAGTAGTGTAAGTAGCAAAACTGTGTCTAAACAACTCATTGGCCCATTGAGAAGATACTTGAAAACATCTTGACACCACCTGAGCTCAGAGAAGATGGGGAGGTAAGTCTAGTGCAGTGGTTCCTAAACTTTCCCCTTCAGACATTTAACCTAAAGCCATGTACCCCCTACTTTTGCACACTTAAAAAACTAAATAATGTAATCTCAATTGTCTCTCAATAGCATTAGCCTAGCATTAACATCAGCCTAGCATTAAAATTGACATAGTATTAGCTTAACCTAGCATTACCATTAACCTAGCAATAGTGATAACCTAGCAATAGCATTAACCTAGCATTAACATTAACATAGCAATATAATCAGCCCAGCATTAGCCTAGCATTAAAATTGACCTAGTATTAGCTTTATCATAGTATTATCATTAGCCTAGCAATAGCGATAACTTAGCAATAGCATTAACCTAGCATTAACATTAACATAGCAATAGAATTAGCCTGGCATTAGCATTAGCCTAACATTAACATTGCCCTAGCTTTAACCTTGCATTAACCTAGCAATAGCATTAGCCTCGCATTAACATTAACCTAGCATTAGCCTAGCAATAACAACAACCTAGCATTAGCATTAACCTAAGGCTGGGCAATATATCGAGTTTTTAATAAATATCGATTTAATTAATTGTACGATTGTCAGTAATAATAAATAAATAATTGATAGGTAATTGTAATAATTAAAAAAAACTGTACAGCTGAAGTTGTTTTTAAAATGTGCATAAATGCACATAATTTGTTTTATAGATGATGATATTGTTCTACACTTATGTTAATAAAGGTCCCTGTGTGACATTTGACATGGGGCTTTACCTGACTTATTGGAAATATTGTAAAATAGTGGTTTAATGGTTAATTAAATTAATGGTTTTTAAGATGTATTATGGGGTTTGCCTCTGAAAAAAGAAACTAATAGGTACGCTATGCTATAATAGTTAGGGGAAACCCCAATTACATCACAGAGAATACATCAATATATATATAGTATAAACTATAGAGTATATCCATTCTAGTTCGATTGTATGCATTAAAGCATCATCTCAAGGCAAGGGCAAATTATTGAGATATATATTGTATATTGTGATATAGCTTGAAAATATCGCGATATTAAAAAAGGCCATATTGCCCAGCCCTACATTAACCTAGCATTAGCATTCAACTAGCATTAACCTAATAATAGCATTAGCCTAGCATTAGCATTAACATTAGCTGCTCGATTTATATTCTGTTTCCAATGTTGTCATTGTTTTTAATTTTCATTCACGTACCCCTTATGACAATTTGCGTACCCCTGGGGGTACCCGTACCACATTTTGGGAACCTAGGGTCTAGTGGACCTGATTACCCTGCCAGCACTCTAACATAAACAGAGCTTGGTTCTGGTTGTATTTACAGAGATAGAGAGAGTTTATTTATGGATGTCTGAGTCTGGAACACAATTACCGAAAGCGAAGATAAAGGAGATGAGGGACCAAAGGGAAAGTGCAAAGGAGTACTCAGTCCAAAGTTATGGACAACTTCCAGCATGGTCAGACATTGTGACTCATCCCACCTACACAGCCGCTGCATGCTACTGTGCATCTGTGGGCATGTGCATGCAGAGTTAAAAGTGCATATTCCCACATACAGTACCTTTGTTATCGGCAGATTCAGTCCAATGTACAAACTACAAAGTGAAATTAATTTTGAACTGAAGATGGGGGAGTGACATTTGAAGTTTTTATTGAAGCCATTGTGAAGTCGAACGTGCCACAAACTAAACCATGAGTCCTGAAGAATTGGCTGCCAGGTGGCAAAAGTAGAGTAAGAGTGTGAATCTGGAGAATTCAAAGAATTTTCCCCTGTGATTACCAGTTAAAACCAAACCTGCTGTAGGTTTATGTAGTATGTATGGCCAACCGAGGCCCGTTTCATGTGTGCCGTACTCCCCTCAAATATATCAGCTCAATCTAGATTTTTACAATCAGGCTTTACAGCTTAATAGGCCAGCAACAGAAACCTAGACATCGGAAGGTGTTTTTATGGCTCTTTATGACCTAGCCAAATGCCATTGCGTTACTGTACAGCAAAGAGAGTCAAGAAGAAAAGGAGAAAAACAATTATAGTGGTTTCATAACAGCTCCAGGTTGCTTGGCAAAGACTTTGGAGATTGTGGTTTGGAGAAGGAAATCTTGATGAGGAGATCATTGGTCCTGGCAAACAGAAGGACAAAATATTTGCTGAAAGACTTGAGCTTAGATTAGAACTCACAAATACTGCCAATCCACAAACTGAGGTTGCCTTTTAAAGAAACCACAACAAAATACAGATCCAATATCAATCTTACTATTTAGTGTTACTCAGTCAGTCAATAGCAGCATGCTGCTTTTCAATGCTCTTTATATTTGGCTTCCAACTAAGTGTTACCAAGCTTTCAGAAAAACAAAATAGCCAATAACCAAAGGACAGGAAGAAGATAAACAAAAGATTTTTACTTAATAAAAATGACATAAGCCATTTGAGAAAGCAATTGTCTTTTTTTCTTTTCTTTTGGCATGAGAAGAAAAACTTCATTCAGGGATTAGTAATGCAGTCAAATGTTTTGTTACAACAAAGTGATACATTGTGCATTTTTTATCTTTATACCATGTAAACAATACACAGATTCACATGTACGGTATAGCCAAAATTGAACACCACTTTGCTAGCAAAATGCTCATCAGCGAAACAATGTACAGTACCGTGAGAGCAAACAATAGCAGAATTAAAGCATTACAATAGGCAAGGCAAATTTAGCGCATTTCATATACAAGGCAATCCTTTCCCTTGCTTTAGACAAACAATTTGGTTTGTAGAATATTCAGGTAAATTTTTGATTAGCTTCTTTTTTTGGCAAAAAACTTTAAAGGTTTTTGAAAAAAAAAAAAACATGTATATATTCAACATATTTTAGAATAAATGATCTTTCACAGTGTATTAAGTGTATTAAATATAAAACCTCAACAAATTTGTTTCCCCAATTTCTTCCTAAAAATTAGAAAATCCATTTCAAAATAAAACATTTTATAATGTCAACGAACATTCTTAATAGTCAACTATCAAAATAGTTGTGGTGAACCCACAACTACATTGCCCTACATTAGGGTTTTGACATTCTTGTGTTGCTGGCCACTAAAGACAGAAAAACATGAGTGGCAGAATCGCGGCCCATCACTTAATTGCACCTGGAAAGAAGGTTGCTTACAGCTCGCAACATTTTAAAAAAAGATTCTTACTGCAAACATAATGCACAACAAAACATTGGACCCCTGCAGTTTCTTTCAGAACCAAGAGGTCTGTAGACAATATGGCCCTCTGCTTCATCTTCCATCATCTACACTCCACAAGAAACTTCATGAAGATCCTATTTGTGAACTTCAGCTTTGCTTTCAATACAGTCATCCCAGCACTGCAACAGAAGCTGAGCCAGTTGATGTGCCTGACTCTATCTGCAGGTAGATCACTGACTTCCTGTCAGACAGGAAGTCTCCCTGTATACCAACAGCTCCACCTCCAGGCACCAGTCGTCACTGTCAAACTCTTGAAGTTTGACGACAACGTCACCCTCTTTAGACTCTTCTCTGATCAAGACGAGTCCAACTAGAGATGGGAGATCAACCAACTGGTGACCTAGTGCTAGCAGAACATCCTGGAGCTCAAAGCTCTGAAGAGAGCATATACGGTTGTGGAAGACCACTGGCCCCCTCTTCCCAACCATCCTCCCAGTGCATCCACGTCTACGGCTGCCTCATGTCCCATGGGCCTCAAGTGGGAGCTCAACATCCGCTCTCTCATGAAAAAGGGCCAACAAAGGATGTTCTAGCTTGGACAGCTGAGGAAGTTGAACCTCCCAATGACGATAATGGTGAACTTCTACACTGCCATCATTGAGAAAATCCTCATTAACATTCATCACAGTATGGTACGCTGCAGCCACTGCTCAGGACAAAGGCAGACAGACTGTAGCGCATCTTCCTCTCTGCAAAAAAGATAATCGGAAACCATCTCTCCAAGACCTGTACGCCTTCCGTACACTAAGGTAAAGTAGCAAGTTACTGATCCCTCCTAACCTGGACATGCACTGATGGAGCTACTCCCTTCTGGCAAGAGGTTGCAAGCCATCAGGACCAAAACTTCACGCAACAAAAACAGCTTCTTTCCCTCTGCAGTGAAGTTTTGCAAGAGGCACAAATATTTTTTTCCCATATATGTGACCAAAATACCAAAGCAAATTCCCTATACGTGCAAACATACATGGCAATAACAACTTTTCTGATTCTAACAAACTCTTCATCCTGGTTTGACCAAACTCAGCCCTTCACAGTTAAGGCCACCAAGGTTTGGTGCATGGAATAAAAATTCTTGAACGATTGGAACATTCTCATTTAAAAGGATTTTTGCTTTGTCGTGTGGGCCACCGGGCCTTCTGTTGAGCCTCTGAGTAACAGTAAACTTTACAAACATCAACTTTGACACCAATACTTACACAAACCTCCCTGACTTTATTAGACACACAAAGCCCATTAGGTTAAATTAATATGTAAAACCATAACCACTGTAATTTTAATTACAGGCTGCCTATCTGTTTTCATAAGCACATGCTGTGGGACACAAGGTTTGGATTTCAAGTTGCAGCTTGTAAGGACTTGGGGATTAACTGGGTAGCAAAGAACATGTGCTTTAGTGTGTGTGTGTGTGTGTGTGTGTGTGTGTGTGTGTGTGTGTGTGTGTGTGTGTGTGTGTGTGTGTGTGTGTGTGTGTGTGTGTGTGTGTGTGTGTGTGTGTGTGTGTGTGTGTGTTTGGTACAGTTTATAGTGTACGAGTGCAGGTTTTATAAACAAAAAGAGGAACACACACAAACGTGTACCCACCTCACACAAAGGAAACCAAAGGACATGCACCACTTCTTACACGTTCCTTGTGTATTTAAGTTGGTTTCTGTGCATGCATACGTGTCTGCACTTCTGCTTCTGCTCTGTCTCCACAACCATTCACGCCCCGGCACACGTGCACCATGTTTAGGTCACTGCTGATTGGAAGCTGCAGTTCCCATTAGTGGTGGTAGCCATGAGCCAGGACAGAGTTTTTCACTTTGCTAGGGTTTCCCCCTGGTTTCTAATTGGGGTTTTGCCAATGTTACCCAAGGAGGCCCCGTGTTACTGTGGAAGTGACCCGATGGAAAGATGAAAAAGTGTGCTACGTCGTACGTTGAGAAAGACCAATAAAGGAGCTGCTGCAGCTAACAACACCCTATTAACATCAACTGCAGGGAGCAAAGACACAGAACAATAATAAATGTTAGCGAGAAAGGCTTGCCATGTAATGCTTTATTGCACAGCTGCAAAATGTGGTTAATGTAAGAACCAGCGTTTTAAGGTTTAACTGTGAATGTGCAGCTAATGGAGACACATCTCTCTGAAGCCTCGTTTGACATTACAGTACAGAAAGGCACTGAACTCCGGTATTAATGATTAACTTGAGTAACAGATGGTTTACTCAAACTAGAATCCTAACAAGCATACACTTGAAATTAAACTACCTACTTCCTTCTGTATATCTCTGTGAAAACTCCACCCACACGTGCTCAGGCTGGTTAGCTCTACCCATGAATGTAGTCTGCACCTTTGTGCTCGCGTTCAATGTGTTAGGTCACTTTTTTGGTGCAGTTCACTTCAGTTTTCACATTAACAAAATAACAACTGTTATTTTAAAAGGGCAAATGTTGCAACTGTGTTATAGTTTGCAAGGTTATATCAACAAAGTCTTAGGGGATTAGATTATGGGATCTCCCACCTAAAACAAGGGAAAAACCTGTGGGCTGTGCATGCTTGCACTTTCATTGGCAGTTCAATAGAAACACATGCATTAAACGATAGGATAAAACCAAAAATGCATTAGCATCCAGGTTTGTTTTTATCCGTAAATTATGTTCTAAAAAATAGACGGCTTTCGCACAAACCTGTGCACACCTTCCTTTGCTTACAGCTTCACAGTAAGGGACAAAATGTTCCCCGGGTGACACAGATAGGTAGAAAAACCCGATTGTGGCTACAGACTTGCACTTGTTTCAGTGCAAAAGGTGTGGCAGTGCATGCAAAGCACACACTTAGTGCAACTGAAATACAGGTAACGTCTATCAACGTGCACCAAGTGCCTTTCTCCTGACGAGCATGCAGGAAATGCATTTCAGACTTTTGTGTGTGCATCCAAAAATAAATACAATGCATCAGTATAAAACTCTCAGGTGACTTCAAATTCTTCTCATGACATCTTTTCTCATCCAACAGGCAGAAACCAGAAGATCTACATATTCTCAGATCTGATTTGTTTAAAGTGAATTGTTCAACATTCAAAAACTGAGGAAATGAAATGCTCTGCCTTTCTTGAAAGTGCTACACCCCTTAAAAATAAAATATTCTCAATGAATCAAAAATATGTGAAAAATTAACAGATGAGACACCATTAAACACAGAATAAATATTTGCTCCCTGGTAAAGATAATAGCTCTAACAACCAGTGCAATAATAAACTTGCTGATATTACAGCCTGTGAATGCAATATGGGGCCGAATTTACTCCGTCTCCGGGATTTAGTATCACCTGTCTGATGAAGCTGATGCCCGTGTGTGTGTAATAAGTCCGTGTGTTTGCCTGACTGTCGGCATGTCCATCCACTCTTTTCATTATATCCATGAATTCTAAGACTGTTATTAAATAAATAGTCTCCGCTCTAGTTTGGGCCGCCATTTTGCATTATGCATCATTTAATTTGGAATCAAAATCGGATTAAACCAGCCATCTAATTCAGATTAAAGTTTAATTTGGAATTACATTTGCATTTGCAATTAAGTGTTTACAAGGTCAGTTCAAAGAGGTTTAACTTTTATTCGGAATTAAAGAGGAATTAAAGCTCCCACGTAAACATGGCCACTATGGAAATCTAAAACTACAAATGGCATGAATACAAAGGTACATGACACCTGTGGGAACTGAGTGGAGAGAACTGGCAGTGAAGGCATGCAATGGCTGCCACCCAATCACATACTACCACACCCATTCCTAAACCATGTCAGCTCTCGCTCCTCTTCTTCTATCTGGTCTTCTTTAATTCCTGAAATTCACAGACATGGAGTAGAGCCAGCAACATGCAAAATAGGTTTCTCTGTATTTGTTTTATAAATGAATAGTTGCGAGATATGGTTTTCTTTTTCATTGAGTTTAATATTTCACACACCTCTTCCTAGTTCAACTGCTCTTCCTTTTGTACGGGAGGAAATAGTTGAGGAGAGGCAGATGTACAAAGTGAACAGTTGGTTTTATTGGAGTTCACTCTGGTTTTATCAGCGTCGGTACACACAGAGGCAGACGGACACTTTGATCTTCAAAGGGAGATGAGTGAGAACTGGGGCAATAAGAAGATATTATTGACAATCTACATCCATTACTCCATAGATCACAGGTTTACTGCAACAGGCTACAGAAGCTTTTACTTTAGGGTGAAGCCATGCTACATGATACCACATTGCCACCTAGTGGTCAGCGGATAAATCCATCCGTCCCGTGTTAACACAATGTAATAAAAAAGGAGCATGGCTTCACTTTTTCAATCTCCTTGAACCATCAACAGAGGAGAAAGTAATGGATTACAAGTACTCATGTTACTGTAATTGTGTTGCTTTTATGGATACTTGTACTTTTTCGAGTATATTTCTAAATTAGTAATTTTACTTGTAATTAAAGTGTGTTTTAAAAGAAGTCAAGTAATTCAGTACATTTCTACACCCAACCATTAAGTAATTATTTTTTGTCTACTACTTTTCTATTTATCATTACATCCAGAGGTCCCAGAATATGGAATCACTTCCTCCTCATTTGATCAAACTTTCTTCGTGTGCATTTAAAAATTCTATCAAAAACCTACTCCTTAATAAATAACCAAACAATGGCTGCTTTTTGTTCTCTTATTTGTTGTTTTTTTGGTTTTTTTTTTTTCTTTTTTGCTCGACTTTTGATTTTGATGTCAATGTTTTCTTTTTCCTGTTTTCTGCTCCGTTTCAAAGTTTTGCTGTCTTGACATTCCTTTCTTTTATCTTGACTTTATCTTATTTTATTTTCCCCTTTAGTTACAGTTTAAATGTTATGTAGCCCTCTTCTTCAAGTCTATTGAAGGTTTTTTGGGTTTTCCTTGGCATGCCTATTAAGTCTATTGATTTCTGTTAATGTTTGTCCACTGTTGATTTTATTATGTTTTGTGGTATTTTGAACTGTTCCAAATATATATATATATATATATATATATATATATATTTTTTTTTTTTAATTTTTTTTTTTATTTCATTTTCTTAGTCATGCCATATCTGATCAATGCCGAGGTCCTGCCATTTTCTTTGGTTAAGGTTGGGTTTTCTACTAATAGTGCACATTTTGCATTAGTTTTAGAGTCCATACATTTTGTTATACAGTACTTAAAGTCTGATAGTTAAAATATGTATAATTTATGAATTTAATGTTGTTTCATTTTAAAAAAATTGTATATTTCTACAAACCCTTTCTTTTATACAGATGCCTTTTTAAGTTTAAACTGTAACTAGTAACTTTGAGTACTATTTAATTGAGCTACTTTTCTGTGTATTTGAGTATTCTATGTATGACTTACTTGAACTTGAGCACAATTTCAATCAAGTAATAGTTTATGTATCCATTTTTACAAAACATTATTAAATACAATTTATGAAAGTAAACGATAAGCTGACTCGAACAAAAAAAAAGTGTCTAAAATATACTAACATTCCTAAACAAAATTAAATTGTTTAACATTCTCCACCAACAGCAACACAATATTCCTGCAAAGTAAATCAACAAGTGTGGATTTTCTGAACATTTTAAAATGGGGACTTAGCAGAGGCAAGCCACGATATAAAACCATCCCACACTGACCTCTAGTGGTTAAATCATAGAAATGCAGCAACCCTAAAAGTATTTCTCATGGCCTGGTTTACAGCAGTGGTTCCCAGTCTTTGTTGTTTTTGTTTCCTGTACCCCGTCATTGTTTCATTATCGCCCCCTTGTTTACGTGAGATTTGTGTATTTATTTGAGAGGCATCTCTCACTAATACATTTCAAATGTTCCTTACGACCTTTTAACATGTCTTCTCTCATACCGCATTATTCAGTATTATTTTTGTTAACAGTGAAAAGTTGGCTGAGTGTCTAGCTATTGATTCTAATCAGAAATAGGCTAATGAAGTCATTAATTACCTTGTAGATAAATTGGTAATTTTTCCACATATTCTATTCGTTGTGCTCAAGAATCACCAATTCACAGTGTAAAAACCAAGAAAAGTTTAGATCAGGGGTGTAAAACTCATTTTAGTTCAAGGGCCAAATACCGACCAGTTCAATCACAAGTCACAAGCCGCAGGTTTTTGGCGGGAAAACAAACAATTTCAACATCAATGATATCTTAGGACAGATACAAATGTCCTTTAATTTATTATTATTTTTTGACCAATTTTTATTTAATTTGGGGAGATTTTGTGGAATAAATTTAGGGAAAATTGCAGGATTTTGGGGGAAAAAAGTGAATTATTTGTTAATTTACACAATGATTTGTGTTTTCTCTGTCATGTTCCCTTTTTCCTGTGGGCAGAATCAGATGCCCTGAAGGGCCAGATTTGAGTTTGACACATGTGGTTCAGAGCAAATAAACTTAACTTGATTTAGCTCATTCTTATTTAACATGCATAAAAATAATTTGGTTTAAACTGTGCCAATTCTTTTTGAAGAAGAATTTTCACAACACTAAATTGTTTTAAAGTTGTAGTAAATTATGTATTTACAAGAATTATTTTTCATAAAATGTCATGTTTTGTAATTCCATCAAATCAACCAATAATACATTTTCTCCCTTGCTGTGTATGTGGTAAATTAATAAAGATTAGAGTTGGAAAACTCCAAAAACGTATAACATTGTTTATTTGTGATCGGCACAAATGGTCTTTAATCCGCCTCTAATTATTTATTCTAGGGCTGAACAATTTTGGAAAATAATAAAAAAAAATTCCTCAATATTGCGATTTAATATGTGATTTTTTTTTCAAGGGCCTCTTGTCATGTATTTTTCAATGAACGCAAGCAATAAATCCATCTGTTTCATAATAAAAAAAATTCAGATTCATTTAAACTTTAAATAAATATTAGAGATGCCCCGATACAACTTTTTCATTTCCGATATAATACCGATAATGCCTCCTTGTGTATCGGCCGATATTGATTCGATATCAGCATGAATCATACATACTTTTATTACTTCTTTTTTTTCTTTAATAAAAAAAATTATAATTACTTATTTTGTAGTGTGGAATGTTAGAAAAGATATTACTCAAACAGAGAACAATAGTCAGCAACAGTAGGGATGAGAAAAACTCACCCATTTATTATTAACCAATTGGTTACATACATTTGAACCTTCAACATAATATCTACAGTATTCTGCAATTGAATAAAATAAATGAAAAATGAATTGAAAAAAAAAAAAAAAAAAATCAGAAATTTGAATCCTATAGCCATTATTCCTTTTCAGGCTGATTCGGAGCGCTCTCGATATCGGATCGAGACACCCCTAATAAATATAAATTATACATTTTAAAGCACAGATTACAACAATAAAGCAAACAAATCTGTGGCTTTACCTCTTCAACATATCTAACTAACTTCACGTTTCATGAAACATGTAAACATGTGGACTGTACTTCTTAAACACTCTCTGAACTTAACAGGACAGTACAAAACAAGACAAGAAAAAAAAAAGCTTTTGCGATTAGAAAATCGCCTTTTATATTACTGCGATAATATTGCAAATGCAATTAATCATTCAGCTCTAATTTCTTCCCAGTAAAAAAGTCAGTGTAGGTGCAAATTTGTATTTTCTACCGCAAAAGACTAATATAGCTGCAAATAGGGATGTATACGTGTAGTCATTTTTATTGATGTAACAATTCACTCAACTCCCGATACGATTCGATTCACGATACTGGGTTCACGATACAATTCTCTCACGATTTATTTTACAAAATGGGACTGGAGACAAATGATGACTGAAAAATATTCCTTTATTTTTTTTGGGAAAAAAACTAAAAAAAATACTGTACTGTTTTCCTTTTATTTTTCATTGTCAAAAGAATCCCTTGATAAACTATTCAAAACAATGCAATTTAACTAAAAATAAATCTTGAATGAAATAAATAGAGGAATAATACAAATGAAGAAGAAGCCTATTAATTTAAATTCTGGTTCTGTAGTTAACAATGCCAAACTGCATAATAGTTCCTTTTCTTTTTAAAAGTGCAACTGAAAATGTATTTTGTGCCTTAACAATTGGACTTAAAAAAAAAAAAAAGAAAAAAACAGATATTCTTTCGGTGCTAAAGGGGTAAGGAATCATTTATTAACATGTAATATTAACATGTAAGAGTAGAAGGCACCCAGAAAGAAAGTAGTAGCAGATTCCGCCCGCCATGTCCACTGCAGGACAGGAGAAGGGATAAATATATATTTTATAAAAGTACTGCGATTAAAATTTTAAAGTATCGATGTCAATCGTGATACCTATGAATCAATTTTTAACTGCCTTACGATTAATTATTACATCCCTTGTCATTTTTAGTGAATATTTTTTATTTTTTAAATGTTAAAAGTTGAGAGGAATTTTGAAATTATGACTATTAGGTGTTATAACAAACAAAACAAAAATAAAAGTATAATAAATATCAATTTTTTTCACTTAAGTTAAAACCTAGTGAATCTTAAAACAAGCCATTGCTGGTCATATGTAAAAGTAAAATAAATTAACATCCATAAAAAAGTGCAAACATGGCCAAAAAGTAAAACCAGGGAACTCAGAGGCTTCAGTCATTGACAAGCCTACAACATGAAAAACATGAAAGCTATTAGTTATTTTCATAATAGTCAGTGTACTGTATTTACATTATTTATTGGTTACTTTTGCTTGCTGCCATCTCAATGCTAGTGCGATGGTGTAGAGTCTAGGGCTGCAAATAACAACTATTTTAATAGTCGACTAGTCATCTATTATTGAAACAATTAACCGACTAATCGGATGACAAATCGCACATTTATTTGCTCTATGATGCTACAATCTTTTAAATTTGGCTTGGGGCAAATTACTAACAACAACAAAAAAAAAAAAACAATTAATAAATAAATGAAACAATTCCTAACTTAAGGTGTAAACACGTTCAAACAAAATTAAATTGAATACATCATCACTACAATCTGCTTCAGTAATAGCATTTACACATTAAAAAAAGCTACAATAGCTGCTGATCAGAGAACCAGACATGAACACTGCAAACTCATACATAGAGCAGCTTATGAAAGAGGAAAAATAAATAAAATGTTATAAAAATACACCTAACACCTAAAATTATATTTAAGATAATACAGATAAAATTAGCAGATGTATTTCTTTGTCTGTTTGTTTGTTTGTTTGTTTTTAATAATAATACATTATTATAATTACTTTTTCAATTATTCAATAGTAAATATTATTCAATTTGTTTTCAAGTGTGTGGAGCATCTCTGTAGCTACTGATAAGGTTCATCCTGCTCTGGCACAAGTTTAAAAAAAACAAAAAAAAAAAAAAACAGCGCCAATTATATTTAGCGGTAAAAGACAAAACTGCAAAGAAAGCAAAGTTTTGTTGCTGCATGTTTTGTCCGCTAGAGGGCAGGAGAGACATATAAATGAATGAGCACAATTTTACACATACCTCAACACAGATATTAGTCAATAATGATGTGCTACTAAGTAGCAACCCATTCTTAAAACTTTATATTCACTTTCACCATTGTTCATACTGCACTATTGTGCACAAACTCATCCATTACCTAAACCAACCCATTTATATCTCATATCATTCCCCCATCACCACCTCCATAAAGACAATATTACCTACTGTACTTGTATATATGTATACATGTATCCTTTATCCTCTATCTATCCTTTATTTATACCTAACCCTTAATATTTATCATTATTATTATTATTATTATTATTATTATTATTATTATTATTATTATTATTGTTTCTGGTTTGTTTGCTTTTTTTTTTGTTCTTTAACATTTCCCTGTTTCAACTGAGTGTGATTGTTGTGCTACAAGCACAACAAAAATATTAACAATGTACATCAATATTCTTAATACAAACTATTTTTAATAAAGTACTACACACAGTGTCACACATAAAGGGGTCAAACAAACAAAAAAAAAAGATTGCTTTTCTTCACCATTTTATAGCAAAAAACAGGAATGGGCAGAAGTAATGAACTAAATAGAACCATTTCCCTAGTGGGGATGGTTTACTTGTGTACTACAGTATGTGTGGTGTTATGAAAGGCCAGGGAGTTCCCATGAAGACGCACACCCTGCAAAGTAAAGGAGATGCGAGGAAGCAAGAAACTATGGAAGGAATTCAAATAGAAATAGTTCAGTTTGTGTCAAATAATCAGACTTGCATCTGTGATGCCAACTCCATGGAAACTTCTTATATGTTCAGGCGTAAACATCCATGGTCCTCATCATTAGAAGGTCAGTGTGTGCACACAGCATCATCTGAATCAGTGTGTGTGTGTGTGTGTGTGTGTGCTGTGACAGAGACGCCCCTGTGTGGCGCTGCTGTGTGTTTGAAATGTTTGCTCTGGTTTCTTCTTCACTTGCAAAGGTCAATATATTCAAATAAAAAGAGCCTGTCTATATTCCTGCTGTGGCTGTGTTTACAGAGGAAGGAAAGGACAGGAAGGGGTTAATGTCAATTGATAGGAAGTGATGGACAAAATATGGTTCAAACAGATACATTAAAGTGTGTAATTGAGCTATTTTATTTTATTTTTATTTGAACTGCCACTTTTCTTCACCACATCCGTCTAAAGCAGCGTACAACTTTCTCACCATTTGCGTCGCTCATCCAAGCTGTGGTTTCCCTGTAGGAAATCAGCAATCTACTTTCATTAACCAGTAAATCACTTTTCCTTTTCTCCCTCTTTAGCCTGAAGACTGGGTAAAGCCTCTTTCCCTCACGAGCATCATTAGACAGAAAGCTATTGTTTACAGGAGGGAAAAGCCCAGACAGCCAGTGGCAATAGACCAGAGGGACACATTAATAGCTAATTAGTCTAAAGCTGTGGTCTGATGTCACAGCTACGCAGAAGCAGAAAGCTTTGAGTGGGACGAGACAGTGAAATCAATCAGGCAATATTGATAAAGGAAAATGAACAGACGTATTGAAGGTTTAAGTAAAAAAAAAAAGTCTTGTCATCATAAACAGCATATAAATATATTATTTTTATCATTATTGCCATCAGACTGTTAAACACCGCTGTTTAACTCAATGACTGTAACAACACTGATATTCCTTCATTTGCACTTTATTGTGTTTTTTATGCCGTTGTTGTTTTGTTTTTGTTTTAAATTGAATTTAAATTTGTTTTATTTTCATCTTTTTCAAATGTATGTCCGTCCCACAGTTGTATATTTGCACTATTATCCTATGTTGGTATTTATTTTTATTCTTACTGTTTACTTATGCTATTCTATGGAGTTGCTGCAAAGTGTGAATTTCCCCTATGGCAGGGATCAGGGACGGGCAACACTATCACAGCAGGGGCTACAAAAAATGTGATTGTGTCTGATCCGAGGGCCACATTATTGACATTAATGTCAGCATTTAGAATGATGATTGATCTCAGCATTAATATTGTCTGCGGTTTTGTTGTTTGTCAGTTTTTAGTCACTTTGTGCGTTCTTGTTGTAAATGTGTGTATTTTTCTGTCATTTCCTGCATTTATGTTGTCGACTGGTGTGTTTTTGGGGTCACTTTCTGTATTTTGGTTGTTGTTTTCAGTATATTCCTGTCATTTTGTGTTATTTTGTTGACAGTCTGTGTGTTGTTGTTTTTTTTTTTGCATAGTCGTTTAGTTTGTTGTTGTGTCTGTCTTTGTGGTCATTTGGGGTTTCATAAATCATTTTGTGTATTTTTGTATTTTTTTGTGTGTGTTTGTGTACTTTGTGCACTTTCGATTTGTGTGTTTTGGGAGTTATTTTGTGTATTATGTTTATGTTAGGCTTTATATTCCTTCCAACTTCTTGAAATGCAATTTTTGAGGATTTGTTTTGGGGGCCGCTCAAAATTAGACCAAGGGTCACATGTGGCCCCCGGGCTGCCAGTTGCCTATGTCTGTCCTATGGGGATCAATACAGGTTTATTCTATTCTATTCTATCATTATTATATGTATGTGTGTAAATATGTGCCCATGCTACATGATTATCATTATCGTTGTTACTATAGTAATATTTTATTGTTACCCTTATTATACCCTTTTTATTCATGTTTCATGTATTTATTCCCAATGTGTGAAGTGATATCTTATCATATTGGAGAGGGATGTGACCATAAACCAAACAGACGCCATTTCTCAGCTTTTTTCCGAAAAACATACATAACTCACACCCATTTTTCCCAACAGTTGAACAATATGATCGTCCAACGCAGTTAAACACAGAGGAACCATTAGTGAATCAAAACCACCCACATTTAAAGACAAAACCAGCACTCCCAGCTTTTCTAAACCTCTCTCCCTTTCACACACACACACAACACACACACACACACACACACACACACACACACACACACACACACACACACACACACACACACACACACACACACACACACACACACACACACACACACACACACACACACACACACACACACACACACACACACACACACACATATAAAAACACAGGCACAAACACATACACCTCCAAACAAAGGTGCCATTTTACTCAGGAAGGGTCAGCAGTTCTCTCCATCAGACAGAGGCTTGTTCTTGGTCAGAGGCTACTGCCCAATCTCAGGCCACCCTTCAATACCCCCCCCCCCCACCACCACCACCAACACCCCCCCACCCTCAGGCCCCCACCACCCCTGAGACAAGCTCCCCATTGTTCCCACACTACTAATAAATGACAGTTCTCCTATTGAAACAAACTTTAAAGTCCATTCTAGACTCTAGTGTGTCAATGGTTCCTTTATGTAAACACATATAATGCAGGAGATTATTATTATTTTGTCATAAATATGTTTTCTGACACCGATGATGGAGAAACTTTTGAATTTGGACACTTAAAATAAAGAAATAAAATTTAAAAAAAAAGAAAAATGAGTCCAACTTGCTGACACGTTTTAAGGTTTCTGACTTCTGAAGAACAGTCATGACTTTGAGACGTGGTTCACCAGGAGGTCAGTCACACCGCTAAGTCTAAGTGTTGTGACCCTAAAGCCAACCAGGACCAGGGGCTCGTTGGGCTAGACCTTGACATGATAAATCACCACCCAGTTTAAACTCATAAACACACCATCAACACTGTTTGCCCTATAACCAGTCAGCTATGGGGACAAACACACTTTGACCTGTCAGCATGTCACTCACTAAACTGTCTTTTTCTCCTTTAATAAGTGGAAACACCACAACTCTTGTGGGTTAAATGTGTCATATACACTTAACGGTGTGGGTTTGTGACCTTATCTGAGGTCAAAAGTGTATTAAGACCCGGTTGATGCAGAATTTAGAATTTTAGGGCTGGGCTACATCTAGATTTAAGATATATCAATTTTTCTATTTTGGCGATATAGAAAATTACGCTATTGCCTATATCTATATAATTTTTAATAACTTACTTTGCATTAAAATACTCATTTTAGGAGTCGCTGCTTTCACTACTGCTCAGAACAGCATGAAAAGCTCAGTTAGAATGATTACCGAGTGCGTCCTAACCCAGACCTTCCCCTAAACAAGCCACATGACAGAACTCACTCACACGTGCTGTCCCTGAGAGGAGAAAAAGACTAAAGTGGATCATAGTTTGTTAATAAATGTTCTTGTGTGGCATTTTGCTTACTGTATTTGAATTAAAAATGTTGACATAATATATCGTAGATTGCCAGCTTGAGAAAAAAAATAGTGAGATATGAGTTGTGATCCATATCGCCCAGCCCTAAAAAAGTATATAATGTGGGCAGGATGAATGGAATTTAGATAATGCTACAAATAATCGTTGATTTCAAGTACCGGAAAAGGAAAAAATTGAGTGTAGTAGATAACGTGTCGTGAAGTGTATATGGTTTACTGCTGCGGTTCACCACGGGTATATCATATGACAGCACATACGCATTCCTGTGGGGAGGCACGTTTCTGCTGTGAACCTCTCAGCAATGAAGTAAAGAGGAAGAAAAAAGATATGTGACACTGCTTTATACAGTGACAGCATGTGTTTCTAAAGAGTCTGACGCATGCATTGCACACTACAGCTGGAATCTGTGGACATGTGTGCAATGCATGGGATCTCATGGATAGAAATGCTCCCGCTTCATCGTTTAAACCACAAAAGGAGAAGGAGAAGGAGGAGGAGGAGGAGGAGGAGGAGGAGGCAGAAGTTATGAGAAGAGGAGTTGGAGAAAAAAAAAAAAAAACTCCAGTGTTTAGTCAAGGCCTGCTCGTCGACACAAAGTCCGTCTTTGTCTGCCTCCCACGGTGCCAGATAAAGGAATTCTTGTGCGTTGGGGGCTCTGACCGAGTTTATTTGACACTTCAGCTCCTTTTGTCAAGCAAGTGTCCCACCGTCAATGCTGGTCATGAGAGTCACTTGGCATTAGACAGAGGGTCCCTCTTCAGTGGAGAAAGGGGGTCTTGTTTGAAGAAGATCCTTAATGGAGGGGTGTGTGTGGGGGGGGCTTGCTGAGGCTGAGTTTGTCAGTGTGTGTATAGGGCTCTGTGCACTGCAACCACAATAAATGGGATTTTTTTTTTTTTTCTTCTTCTTCTTCTTTTTGCCACTGGTATGGAAGTGACGGAATTGGGTAAAGTGAAGAGGATGAAGGGTGATTTAGGCAAGTGGAAGTGTTAAATTATAAAACAGCAGCTGTGAATGGAAAGTGACAAAGTGCACAAAGACCTGCACTCATATACATGCACCTGTAGATCCCCCCCCACACACACACACACACAAACACACACACATAAACTCACACAGATCTCATTCAACCCATGTCAGGTAGATGCAGACGTGAAGGAGATTTATTTACTCCAGTATGAAAAGACTTTCTGTTAGAGATGTAAATCCATCTCTAATGGTCATGTGACAGCTCAGTGTATAAAGTGAATGGACTTCAGTATACCTGCAGGTGTGTTTAAAAATCAGAGAGGGTGACGGATGAACAGGTGGACCTCAGACCATGTCAAACATGTCACTGGCTGTGGACAGTGACATGGTTGTATCTCAAAGTGGGTCACAATAGTGAAAATGAACAGTTTTTGGTGGAAAGAGACAGTAACGACGGTGTGTAATTAGATCAAAAGGCTAAAAACTACAATACAAAAGTGAAATAATAATTAAGGAAATTTCTTTATATGTACTTCATACAACTGTTGTGACACTGTGACTTATTCTTAACAAACTGTATCGCCTCATGTACCCCTTAGCTCATGTTATACATTATTTATTTGTTTTTTAAGGCTTGTCTAAACTCAAATTTAGGCATTTTTTTTTTTCATTTATTTCTGATGTTTTGCTCGTTTTAGAATTTGAACTTTATCTTTTGGTGTATTTTAAGCAGTTGGGGCCACAAATTATTATTGATAGATGAGATAAAAAGTCTGTGCATGTAAAAAACAAACAAATAAATAAATTATTAATAATAATAATAATAATAATAATAATAATAATAATAATAATAATAATAATAATAATAAACTGACAAATATGTATGTGTACCACCTGAGAGAAGCTATAGGCTGATTACCTTATCACATTAATGATTTAATCTTAATGGGCAAACATCTTCTTACCTGTTTGTCCAATGAAATGATCCAACATCAGCGGGTACATCATCCATCCATGTTATCCATATCCATGGTTATCCACATTATTGATCCAGATCCATTTCCAACTCCTCAGGCACCCAATGGCATCCAGTACACATGCACGTGTATCCCCCAGTATCCCAGGAGAATCCAGTCCCTCAGTGAACTGGTCCAGCAACAACATCCAAAAACAGCTTTTATATATGTATATATGAAGCCATCATCTGATGCTACTGTGAGCAAGAACAAACTTATCCACGTGTGTGAGAGGGATGGACATGTCAGCAGGTATTCCACTTAATGCGTTAAAATAGAAAGCCATTTAAAATGTAGTTTTTTTTTTTGTTTTTTTTTTTAAATCCAGTCAATCCTATGAACAATCCGCAGTGGTAAGTCTCCATAAAGCTGGTGGTTGGTTCCCTCCGGAGCTCCGCAGAGCGCAGATAACCTGGTGTGAAGCCGCACTAGACGCTCTCCTGCGGGCAGCCGCAGCCTCTCTGAGCCATAGTCACATCACAGCAGCTCACCCACCACACGCTGCCCCGAGCTGGAGCGCAATGCATCACGGGGAATGTAGTAAAACACTGGCTTCATATTTCAGACAACGAAATTTACATCAGTTTTACGCAAAACAATAACAACAAACACATCTGAATAAGAATTCCCTGCACTTGCAAGAAGCATAAAATGATTTTACACTTTGAGTGTGTTAGATAATAATTATTAGCAATAAATAATATGTTTGTATGACTGTTCCCACCACCATATCCAAAGAATCTACACAAACATTACACGCATAATTATAATAATAATACATTGCTAAATATATATTATGCAGCTGTTTTTAAATGAAGTGCATGGAAAGTGGAAAAGGTTTGTGCTATCGTGATGTTGTGTTTTTTTTTTTTTTTTTTTTTTTTTTACATCTCATAACAAAAAAATAAAAGCGGAGAAAAAAAATTGGAGGTTAATGATTAATTTATAAATCACTTTAAATATATGTATTTACAATTACAACCTAGCCATTAATAAGTCAATATTATTATTTGAATTACTTTTTCACATTCGTAAACACACATTAAAGATTAGTAAACTGTATATATTGTAAACTGGGGAGAAACAAAGTTTTAACATTTTTTTTTTTTTTTTTTTTTTTTAATGAAGGTAAATTGTTGAATCTGAATGGGGTGGCTGGACACCAAACTAATAATAATAATAATAATAATAATAATAATAATAATAATAATAATAATAATAATAATAATACATTTACTTAGTTTATATATATATATATATATATATATATATATATATATATATATATATATATATATATATATATATGTATATTTTATTTATTTATTAATTTTTTTTAAAGGTTGAAGCTGAACATAAATGTACCCATTACAGTGTAATCAAATACATTCCAAAGTGCCCCAGAAATAAATATATTTCATATTTGTATGTATGTGTTTAACATTCAACCCTTCATTATTAAGTAAGTTATTTTTGAGGAAAAGACAAACAGTTTTAATCTTGACTCATCGCTCATCATTTGTCAGTTGGATTCCAAGTTTGCGTGTGAGCATTGTGTGTGAGTAATAATGATCATCTGTCGCTGCAGCGATACAGAGATGTCAGTGCCTTGAATCACCTTCCTATGAATGAAGCTCTTGTCTTATTTATTCACTTTCATGTCCTAACCACCTCCAGGCTTGCTTGTATTTCTGGGATCATAGGCTTCCTCTAACTCTAAAAAACAAGGACTGGACTTTTTTGGATTGGAACATGCAGTTGATAAAATCAGAGAACTCAAGCCAGAATTTGTAAGTGATGTAAAATCATGCACTAGAAAATTAATAAATAAATAAACCAGTGTTTCCCAAACTTTTCACAGCTCCGTACCCCTTCAGACATTTAACCCTGAAGCCATGTACCCCCAACCGCTGCAAACGCAGTGTTTTTCAACCTTGGGGTTGTGACCACATGTGGGGATCAAATGAGGTCCCCTGAAATTTCTAGTAATTTATAATAATAATAATTATAATAATAAAATACTGATTAAAAATATATTTTAAAAATGTTTGAACAATTATTCTTTTACAAATTATAACATGCGCACGCACACGCACACAATAATCTTAAATAACTGTACTCTATGCTTTTACTTCCTTAAATATGAATCTTGTTCAAATAAAATGCATCTTGTCACTCTGTGCACTAATCCTGGCAACAACAAACATTATCAAAAGCAAATTCTAGAGAGAAAGAAAAAGTATCTGGCAACGCCAAAAAATATGTGATATCAAAATGGGGTGAAGACCAAAAAAAGGTTGGGAACCACTGATGTAATGTCACATACAATATATAGCCCTACAGTAAAATGTGTCTCTGAATTTGACCTATACTGTTGAAGATTAATAACGTATAATTAAAAAGTAATAATATTAATCTGTAAAGAATGTAAATCGGTAAAGCAATGATGCTCTCGTCATATTTGTGCTTTTTTTGTTGAGATTGTTTCTCTGTCACCATAGGTAATGTGTAATTTGTGGTAATGCATGGAGGCTCCTGACTGCTGGTTGATTTATATTCTAGTTTACAATTTCTATTTTTTATTCATGTACCCCCGTGACAAAATTGCGTACCCCACTTTGGGAACCTAGGCTCTCGTTTATTAATGGCTGTTAAAGAATAATAGTAATTTAAACATGTGTTGTTGACTTATTGTCAGTGTTTACAATTATACATTATGAGGAGAGCAGCACATATCAGACCTAAATATAAAACAAGAGATATTATTTGAACCATCTTTTTTGAAGGATATTTCATCCATGTAGAGTGGCATTGATCAGTGGATGTGTTAGATGCAGGACGGAGCAGATGTTGCTCCATTCCACTTTTTCCAGGCCTACTTTGGCAGAGATCCAGCACAGTGCAGAACTACCTGAATTGTACGCGATTCTGTCAATTGCAGGTACTTGATGGCTTTCTAGTTTGCCGAGGTTGAAAAGTTGCAGGAGGTTTTGCGCATGCAGCATTGCGTGACTAAAGCTGGGGATGAAAACACAAAGACATTGTTTTCAGTGATCAAACCCCCTTTATAGTAACTGAACAGCATTCCTGTCTCGCATTCCTAAGCCACCGCTGCTGTTAGAATGGTTTGTTTTTACTTTTAAGAAAAAAAGGGGGGGAAAGTGGGCACTTGCATTTTTTTCATGCTCCTTAAAAATGTACATGAACTCATTTATAATTATTTAGATAAATAATACTCAAAGGTAAACAGGAAGTAATTATCTTTTTTGGTGGGGTCATAGAGTTTGTTCTGTTTGAATTCAAAAGTATGTGATGAATGTAAACAATTAGTGCCAGCAGACATTTGAGCTTTGATGCAATACAGCAATACAGCTCCATTATTAGATTTACATGAATGAAAATGTATGGTTACTTAAAGTGTGTCTGCGCATCATGCATTTTTCTGCAGGTAACCAATGTGCATGCAGGAAAACCTATGATTGCACATAGTTCTCAAACAACCACATGCCAGCAGGTTGTGTGAGAACTTGTGCGTTAATGTCCATGAAAATGTTTTCCAGATTGGTGTCAAGAGAGGGAAAAGATACATTTGGAAACCAGCTCAGACAGATGTGCAGAAATCAGAGAGGGAATGAGAGTTCTTGAACATTTTTTTTTTTTTTTGCTTTCCAGATCACTGAAAGTAAAACGACAGTTTATCAATGAAGGGCAAACATTGTGCATTTTGCAGCGAATAGATACAGTATATTGTTTACAGAAGAACGGTGACCTCAATGACTTGTGTTTTATGAAGACAATTGAGTCAGTCATATCTCCAGTGTGTGCTTGGACAGTGATTAAGACCAGGGCACATTCATTGCTCGGACAGAGAGGGGCTTCAGAGCAGAGCTCTTGTGTCCGACTGTGCGGATGCCCGATCCCCTTGTATCTCTTTGACTACGTCCAACACAAGGCTCTATTCAAACAGACCCGGGAACAAATGTTTCCTTATGTGGCTCTGAGTGGCCAGGCTTCACAGACAGGATACAAAACAAGAGGCTATGAAACCAAATGATAGGGGAGGATTCTTTAAAGCACAGCAAACCAACACTTAACCATCATCTGGTGACACAGAAGTAATGTGTTGGGTTGGGCACATGTTTGGAAAATGAAAATTGAGTGTTGCCATGTGATTTGTGATTTATCAGTCCTCCACACTGATCAGAATCACAATCAGAATCAACTTTAATGGCCATGTAATGTATGTTATACACACAAGGAATTTGACTTGGTGAACTGTGCTCTCTCTAACAATGTAAACATTAAATAATAGCAATCAATGAGAAAAATTATAAACATAAATATGAACAGTAGTTAAAGACTAATATGTGCAAAACTAAATAAAATAATATAGCAAGATAATAATAATGCTGTTTATATTAAAAGTCTGACAACGATCAGCAGACGATCATTAAGCTGTATTAAGTATCTGCATTTTGCAAAACAATTCTGTCTGATTATTTGACACAAACTGAACTATTTCTATTTGAATTCCTTCCATAGTTTCTTGCTTCCTCGCATCTCCTTTACTTTGCAGGGTGTGCAAAAAACAAAAAAGCAAACAAACCAGAAACAACAATAATAATAATAATAATAATAATAATAATAATAATAATAATAATAATAATAATAATAATAATAATAATAATAGTGCAGTGATGAGCAGTACAGGTGAACATTTAAATTAAATTAATCAATGAAAACCGGTGAAAAAAGATCAGCAGAGGACTGTCCAGCGTTTAACAATTCTTCTATGGTGAAAGAGACCAGAGAAGGGGAGCAAGAAACTACAAAAATAAAGAAAAACGTAACAACTAGGAGAGAGCGCAGTACTGAGGCAACCAGCCGCGGCGCCATCTTGGTAACTGATTTAAAGAAAGTAAACCAGGAAGATTATAATTCAACATAAAGATCTTTCATGGGAGCAAAGTGCCATTAAACAAGGATGAGGTCAAGCACTATGAGTGTTGAGGGAATAGATTTTCCTATGAGGGACACTGGTGAAAATTGGCTTTTAGCCCTTTTACATAATAACACATAATGAGGCATGTAACTGCTTTTCTATAGAATCACCCAGGATAAAGCGCTAATCCCCATGTGTTATGAGACTGATAGGCCTGGATTCCATCCAGCACCCTGAGAGAGTCAGATCTATAGAGTGAGACTATTCAAAAGACAACACCATGTAATCAATGACAAAACCCCCCTCCAATGCCTCCTGTGATTGGTGGTGACCATCAAGATTTTTTGTAAATGAACTCCCTTTATCCCGTGTTTCCTGCAATAAGATGTCAAACTCTTAAAAAAGGAGGTCTTCTGCTTACTTAAACATATTTTGGTACGAATAGGAACATTTGAATCAACATTTGACGGCATTGGTTGCACAATAACACATGTGACTCATTCCCCTTTTCTTGCACTTTTTTGTATTGGGCGAAATAGGAATTTATGTGGATGAACACACCCTTCCTAATGCCGTACCATAAAGTGACCATGATCATTTTCTCTCACTTGGAGGTGCCTGGCTTTATTGGGTTATAAAAGTCTATTTTAAAACCAGGATTATCTACCGCTTGACAAAGGAAGCTTGTTTTTATCCCACAAGCTCGTGTGGGACTCTGTTACTAATTTTAGATGTACGTTGATTATTTGTGACGTCTAATAGGAGGCAATGTGAAAATGATTTTTTGGAAGGTGGAGAGTTTTAAACAAGTACGTTTATTGTTTTCATTAAAAAAGGTTTTGTCTGCAGATGCTTTTCAAAGTGTGCGTATGAGAGCGTGTGTGTGTGAGAGCGTGTGTGATTCCAGTGGCAAGCGTGGTGTAGCAGCTGGGAGTGTGGCAGGGCTATGCGTGACAAGGAAAAATACACCTGTCTCTGTGCTCAGGTATGGAGGGGGAGCCAGCACGCATGGGCCTGCCAGCTGAACAATGCCGTCTATTGTACCTGCGCTTTGACTGCTTACACTTACAAGAGAGGAAGCCCTGATCCCAGTGTGCTTAAAGCTCGCTCTCTCATTCCATCGCCCTCTCTTTTACACAGTCACACAGCATGCACAGTCAAATTATTTATAGTACACATTACATGTCGGCTGCAGGCGCCCTGGGAGAAATCCCATTTGCTTTACCATTTACACGCAAGCTGACAATCAGACCTGTGACACTTTTCACTGCTTGTGTAAGAAGCTGCGTTTCAAAAACCCTTGGAAATGCGCAAAATCTAAATAGTGCAATAAAAACATGTAACGGAAACACTTGAATTGCAAAAAAACACTTAAATATTGGTAAAAAAAGTTGTTACGCTCCCCAGTACTCCCGTACCTGCCCCCCATGTGATATGTTATTGTCTTTCATGTTTCTTGGTCGGGATGTAACTGAAACTGAATTTCCCCTTGAGGATTAATAAAGTATAATCAATGAGGCGGTAATTCAGTTGTTTCGATATTGAAATGTGTCACAAAAGCGCAAATACACCTCACAGAACGTGACGTCCACTTCCCTCCGAGAAAACATGACGCGGTACGTATAGACAGAAGACTCGACCGGGACATTTCTTTGCATTACACTTCAAAATGATTAATGCCACATTACACGTGAAACAACAAAGGAATACAGAGTGTTATAAGGAGATTTGGTGCGTCCATCTTACTGCAGCGAAGTCGCGCAGGATGAGATTTCACCGGCGTTACGAGGCTCCTGCCCAAAACAACGTTCAATGTAAACACATTCAAAGCGCAATTATACTTTGCCGACATGGTGGTTGATGATTCATGATGGTTGTGTGTTCTATTTTAAATACTTGAACATAATATTATTTGAAATCATGTAGAATGTAGAAAAACAAATTTTATTTGGCTAAAAAAGCAAGTGCTACTGCATATGGAAGTCTATAAGAGCACATGAGTCATCAAATCACTTGATGACAGAATTGTTGTTATAATCTAATATGACTACGAAACAATTTTAAAACGATCCAGTGACCTTTTAGCTTCTATACCATAAAAGGCAACACATAAAATAAAACCTTTAACACTTTACTTTCCTGTTGCTGGATCTGACTTTCATTTTGTCTTGATTTGCAAGCTAATTATTTAGGAAAATGTATGGGGTAGCCTCATGAAAGATGAGGTATGAGAAGGAATGGGGAGAACATCTGCTATCAGGAGTTCCAGCTCTAAGTTGAGCTGGATGGACACAAGGAGTCTTTCTGTCCAAAAGAAACTCCAGCTGGTCCACAGATGGGCCCAGTTATTTGGTCTCATTTGGTGTGTAATCATAGCCTTAAAGGAACCCGAGCGTCTTTGATCCAGTCACCTAAAGTCCAAAAATCTTCCTTAGTATTTCACTACACACATGGAGCTGATATGAAGAGCATTGAGAGGTCTATTTTTGTTCAATGTTATAATGTGTCTGTGTTCAGCACTGACACTATCTGTGTGTAGTGGGTGTGTGTGCGTGTGTGTGTGCTCGCTGAGTAATGCAATACAGTCTTCATAAAGGTAGTATTGTTAAGTTGCGTGCGAAGCTCCTGCTTACAGCTTTGGGTCCCCTCCTACCCCTGTAAACCACGGCCGTTTTTTTTTCCCTCTCCTCCTCTGCCTTCTACACCTTCCCCTTTCTTTTTGTTACAGGTAAACATTTGATGTCCGCACGCAATCCTGAGAGAGTCTCCTCCCCTTGTTCTCTCCTCCACGCCCTGCATGGCTTCTGCTCACTCTCTCACATTCTCAACACACACACACACACACACACACACACACACACACACACACACACACACACACACACACACACACACACACACACACACACACACACACACACACACACACACACACACACGCGCACACACGCGCACACACACACTGCCTTCCCCTTCCAGTTGTTCTGACATTCCTCTCTTCACTGACACAGCACCTGATTACAAAAGAGGTTTTTGTGTTTAACTTGTTTTAACTTCTGATTAACTGGAAATCAGAAATTTCCAAAGTGATTTTAAAAATAAGACGCACAGTGGATTAGTGGTTAGCACGTCCTGCACCTCACAGCAAGAGGGTCCTGGGTTCAAGCCCTAGGGTGAACACTTGGGTCCTTTCTGTGCGGAGTTAGCAAGTTCTCCCCGTGCTGCGTGGGTGTTCTTTGGGTACACCCGCTTCCTCCCATAATCCAAAAACATGACTGTTAGGTTGATTGGAGTCTCTAAATGGCCCATATCGTGAATGTGAGTGTGAGTGGTTGTCTGTGTGTTGCCCTGCAATGGACTGGCGACCAATCCAGGGTGTACCCCACCTAATTTCCCAATGAGAGATGGAGATAGGCTCCAGTAGACTCCCAAACACCTGAGAAAAGGAGCAAGCGGGTCAGAAAATAGATGGATGGACATATGAGCTGCCTCACAGCTGCTCAGACTAATGTTTTTCTGGAGTTTGATTCTCCAATATCAATTCAACTTTGTAAGGAGATTGTTTTTTTTTGTTTTGTTTTTGATTGATGGATGGATCAGTGAACTATTTCTCTTCATATTGATTGGGATTTATGATGGACCATAACAACTCATAATCATTTGTGTAAATATGCTTCAAAACCATTATAGTTGAATATGAACAACTAAGATTTAAATGATGATAAACTCAGAGAAAATGAAATAAATCAAGGTTAAATCTGGTGCATAGCTCTTTGCCAACTACTGACACGCTGTTCGTTCAAGCTCTTCTCACTCACTACTGCAAATGCTGAACCACGCGTCATTTGCTATTACTGTGGTTCCAGTAATCAGATAAATAAAGTGTGAATGACATTCTGAAAAGATTCAAGACTTACGGCATTCAAGATTAGATTATCCGTTGATTTGTCATTTCTCATTAACAAGTGCAGAAATGTTGTTTTAAATGGATGAGAGCTGGTTTTCTCATTGTTTATTGTACGTTAAGTCTCGTAACCACACAGCTGGGAACCACACCCATGATTAATAAAGAGATTAGTTGCGCTGTTTGTTAATGCTGTCTGGATCCAGTGCAAAGCACAGATGTTTCTCCAGCTCTCCTCATGTGAGAACAGTGGATTTGGCCCCTCCTTTAGTCATTAAAACTCAATGATAGGGTTATATTATTTTCTGCCAAAACCTTTTTTTAAGCTAAGAATGAGACTGCGAGCTGCTTTCTAAAGCAGGTGTATGTATAGAAAAGCAAGAAGTAATTAATCCTTTAAATGCTAAAATGGTTGTGTTCTATGATGATTAATTACCATTGCGGTTTTCTTTTATTGGAGGCTTTAGCGTCCCTCAACCAGCCCAATTAGTCTGCATGCCGAGGTGAAGTTTATTATGCAAATACAAACAGTTACTGTACCAGCATGAGTAACCCCCACCGTTAGCCTACAACAAGGCTACGTTAAATGAATATTAGATTTGTTGTGCCTACAACAAGTTACCTATTGTTGTGCTGGCCTTTCTGCTGCTCTGGAAAAGCCATTCAAACAAGATAATCTGTCTGCACTCGTCAATGCAGGGCACTGTTTTAAAGACAAAGAGACTGTTTGATTCAAAATATGAAGCAATTGCCGTTGGACTAAAGGGGATCCTTTCTGCGTGGAGCAGAAATGGAAAGAAAATATTCAAGTTTCAAAATATGACAACAAAAATCCCAACCTGACTTGTAGCTAAACTGTTGCTTTCTGTGTATATTGTTTCACACCTATCACAATTGGAGGAAAGGCTTTATGTCATTGAATACAAGGAAGGGACACTGGGTCAGAGTTATGAAAGAGCTGTATCATCCTGTCTCATACCAGAAGGTGTTTTTAAAGTGAGATCAACAAGGAACCTGTTGTTTCTGCACATTAACCACAAGAATGGAATGTGCGGAGAACTGACTGGGTTAAAAGTAAGTTTTATTTAGATCCCAGGGCATATTGGCATCTTAGGAAACAAAATGGGTAATACATTTGCACAAGAGGCTCTCCTTAAAGCTGATATCTGGTTTATGTATGATTCTTTTGAAATGCAAAAAAATAACTAGTCTTTTACTATGGTCTACTGCCGGTGGTCATTCACATACATTGATGTATAAGTTCCTCACTTTGTCCTATAGACCCCTATACAAATGGAAACGATCACCGAGTGCACCCAGCCAATATGCTTTGACTTCCTGTAGTTTTTGTAGAGCACAAATGTAAAGGCATAGCTTCTGGTAGTTTGGCAGAGGCAGGGGAGGAAGTAGAGTTGTTGAAGGCGGGACATGGAGACGTTCTCTCAGAAACCCCAAATTGCAGCTTTAAAGCAGCAATTGACACCAAGATCCCGCTAGGCAAATTGGAGTGCTTTAGCATTTTCAAAACAAAAGCTGATCAAATATGGCAAAAGGAAACAAGAGGAAGACATTATTTTAGTAGTCAGCCCTCAATTAAGAATGATAGGCTCTGTATATTGTCTAATTGCAAAGACCAAGTAACCATCACAAGACTCAGGTTGGGGCATTGTGGGCTAGCTACTTGTCTAAAGGTTATTAATAAACATTCAAGTGGACTTTGTCAATGTGGACAGCCAGAAACAGTGAAACGTGCTTTTATTCTGCAAAAAGTCAGAACGGGAGAGTATGTTTAGCAAGCTCACGGATTTGGGGTTTGAAACATTCTCTGTTGCGTCTATTTTCTCTAAATCGGGCAACTCAAGATCTATTGACAGAGCCGTAATTAAGTTCCTACTCTCAACCAGTTTATTTGAAAGAATTTAAATGTGCTAGCTAAGTAAATGATGGACTGTCGGGGCAGCGTTACGCTTTCTCGCGTACAGCCTGCCGGAAATCGTTAGAAGAAGAATGGAATGAAATACTGTATATTCCAGTATGGATACATAAACTGTTATACATGAAATGCCTGTTGATTTAAGTCGAGCTGGCATTATTCTTCTTTTGTAAAACTATACTCAGGCCATTATTGTTCTTGTTTTATTACCTGTTTTATTTGTGGCTAGAGCAACAATGCATTTGATTATCTTTTTTTTCTTTTCTATGAATGACACCTACCCGGGCAAGCTTGACAGGTAGAAGTGTGTTCTCACACACGTCGTCTGTGTCACTTTCTCTCTGTCTCGTCAGGCATCTGTTTGTAAATAGCAGTTCCTTTTCCTTAGCCAGCTAATAACAGGGTGGATTACAATGGTTGAATCATGGCACGCTATGGCAGAGAAAAAAAACAAAACAAAAACACACACACTGAGCAGCCTCTTTATGCACGTACAAGTGATTCATCAACAGGTAGACCTGAAAGTGGTGTTTGGAAACAGTGGTCGCTTTAGGCTTAGACGTGAACCTGCTCATCTGCATCTGATTGTTGAGGGAAGCTCTTTATTAGGCTTTCTGCAGAGTATTAAAATGTCATTGTAAACACTGGGTTATGCTCACAAGCACAGGGAGACATAGTAACATTGGTATAGTTGTTGTTTGTACTTTGCTATAGTATGTGAACACATAGGGAGGAAGTGGAAAATAACAAAAAATGTATTTCTTGGTCCCACACCAGGAGGGAGATGACCAGAATTGATAAAAACTACAGAGATAAATTTATTTATGAGACACTAAAAACTGTTTCATTCTACTTATTTACAATGGAATCCTTAAAAAGTGTGTTATAACTGATTAATTCTATCATTGTGCACTATTGCAGTTTTTCATAGTCAGACAAAGAAAGGGTGGCCGGACTGAAGTACTGGAGCCAAAAATATTTCAGAACCACTGGTATACAGCATACTCTTTAGCACATTGTTAGTATATTCATGCTACAAGCCAGAGTCGGCGCCAGGCAGCATTAAATGGGGGGGGGGGCTTTAAGAAAATCAACAGAGCAGGCCATAGACATACACATTCTGTTGGCTGATCCTAACAACAGCTCTAGGGTACGTTCAATAGTACAAATGTAAAACAATTACACCAAAGTATATTACATCTGTGGAGCAGACTCCCATCCGCTGTCAGAGAATGGACACAGTAAATTGCAATTGTCAATCAGATATCTTTGATTAATAAAAAGCTCCCCCGTAGTGGGAAGAGTGGGTAAGTGGGGGCACAGTAGGTCAGCTGGGGGGGCATTTGCGGGCCTTACCATAACGCCGTAACTGCTACAAGCTAATGGTATAATGCCATAATTGTTCATCTATAGACATGTGTCCACTTGAAATGGACAGCTCTGTGAAATTGATACATCTGTGTGAAATAATCAAACATTGCACATTTCACAACACATATCATACATGTATTTGCAAAAACGAAGGAGGAACAAATGATGCTGACGCCCCAGGGTGACGTGTGCGTGCCTACAAATACAGTTTTATATTATTATTATTAATAATAATAATAATAATAATAATAATAATAATTGTAATCAAAATTACATGATCATTGCGCAAAACTGCTGATCAATTGGATGCAACACCTGCAGCTGTTATGAAATGAAACACACTCAGTGCATAAAGACACACAGTGGCTTATTAGGCACAGTTGGAGGATGAGGCGCACGGGAGACTCTGGACAGAGCGGATCTACAGAGACCAGCGAGAACTATAGGCAGGACCCTCTCATGAAGACAAAGTGCTGCGGGAGGGAGGAAGAGGCTGCAGTGGAAGAGAGGATGAGGTGGCGCCTAAACACCTGAGGACTGATGAACAATATGGTTTTACTTGAAATTAAATATTGTAATTTATGTAACGGAAACAGTCGTGGCACGAGCGTGCGGGATTTAATTTACTTGAAACAAAATTGACTTAAGTAAAAGTAAAATTACAGATTTTAGAAAGCACTCAAAAAAGTAGAAGTACACAAAAAAGCTACTCAATTACAGTAATGAGAGTAAATGTAATTTGTTACTTTCCACCCCTGCAAACAGGTAACTATGATTTTGGCTCTTACTTGGCCCATAGACATATATCAGTGTGACCCGATGCAACCTTGTTATGTTTCGCGATGCGTGTGCAGCAAAGTAGAGGCGTGGCTTCAGGTAGATTGCAGAGGCAGGGGGAGGAAGTGAGGCTGTTGTGGGCGGGACATCGAGACTTCCTCTCAGAAACTCCGGATATCAGTTCTTGTGTGTGTCGCATAACAACTATTTATGGAAGACGATAAAAATGCATTAAAACTGATCAGGAAAGTACGTGACAAATAATCATAAATTATTAAAAAGCTAAAAGAATCATGTATTGCAGCCCTAATTACTGCTATAGTGGTGATAGCAAAAGTATATTTTTGTTACCTGGATGCTACGGTGGAACACTCCCTACTAACATCCATTTACCACATCAAAGGAACTATCAGCTGTAATTTCTGACAGGCTAATCCAGGATAATTAGCCTCAATGCTGATGTAGTCGTGGATCCCTGCAAACAGGATCATGTCCACATTTGTGCGTGTTTTTTCCTCCTTTATAATGTAAGTTTGTTTTATTCTAAATTAATCTATGGATGTCATGCTGGTTTATTCAGTGTACAGAGTCAGTGTTGCCTCTCTTTGATGTGTGAGAATGGCATGTTGGAGTCCAACTGCTTATTCTGAAGCTGACTCACTCATCTGTGAGTTAGCGTGACAGCCAAGGTGAATGTTTTCTCCCTCCAGACAAACACGATGAAAAACGACTAGCTGACTGTTGCCTTTTGGCAAAGAGCATTAAGGAAGAAGAAACACAGTTATCTTTGAACAGTTGGGAGTTTTTATTCTTGTAAGTTTCCTTTCTCAGCTAAAAACAATTACACGCTACTAGCCTTTGTGTTTAGAATGTCACCTAGCAATTAGTGAGATGAAACATGCTTACTGTGTGTACGCCAGTGCTCATATTAGAAAATGATCATCATAATCCACAAGAGAATGTACATTCTTCTTGCCCTTGGGAAAAAAACAGTCAAACTCAAAAACCTTTCTCAGTGCCAAGTGTTTATGTAAAGCTCAGGTTATACCTTTTATAAGAGCTTACAGTAATACTAGGTATGAGGACGTACAAGTCCTCTGTAGTAGCCTCAGGTGCACTTTTGACTACAAGGAAAAACACATTAAACATGAAAAAAGGATTTGCTGGGTTTCCATTAGAGATTTTTGCAAAAATAAAAGCGATATTTCTAAATGTCAATAAAGTATAATTGTGCTTTGAACGTGTTTCCATTGAAGGTCATTTTGGGCAGGAGCCTTGTAACTCCCCTAAAATCTCATCTTTCGAGACTTTCCTGCAGGAAGATGGACGCTGAAACTCTCCTTATAACACTCTGTATTCCTTTGTTGTTTCATGCCTAATGTGGCAGTGATAATGTTTAAGTATAATGTTAAGAAATGTACCGGTCTAGTCTTCTGTTGTCACGTACCATGACATGTCGTCTCAGAGAGAAGTGGTCATGTGACCGGGTACGTCACGTTCTGTGACGTGTCATTGCGTAAAAAGTGTTTCCATTATGCTTTTGGGACACATGTCAATATCGAAACGTCTGAAATTCCACCTCATAAAAACGTAAAAACATTTTAGCGATATTTGAGTGTTTTTTTTTTTTTGCAATACCAGGTTTATTATGTTATTTAACAATAATAATAATAATAATAAAGGCTTGGATTTATATAGCGCTCTTTTCGAGGAGACTCAAAGCACGTACAGAAACCATTATTAATTTACACCAGTCACTCACATCAATCATACCGGTGGTGGTAAGCTACAATGTAGCAACTGCTGCCCTTGGGAATACTGACAGACGTGTGGCTGCCATTTCGTGCCTATGGCCCCTCTGACCACCACCAACATTCATGCGCACTTCATACCCATTAATATTAGGCAATGTGGGTAAAGTGCCTTGCCCAAGGACACAACGACAACGACTCGGATAGAGCGAGATTCGAACTCCCAACACTTCCGTTATTGGATGACCCACTGTACCGCTACCACTGAGCCACGGTCACGGTATTTAGAGTTTGTGCATTTCCAAAGGTAATGGAAACACAGCTATTGAAACAACAATAATTCTTACAGTGTCAAAATTTGTATATTTGTAACAGTTTAAACTTTAAAAGTAAAAGTATCTCATGCAGGTATTATGTATTGTGTTCACCTTTTTTCCTGATAGATGTATGTATGTATGTATGGATGGATGGATGGATGGATGGATGGATGGGAGTATTGAAATCTCCAATGAATGGTAGCTTCTTCCTTGTTGATGGCAGCATTCAAAATGCATCATGTTGAATTTGAGCAACAGAGGTGTTTTTTGTAAAAACATTGGAGGAGATTCCCACCCCAAAGGCAAATATAATGTGGTAGTGTACAAGTGAGCCTATTGTAGTGAACGTTTTGTAAAAACAATAACAGATCTGTGTGGCCCACATCTGACTCATTAGATCAACATTACCATTGTTTTAGATCTGTGCACACGCCCTCTAAGCGTGTGTTGTGTGAGCATGCATGTGAGTTCTCTAACGCTAAATTATCTTGATGTCCTTCATGGCTGCTTTTGGTCATTTTCTAAATTTACCGTGACAGTCATTTACTTAGAATGACTCTTTGGATTGGCACTCACAAGAAAATAAGAGTTTTAGCAAAACACAATGGAATTGACATTTACATTTATTTTCGTAGTTCATACTGTTTGTACCTCCTGTTTGGAGGAGGGATAGTTTTATGGAAATACATGAGGGTAGAGGTAAAATTTATGTGTGGGAGCTTTTATATGATCTGGAGGCAATTGGGTAAATGAAGCAGTGTTGGATTATGGACACTGGATGATGGGTGTGAATGCATTTGGATGCTGGTCCGTGATCTGTGCAGCAGATGTAAGGCTAAAGTTAGAAAAACATCTGAAAAGCAATGATTCAGTGAGCTCATTAATGAGCAGGACATTAAGTTGGCCCGCAGAGACAACAACAGCAACACAGGAGTGCAAACCACACACACACTCACACCCTCTGTCATCTGCCTAATGTTTATTGTGCCAACTTTACACTGTTTTTATTAGGGTCAAACGTTGAAACGCTGCTATACTGCTCCACATTGTGCTGTTGACTCACGCCTCTGACACAAAGTCCAGAGTCTGCTGCCAACGCACAGAAAATGACGAAAAGGGCTTGTTCACCTACAAATCATCAGCTAGTTGAACTCAGGCTTACTTCACTGCCTGGTCACTGCCAGGCAGTGAAGTTGTCTATCAGAGACAACAGTAGAAGCACACAAGGGGGCTTAAGAAAGTGTTCATTTATGAAGTAAATGCAACAACTTTGTTTTGTAATGTTTGGTGATGGACCAAATGGTAAATCTTGTGTAATGTGTAATGTTTCTCACTAGTCATTTTGGGGATATGCTACCCATCTAGATGACCTCTTATCGCGCTAACTTCTGGGATTTAATCATTGTGTGCTGGACTACAAAGCTCGTTGGAGCTTAATCACTATAGCAATTAATGCTGAACGGTTAACCTGGTCGCAACCAGGTTTTGCTTTGGCTCGAGTACTAAAGCCCCGCCTCCTGACCAATCAGATCTCTTAGAAAACGGCCTGCCCATTGATAGAAAATCCTGGTTAATGCAGATCTGACTGCTGAGTTTAAGAAATAAGATTATTAATGATAAATGCAATCCTTTCATTTACCGATGACATCCTTTAGGAAAGATATAGATTTAAATTGAATTGACTGATTTACAGTCATCTGATGAAGCCTGAGTATCGATCTATGTGTGCGGACGGCTGAAGTCATTTGTTAATTAATTAATTAATTCATTTATTCATACGCTGGGACTGACATTATCAGCAGGAACATGCACAATGTGCTCTCATCTCATGTGATAGTCTACTTGAATAGAAACACGTGTGTGCTGCAATAAAGTTTAACTGATTAGAGCGCTGTCCGTTTATCATCCAATGGATTAATATCGTAAATAAACTCGCGCTTTTGCGCATTCACAGTGTCAGCAGCTTCCTGCCTGGGTTGTTGTATACCTGCCTTTTCTGTAACAACAGGGTTGTATTTTGTCTGAATTATGGATTTTATTTATTCATCATTTTAAACTTAAGTTATGAAATGGATCAGATCTGAGCGAGTACAAGGGTCCTTTCACATATGCCTCTTTGCTCCGCACCATGCTTCGCTTCTTCGGATACTCTGGTCTTTTTGCAATATGTGAAAGGTCACTGAAACTCTGGTGTGGAGGAAACAAGCAAACTCTGGTCCTCTGAAAAATGTAGGTCTCGGTTCGGCTCAAGCGAAGCATGATGTGGTCTTTGACCATGTGAGAACCAACCAGCAGGAAATATAGGACTTTACATTGAAATGCAATTGTAACGGAGCAACTCCATCAGTGACACTGCTGCTGCTGCGTTCCTGCTGTCACGGTAACAGACACAAGCACACATTCACAACTCAGTGCTCCAGCAGCAACACACACATATCCATCCATTCATCCATCCATCCATCCATCCATCCATCCATCCATTTTCAGAGTTGCTTTGTCAGCACACACAAAAACACGTCACATTTCCTCACTCCCTTACGTATTTGTCCCACGTCATTCATTTATTTCACTCATCTCTGTTTTCCCAAACTGTTCACATGATCAGCGATGGCTGCCCATTTGACTGCTCTGTTTTTGTATATCCTCATATCTTCACACATTACACATCCTCAAGTGACCTGTGACATGAAGGCTCTGAGCGCTGACAGATGGAGACGGAGCGGAGTCATCTCTGTGTTTATGTAGAGCAGGGGTAGCTAATCCTGGTCCTTAAGAGCCACTATCCAGCATATTTTAGATGTTTCCCTCTTCCAACACACCTGATTCAAATGATTATCTCATCATCAAGCTCTGCAGAAGCCTGATAACGATCCTGGTCATTTCAATCAGGTGTGTTGGAAGAGGGAAACATCTAAAACATGCTGGATAGTGGCTCTTGAGGACCAGGATTGGCCACCCCTGATGTAGAGCATTAGCGCAGGTTGTGGCATCTTGTGATTACGGGATATTTTGAATTATTATTAATGACTTTTCTGCGGGGATTGTTTTAGGATTTCCTTTGGAAAACATAAAAAAAAAAGACCAAATATAAAACATGATGGCGTGACTGTCAGTAGTGCCAAGGCAGCGTCACATCGTCATGGCATTGGAGGTTGAAGTATTCTGTCCAATCGGCGACAGATCGTTTTACCTGGTGACGTGGTTCAGAGAGTTTGGTGCCGTTGGCAAATAGAATGTGTGAAAGCGGACCGGACCAAATTAAAAAGCAACAATGTTGCAGATTCACCACCTGAATCGCACCGAGTCCACCGGACTATATGTGTGAACGCACCCTAAAAGCTCCGCCTCCAGCTGTGTGCTGCACTAATTAACTGTTGCTCTTCACTATCATCATGGATTTATATACATTATGTTTGTTTAAGATCATAAGCTGTTCCTCCATTCATTGTAAAGATGCTCAGTCTGCCAGTTCTCTCCATTGATTGGTCAGACACTGCAATCTCCACCCCTTTCATGTGCACGTGCATGTAGCGAGGCTGTAATCACTTGGCTTAAATTAGCATGTTGTGATCATAGGTGATCAACGTTCGTAAGACACTTCCTGTCTGACAGGGAATGTTTGGTTAGTTGAAGCCAGCTAACGGAGATTATTCCAATCTAGATTTGTAACATAGGCCCTTTCAGTCTACTTTATATTTACTGATGTAAATATTCACTTCTAAAAGTGAAAATTTTATAATTAATAGTAATTGTCCTCTTTATTTAACTGACAGAGGTGAAAGTAATGGATTACAAGTACTCACGTTCAGGGCTTTAAATTAATACCCGCCAACTCGCCAATTGCGGGTAAAAATGTACTTTGGCAGGTGACATTGTAGCGTTATTGGCCATTTAGGCTGGTGAAGAACAAAACAAATACCACTGCTGCGTCTGTTTGAATCAGCAGGCTGCAGAAACGTGTTGCCAGATTGGGCTGATTTCCACCAAGAAATTTGAGGATTTTTGTGCGTGTTTAGATTTTAAAATGTAACGTGTACCTGGAAACACTGCTGGTTGTACTAATCCTACATTTCCCATTAACACTGTCATGGCGTGTCATTCAACAATTGGCTATATGCTTCAGTGTGATTGTTATGGTTTGGTATCGGAGAAGACAAACGAAACGGCGCAAAACGAACAATAGGAGCTGAAATTAAGTTGTAAAATTAGTTAAGAAAAAAGTTTGTAGGGAGTGGGATTTGTTTACATTTGAAAAGCATGCATGTTAGTAAAACATGTAATTCTTAGTACTGATTACTTCTATTCTTTCTGACTTCAGTGTTCCAAGAAGTGCAGTATTTAAAAGAGCAATGCATATTTTGTTATTGCAATTAAATGAGTAAATTTATTTGAGTATATTTCATCAAATCAGTCATTTTACTTGTACAGTACATTTTATAATAAGTAATTTGTTACATTTCTACACCCAACCGTTATTGAGTAAAGTATTATTTTTCATTTTAAAATGATCAACAGACATTGAGAAACTAGAAAATGAAATGAAATGACCAGACAACAATCAAATGCGTCACATCATAGCCGACCAATCAGATTAAACATAATGCACCGTGCCAAAACAGCTGGATATTGGTTTTTTAAGCTTGAGAATTTTTTAATTTTGAATTGAATTAATTGATGTTGTTCTATTTAAAAAAGAAATGTACATTTTGACAAACCTTTTATTTTATACAGATGCCTTTGTGGAAAATAAATTAAGTTTTAATTGTGTAAGATTTGCTCTCTTCCTTTATTAGTTTATACATGAGATGTTTACTGTATGCAAGCGAACAGTGGCAAGATTTATTACCAAAAAAAAAAAAAAAACGTGGGGGTGAATGTAACTAGTAACTTTTACTTTGAGTACTATTTAATTGAGCTACTTTTATATTTGAGTATTTTATGTATGACTTACTTGTACTTGTACGTGAGTACTGTTTCAATCAAATAACAGTACTTCTACTTGAGTAAAATATATCAGTACTCTTTACACCTATGTGAACTGAGACTATGCTGGTGTGAACGCACCTTTAATCACTAATCCTGGGGGACACAGTCATTTTACAGCTTCTAGTTCCAAGTCACAAAACACTTTCTGTTCAAGTTTTGATTAAAACAAAAATTATGTTTAATTACACCAATTATATATTGTTTTGTATATACAGTATCTAAAAGGAAAAAATGTATCTGAAACCAGAGGGTCCATTAACATGAGGAATAGTTGTCCTGCCTGCGTGAGTATCTCGAATTATGAATCTGACGTTAGGTGTGATGTGCATACAGAGTCATTCCTTTGTTGTGTGCAGCAGCGTTGCCCCAAGGGCTGCGGCGGCATAAGTGTAAGCTACGTGGTGCTCTGGAAACAAGAAAAAGCAGCTCTGTTTTTTGGATAGCTTTCTTGGCTTTGTGTGAGCACTTGCTGGCATGCAGTCAAGATCCTGCCCCCAGAGAGAAAAGATTAATGACAGCTAGTCACGGAATGGCTTTAAAGCAGCAAAGAGCAATGGAGACAACCTTACAGTAAGTAGTAGTAGAGGAATTATGAAGAGAAGAAAAAGAAGAGTGACATTTAAATTAAGAAACTGGTGAGTGGGTTGATAGAATTAAATAACTAAAGATAATATATTTAATTTTTGACATTTTTCTTTACATCTAAAAAGCCATCTAATGCTCAAATGTCCCCTATATTTCTATCTTATAACCTTACAAACTGTAATTAGAACAGCTGCGAACATCTTATCTTCCCTAGACTTAAGTGACTCTTGAGCAAACAGCTTTGTGCGTCCCATGATTGGATAGCTTCAGTAGCTTTTCGCTAAATGTTCAACATGAAAAAAGAAGGATTTATTAAATCGTAGGAAATTCAATTTAAAAAGAAAAATGACGACCAAAGAAAGCAGGACAAAATGTTGGCATCAACATGTTCAATGTAATTGGGATCATAACAGAAGTGTAATAAATGAATGAATGAGAGTGTAATATGTAGAGCTGACCCTGCCCAAAACCTCAAACCAGAACTAGCGCTCCAGGGCAGTCTAAGGTCATGATGAACTCACCTGTCATCATTTCCTCTTTCATTCCCTGACCACGCAGCCTATGACCTCACTGGGTTTGGAGTCTCAAGCATACTCAGACTTTTGAATCAAATGCAAAATTACCCAAGCTGGTATTTGCCCAATGAGTTCAAACATTACTCACCTATGGTAAAAGGGGCAAGTCTATTTTCATATCTGAGTCACCCTTTGGGAAAATAGGCAACAAACTGATGAGAACCTTGTTTTTGTCTAAAAACCATATTTTCATCCAGGTATGGCAATTTAGTCAAACACGTGCCCATCATCAGCATAGTGCCAAATGGGTGGTTTGGAGAAAAGGTAGAAGGCAGGGAGGGGTGTTATTGCTGGCACACTTCAACATTGTGTGGGTTAGAGAATGTGTAGAGGTGGAGAGTGGGATTAAACAGAGTAAATATTATTCTTTCACAGACCTGCTTCAAATTTGAACTCAACATCACATTAAGGCTGTAAAACTTGGATGAGATCATGATGCCTGATACAAAATAAAGAAGGAGGAAAAAAGTTCAGCATTGACAGGAGAATATAGAACAAGAGTCAACAGTGAAGGAGACATGAAGAGGAAACATAGGCCATAAAGCTTCATTTGGATTTATAGAGGGTGACTCTCAGGGCAACTTAACAATGAGACGACATTGTCCTCTTTGGATGGGTGTGTTCAATACTGGCAACTTTGACTAATACTCAAATTGATTGGAGTTTCAACAGTAGCAGCCTTTCAGTTACAGAGGAGAACACCCTGCTGTATGGCTTTACATTACTTTTGTTGAGGATAAACTGGAAATCTACTTCACATTAATTTCAGGTTTTGACCAGCGTTACAGGATTTCATTAGAAGAATATGTTGTTGTGAGTTTTTGTTCCATTCCTGCTGTATGAAATTCATTGCCTTGTAATGCAGCCTCAGTATACCATCTACTTTACTTTTGAGCATAAGATTTCTCTAAAGCAAAATCAACTTTGAGACTTTCACCATCGTCAAGCTTTGTATCGTGTAAGGAATTTGGGAAAACACCACACTATTAACACCCAACACCAAACCACGTATTTGGGTTAAAACTAGCATGGACATTTTTGGTCGGACATATTTCGCGATATCAAACAGGGCCCAAATAATACAAACAACATTATGAACTAAACATGGCCGTCTTCTAATCACATGTACGTAAAACATGTACTATGTGATACAGTTAAACCCTAGATCCAATCAAACACACATCAAGTGCTTCCTCTTTCCTTTAAAAAAAAAAAAAACTACAACAAAAAACTTAACAATGGTATGACCTAAACTGTGCCTTTCTAATCTACTTGTAGTACAAAGTGCTTAGCTTTAGTTCATTTTAAGTGGTCAGCTCAGGTTAAGCCCAAAGCTTCTTCTAAAGATCAGGTTGTTGTTATTATAGTGTAGCTCTTACTGAAATGAAAAAATCTCCAGCTTGGTTACCACCAGTCAGATTGTTTGTTGGCCTCAAGATGTATTTAGGGCTAACCTATCAAAGCTATTTCAAACAGTAACATTATTCTATTTACTTGAATGGCATTTGATATTTCATTGAATTCTGATGCTGAGTAGACCCTCAAAGTTCAGTTGAGGACAAGTTCACAAGCACAGGCAATTCCAAGGGCTCTTGGACTTTCCCTGGAAAGTCTGCTTCATTCTAGGTGAACATATAACCAAAGTCTAGAGTGCACCAGGGAGGCAAATTCTACTTAGACTAATTTTATCAGTTTTAGAGCATTTCGATCAAATACCCACCGCTGACTGAGAGCTGACTGATTGGCAAACACTGCTTTTTACTTCTGAAAATCATATCCACACTGTAAGATCTGAATAAAAAACACATAAAAAAACAAGCCGCTTGATGACTGACACTGTTTTCTGTGTCAGTTTGGAGCAAATCCAAAAGTGCATGGTGAATGCAAGGTGTTAAAATGCTGTTCTCAGCCCAAGTCTGGGACTATCCCAATCATGTAAGCTCACTGCACTGATCTGTTTATTAGAGAGATGGACAGGGGCTACAGGATAGGGAACAAACAACATTTACCTTGAGCTATTATTCATCTTATTATACTCCACATTTTCTGCTTAACGTCAGTAATACTTTTCCAGTTTTATATCGTAACATTACAAAAGGTCATTAAATGTTGAGAACACTGAGATCTGTTTTGGGAGATAAAGTAGGATAAGAGTCAATAGATCGCCATGCACAACCAGGCACACAAAGGGTAGTCTGTAGACGCGAGAGAAACTCGGACTGTCGGGCACAAAGAGACCTTTGGTTCGTCTGAGAAGCAGCAGGAATCCAGTTGGAGTTCCGTGGGAAGATTTGTGCTCAATGAGACTTCTTCTCATCGAGCAGTCCTTATTGACTAAGTGTAAGCAACACTGCAACATCTCAGAAGGCAAAGTTAATATAATAAGGTAATTGACATATGCAATATAAAAGTTCTAAAAGTCTAATGATCGTCTCCACATCATCATCCAGAAATGGTTTTTCCTCCCTAATCCTGTGTCAAAAATTGAAATTCCTTCCCTGAAGCAAGGCTCCCCCTTTGTTCTGTCTGCATCCAAACCTGTTCCAGCATATGTTGTAATCAAAAGCTTAGGCCATATCCAGTGTAATAAAAACTGAACTCAAACTAATACAGATATCCTATTGTTTTCTACCCAGCAACACTGACTGTAGAACTAAGCCCTGTTTAGAAACTCTGCTCTTTTTCATGACAGAGAATCCAAATACACGTGTGAAGGATCTGAGGAAAATTGAACCGAAACAAGAACAGAACAACTGATGATTAGCATGGGATACCTACAACTAAAGCCCAAACTGATTAGTTAGAAGTTCTTCAAAAAACTTTGCATGAAGACACAAAATTACATTATAATATTCATAGCCCTGCCTCACTGGCTTTCTCTGCTTTTACTGGGACATTGTGGGAAGTCATCACATACTGCTTTGGTTGTTAACACAGTCATGCTAGTCCCTACAGTCCATGAATAAGCTACATGCACCAAAAGGTCCTGAAGAAGCTTTTCTATACATCTAGAGTACCTTCATTGTAATTGACTATCAATAAGTCACGCTCAAAATAATTTCTTCTGGTTTGCTTTTATGCTAACTAGAGTGTTAAGCTACATTATTTGCTGTTATGATGCCTGACACTCTCTACTTGCAGCGTCTTTGACTCTCCTCCTCTGTATCAGACACTCCCTTGACCTGCAGAGCTCTCCCCACCCTCCGGTGCCCTCCCTGGCACCTTTGCCCCATGGCTTGGCCTCATTCATCTCGCCACCCCTCTCTGCCCAGGGGAGCTGAAGGCCTTCTTTGTATGTGCTCCCTGGGAGATATTAACCCCCGTCTTCGTGCTCCCACCAAACAAAGGAAGCACTTACTTACCGCTAAAGCCTTAACAAACAGTGCCTTTCAAATGAACCCTGCTCCATGCGGTGACGACGGAGGGAAGTGCCCAGGAGAGGAAAAAACCCAAAACATTTGCTTGTTTTCACAGATTACAGAAAACTTGGTGGTGTTACTTAAACCTTGCTGAGTTGACCTTAAGGTTCCTCGGACTTGGTTGACACAGAAGTGAGAGGGGAAGCGCTCAAGTTCAAATACATATATGCAAACAAAACAGTCCTGAACCATAATTCAATCCAGCTCTGACCTAAAACACTGTACACTGAAGTGAGACAGTTGGGGTTTTTTTTACCTCCGCCAAGGAGGTTATATTTTTACTGCCACTTATTTATTTGTTTGTTTATTTGTTTGCAGGATAAAATTAAAATCAGTTAACAAATTTTGACAGAATTATAACCAAAGATAGACTTTATGCCATGGAAGATTCCAACCAACCATACATAACCGAATAACAAAAACCGAAGGGTTGGGGGTTTGAATCCTGCTGTGTCAAAGTCATTGTCATTGTATCCTTGGGCAAGACACATTGCCTTGTATGGGTAAGTGCATAAATGTCGGTGATGGTCAAAGGGGCCAAAGGTTTGAAATGGCAACCATGCTTCTGTCAGTGTTCCCCAGGGCAGCTGTGGCTACAATGTAGCTTACCACCACCGGTATGATTGGTGTGAATGAATAATGGTTTCTGTAACGCGCTTTGAGTCTCCTTCATTGTTTTTATTTCCGCATCGATCAGGCTGCTACGAGCTTGATTGCTGGGCCACAGTCTCATAGCATCTGTGTCCTCAACCATGGTTAGGAGATGAAAACAGGAAAGGTTTTAGCAAAAGAATTACAACGTCCACTTGGTCCGTGAATGGATATTAATCCATATTTGCTTTGCCATTGTTGGCATCCATAGGTTATCATAGCAACCACAGAAGAATGTCCATTTTACAATTTGCCATAAAAACATACAAGATTTCCGCCATTGTTTTTCATTGAGAAGTCAGCAGTTACGTGACCTGATGTCAGCTCGTTGAAAAGCATCTACGGACCCTCAACATCGAAAATGAATGCCAAAGGATTTGTAATGAAGTCTATGGGCCAACCCTCAGCATAGAAAATGAACGTCAAAGGGATACCCTGTGCGTCAAAAACTGACGCTAAGGGGTCCTGACCGATCGTCAATAAGTGACGAGTTGGGGATGAGAATGTGCCGCTCCTAGATAGATGCTTACATTTGAGTTTGTTTATCGCATGAGTCTAAGTGTTAAGAGCCATGCCCACTCCATCAGAAATGACTGGCAGCCTTCCCAAAACAGCTGCCGACGTAATCCGGACTTCGGTCAGAAAGCTGCCAACTCCAATCAGCAGCATACCTGCTATCATAATTCCAATCATGTAGATGTCTTCCAAGTCCTCAACTGAAAGGATAGACAGACACACGACCCTCTGCTCATCCCACAAGTCCATCGTGTATCCCACCGCAGACTAGCTCACCTCTGCACGTTCTCCTTGTCGAAAATATTTCGTCGATTGCATTGAGAGACCAGCTGATCAATTCCATAATTTTGGTTTTTGGATAGAGATGAAGAGAGAGGCTCCGATTAGATTCTGACAAAAAGACAGCACAAGACAAAGCAAGCAGCAGGGGCAGATAAGGGTTAGGGAGGAAGCAGACAAAAAAGAAGAACTAACTCAAGTAACAGAACTAAGTCTTACAGATGATCTCTGCAATCGTTGATTTCAGTAACACATGGTAGCCACCGTCCCTTCCAAACTAAAAAGGTGGCTGTCCTTAAGATACCAGGAAACAGTGCCACCCCTTGTAAACGCAGAACCTGCACTGTTAGTGGGGTCTCAGCTTCCAAAGAGGGCCACATTTTGCGCGAAGGGGCTTATTTATGCTGAAGCCCAGTGGATGCGCTGAGCGTGTGTGCACTACAGTGAGGCGCATAATTGGCACAATTAGTTTTCATGGAAGGAGAAAAAGGGAGCTATAATGTGACCATGTACGCATCGCTGCAATTATTGACAGCAATCCACAGCCGATTAATCAAAGGAGTCCACTTGAAGAGCAGCAGGACGTGAAGTTGCCAACATGTCGTCCAAAAGACACCATCAGTCAGGAGCGTATGGAAAGCCCAGTGAGTATTTATGTATCCTTGATATCAAGGATGTCAAAAACACACAATATGTAGTTCACTAGTGAGCTGCAAAGAAAAAAAAGACCCTCTGACATGTCTACTTAACTAGTGCATACAATTATATGTTACCAGTTTGCTAATGTGAAAACTGAAATGCTCGCTAGCAAAAAAAAAAGCTTACTATTTAAAAAATTGGGGTCTTTCGTGAATTTACATTTAAACTAGTGAAGCTTCAAAATTCTACATTTTTATTTGATTTTTTTTATTATCGGTTGATTTATTTATTTATTATTCTTTATTTATTTATTTATTAATCATACAGCCAAACTCCTGTATCTATACTTACGGAACATGCGTTAATACTGGTAGGTTGTCAAGTTAAATGCATGTTGTGATACGATCAATATGTACTGATGATGATACACTATGGATGGGGTGAGTTAGAGGTCCAGAGTTCCATACTCCCTTATGACCCCAATTTGGTCAGGGTCAGCGGCCATGATATGACACTTTTCCCCCATAAGACTTGAAGTAATACTCTATTTGCTTCAAATGACACGTTCATTTTACCATGGAATAAACTGACACAAATTATCCAAAATAGTAATTATATTTGACACAAATTAAACTTGTTTGAATTCATATGTTTAAAAATATGCCCAGAGTGCATTTGGGAAGAAACCATAGATCATGCAAAGTTTAAGCACACACCCGAGTGAAATGCCAAGACCTTCTTCCTCTTCGGCAGTGTCAGAGTGTCACATTAAGTGGTGATTTATATTGTGACTGACTTCATAGAGCAAAGAAACAAGGACAGAGGAAACACTTTCTCACAGCAACCTATATTTTATAAGCTTGTTGTTAAACTTCAGGTCAACAACCTCTTGACTTGATGATGTGTGTCACTGTCAGCGAACCCAATTGCATCAATAAACTGTAAATGAATTGGCAAGTGAAAACAAAAAATGAGGAGAAGAAGAAAACACTTGCATGGAGACAGAAAGCTAGATTTAAAAACAATTGTGTTTGACCAACATATATTTAGTCGTTGAATAAATAAAGCAATAGTTGTGTAGCAGAAACAGCTACAATAAAGTACTTTATAACCTTTGTTCTACTGAGATAAATGCTGTTTAAACTGCAGAATAGGACTTTTACTGGACTAGTCACTGAGATATGAGGGTGACCACGTTGGATAACAAGTACAAAAGGGTGTTGTATTGTTTGCTTTTGTTATTGTCGTTTTTAATAGTTTACAGTAAAGGTTTTGTCCATGATTTTCTATTGAGCAGTTAGTATCCATGTTCTGCTTTACACCTGACAGGTGTGTGTCTGCAGGATTTACACTTAGCATTAGCATACCAATAGATATGCTTAACAAAAAAGCCAATTTGTAAGAATAAACAACTTTGAAATGAATTTAAATTATAAAATTATAAAATGTTCTGGTAAAAATGCAATTCTATATTCACTTAGCTTTATTTTGAGTACTTTGTACATTACACTGTTCCACTTGCAGATTCAACAGTTATTGACCTACACAAGCAAACATGGTGAACGCCCTTCAGTCAAAGACAACAAATGAATCAAAAGGAGTGGACCGGCTCTGGTCCAACTCACAAAAACTGTCTTACAACATCTGACATTTTCACCAATGAATGAAGCTTTGTCTGCAGAGAAATGAGATCCATATCTCCCATTTGGCATTGCTCATGTCGTCACTGATCAAAAGCAGATGAGCAGACAAGTCGTGCTTTGCATGGTGTGTGTGTGTGTGTATTTATGTAGCAAAAGGAAAGTCCTGATCCAACCATGCATTCTGGTCTTCTGTGTTTTATGACCATTATAAGCATTACACTGCATTTTCACATATCTGATGGTTACATTTAACATGATTGTAGGCATATGTTAGAGCTTTACACAAACAATTGTAATAATTTTAATGATTTTACCTGTGTCCTTGTTGCAAATTGTGCAGCTCTAAAAGAAAAACATCCACTTTAATCGTATAGATGTGGATTTCATTTCAGTGATTTCCTGAATGATAAATATAACAGATGGGAAGGCTTGTAAATTAATTTGGATAACTGATAGACCTTTTATTCAATCGATTAAGCAAAGTCATTTTGGGGTGGATGGGGGAAAAAACAGCACAAACTGATTTTTATTTATTTCATATTGGTGAATATATAATCATTTTTACATTGGTGGAGCTGTGTGCACTACACTGAGCGCAGCTTGTATTCTCTGCTGTATAATGGCCAGATTGTGATAACTTTTTGGTAAAAAAGAAAAACAATAAAATAATAACATGGGGAAAAAACAGTGCCCAATGCATTCATTTATAACAGGAAATCTGAAGCACATGTGGTTTTATTACAGATTTCTCCCAAGCATCATATAAACCTGAACCCATAAACCCGGTTTAGCTTTATGATTGGCACCTTCTTCAGCCAATAGTGTGAATGCCTGATAAGAAAACACTTGAGGATTTCAGTTTCTTCTGGACACTTTTTAATATTTAACCAATTATAATACTATAAAAATGAGTTTTTTCTATTGTTAATTTGTGGAGCAAATGCACTATTCTCATCATATCATGTATAATGTGTCCACCAGTGTTTGGAATAACGGTGTTTAAAATAACGGTGTTAGGTAACGGCGTTTTTTTTTTCAGTAACGGAGTAATCTAACTAATTACTTTTTACGCCGTTACAACGCCGTTGACATTACTGAACGTTAAATGTGGTGTGTTACATGCATTGATTGAATAAACTGTTATCCAAAAGAATCCGTGTATCATTTGTTCATTCGTTTTTCATTATGTAACAAAAACATGAAAAACAAAAAAAAAAAAACAATCATAATTTGATATTTGTTTCCAAAACCAAAATTAAGAAACGGAAAACGCCTTGTTTTTCAAATTTAAGCTCTTTTGCGTCGGTACAATTTTTTTTGTTTTTCATGTTTTCGTTACGGGCGCACGGTGGCGGTGAGAGAGAGTGGTTGTTTGTCTGTGTTGCCCTGCGAAGGACTGGCACCCTGTCCAGGGTGTACCCCCGCCCAGCGCTCAATGAGAGCTGGGGATTGGCACCGGCAGACCCCCGCGACCCTGTGAGACAGGAGTAAGTGGGTTTGAAAATGGATGGATGTTTTTGTTACATAATGAAAAACAAATGAACAAATGATACACGGATTCAAAAGCACCCCTGGCTTCATACGCAGCTGTAGTGAGGAGGTGGGTTAAAAACAAGGTGAGCGATTATGATTGGCTAATCAGAGCCAGTGTTTTTACACATGTGCCAGCACACGCGCCACACACACACAACCACTACAGACTTGATGAAGCAGCAGAGATGGTGAGCGTTGAGCAGTCCGATGAAAAGATGTCATTTTTAAGGTGGCGATACAAACACTACTTTAAATTAATTGTGGTCAAAGGCAAGAACGTACATGTGAAGTGTACATTATATCCAAGAGCGAAGACTTTGTCGACATCCGTTGTAAGGGTAGGGTTTGTCATTTAAAAGAGCCTGTAAATGTGCAGCTGATGGTTCAACATGTTCAACTTTCAGCTACTGCCTTGGATTTTTAATGAACTTTGAGAATTCTCATTCATGTTGTTACTTGAAAAAGTGTGATCACAATATGTTATTTACATGTGGTAATGATGAACTGTTGCCCATTCAAGCAGATCTTATCATGTAAGTTTTCTTTCATCTGTCACCTGTGTGTACAAGATGATCACTTTTGAAGGTTTTATAGTACGTAAGATCATTCTTATTATTAACAAAAGATTCCAAACTATGGTTTGTACTGGTCTCATATCATCTTTTTCTAAACTGTGCATCAGTTATACAAACAACAAAAGGACTCTATTTACTATTTTAAATGGAAACAACAGCAATATTTAATTTTTTTTTGCGTAATTCAACCAACAAGGGTTGCTGTCTTCATCTCAATGACGAAAATCGTCAAACAGTTTTGGCACAATTTGTATTGTGTGTACAATCAAACGTGAACAAAAAGCTCAACAGCTCATACAGTGTGAGGAGGAAGTGCGTAATACTGTTGACCTGCAGGCACAGCCAAAAGAGGAAGAAGATAAGGAAGAGGGAAGGCAACACAAAAGGAGTAAAATAAATACAATGTGCTAACTATGCCAGGATCAACATTAACAGTCCCAGTAAGTGTACTGTAGAAATATTTGTCTAAAGAAAATGGCATGAATACTATACTGCTATTGCACACTAATATACACACAGGAGATCTCGATAAAAACAGAAAACTGAGTGTTTTGGAGGTTCAGACGATGCCTCTTCACCAGCAGGCACTGTAGGAATGGGATGAATGTAGTCCTTTGTGCAGTTGAGCCTGTGAGCTCCAACCTATGTGTTTGCAAAAAAGAAAGAGAAACCTAGGCTCACGGTCTACAGATGTCTGGAGCTGCGTCGTTCACCCCAGGCCTCCACAGGCAGCAAGCAGCTGTTGTCGGACAGAGACAGGCTGCCCTGGAGAGACAGGGAGGGGGCCAATGGGCAGAAAACAAGAAAGAGCCTTTCACGGCCTGGTATGTCCTTCTGGATCCCTGCACAATGTATCCTTTGAGGACCCAGAAGAATAACATTTAGATTTAAAGTTTTCTCATCCTGGGAAGTTTGGGTTAGCTCGTTCAGTCCTTTTGCTCTGTCAACTGTTTAAGGGTTGATGTGAGGTTAGAGGTAGGGTGATTCAAGCTTCCTTTGGCAAACAGAGACTAGGAAATTGAATATTTCTTACTTGAAAAAAATCAAAGGGGCTCATGACTAAGTAAATAATAAGATCAAGTATTACTAGGATAGGTCTTCTGTTAAGTTATTACAGTAATGTCGACATTAACCTTCAGCTAATACTCAACACGTGTTGCTGTTGGGATGCATTAGGCTGAGTGACTGAGGAACAACTCTAATGCTGCGTTCACACCGGATGAGTCACGAAATGTCCGCATGTCCAGATTACATACAAAGTCAATGGATAGATGCGCCCCAGATGCAAAATCTTTCCTGTGCGGCGGTGCGGTCCGATCCGCACGTCAAGAGCGTTGGACGTGCGAGCGCGCTCCTGATTTTACGCATAGCCGCACATCCGCAAGAGTTGAAAATATTGAACTTTTGCGACTGTTTTGCATGACGAAAGCCAATCAGAGACTTTGTTGATGGTGACGTCAGCCGTCAACATGAACACCGCTAATCACACTGGCTTTTTTCACTGGTGGTTTATGTTTATGAGAGAGGAGAAAAAAGAGCGCAGCTCCTCGCTTCAGCAGACAGTGAAACTCACTAAGGGTTGAATGCCGGCTATTACAATTGAATTTTGCTATTGGCTGAAACAGATTCTTTAGATTCCCCTGCATCATCAAATTTCACTGTTGGCCCCACCCCTCCTATAAAAGCTGAGAGGAGGGAGGAGAGTTTCCTCCAATCACAGCCCACAGTGAGCACTGATTGACAGTTTTAATGAGGAAATCCACTGTATTCTGTGTGTGAAACAGTCGCTGTAGCACTGATGTTTTTGACTCTGCTTCTATAAAGAGCAGATTCTGGTCAAATCAGAGAGTTACAGACACATCATGCTATGAGTGTATTCCCGTCTGTCTCTGTGTGTGCGCGGATGTGTGTGTACGTCCTATTGCTATTTGCGCGAGGTGGTAGCAGAGTAGAGCTTTAAGGCTGTGTGAGCTTCACGTCGTGATTGTTTGTGCCTGTGGTTGTAGTTGTAAATCTCAGCTGTGAACTTGCTATGTGTGTATGTGTGTACAGACACATCATTGTGTGCATTACCGTCTGTCTCTGCACACAGAGTTGACCGGTTGCCTGAGTGGGCGTGTCTTACTGCTACACCATAATCAAGGCATTTTTTTTAATTTTTTGATTTTATCTCCAAAATAAAGCAATGTGTTGCTTGATTGTGTACAGTAGATCTCACATGGTATGACACAATGGGCCACTATGGGATAAAATGCTATTTAAAGTTTTCAATTTCGACAAACAAATGGGTTTTGACTACATGGCAACATTGATTCTGTCCACGGGCTTTACATTAAGCCCGTGGAACCACCAATCGTTGGTGCGTCCAACTGTAAAATGGTAAATGGGCAAGTCTTATGGAATGCTTTATCTGCTTCACACAAGTTTCCATCCATTGCACCTCATTAATCTTTAGCTGCCTCGAAGCTGTCTTGCCAAAAATGCAAAAGTCAGAAAATAAGATTTACAAAAACGTTGCTGATTTTAGAATAAACAGAATCAAGAAACACTAAACGTATCTAAATATGTATGAATGGTAAATGGACTTGATTTATATAGCGCTTTTATGACCACAATGAAGTAGTCCCAAAGTGATTTACATGATTAACTCATTCACCCATTCACACACCAATGGGACGTACAATAAATGTTTAAAATGAGCAATTAAGAATCAAATAAGAAAAAGCTAAAACGTATTTGTTAAATTAAATTCCACTGGTGTTGATTTTTATTAGGCCGGGCTACCGTACTCAAAACGCCACTCACTTTGTTCTTGTTGTTGTTGTTGTTGTTATGTACACTAGGGGGCCCCATTTTTCAAATGACTACTCCTCCGTTAGTTCTTGTTAGATGGGAATGCTCTATGAATGAATATGATGAGATGCTCGGAGGCCTTTTTTTTTTTTTTTTTTTTTTTTTTTTTTAAATGGGGCCCGGGGCCCGGGGCCCCACCCCCCATTTTCCAGATTTATGGGAACGTAGTTGTGTGATATATCATTCCAAAGGTAATTCAACGTAGATTACAATTATGCCTTGCACAACTCCATTAGGGGCCCGTTTTTTCAGTAATTTCCATGAAAGTCGTTTTCTCATTTATTTGTGAGTCAAATATTGAGACAGTTGGGGTACCGAATCAATAACACATATCAAAATATGAATGGGGTCCATTACTCGTATGTGCTACTGGGGCACCATTGCACCACAATTTGCCATGGATATTCTATGAGCGGATGTCAAAAGCCTCTCGGAGACCTTTTTGAAAGGAGGGGGGATGGGGGCCCACCCCCTTTTCCGATCATTTCTAAATTTATTGTAACATACATAGTTGTGTGATATTTCTTTTCAAAGGCAATTCAACATAGATTACAATTTTACGTCGCACAATTTGATTTGTTTTACTCGGTGAAACCGAGTCATTTGACTAAATTCTCTGGAATGTGGTACGTGCTATTCGACGTTCCGTAAGCGACAGCATTGAAACTTTTTAAACCACATCAATACAAGCTTTCACATTGTCTCTTCTTTTAGTGTTTCCTGTGTTTGTGTGTGATAACACATCTTTTAACTCAGTCTTTCTCATGATTAGGTGTTGGTAGGTTGTCTTTTATTTATTTTCATTTTCATTATCACTCTTTCTCTGAGGCGTTGTGTTTTTTCACTGCAAGTTTTTCAGTTTGTAGCATTGGTTTTCTTTATTTTGTTCTTTTTTGCTTTTAGTTTTTGTCATTAATTTGAATTGAATTTGACTATTACTCCTGCAACACCACGTGAATGTCTCTTTGTGGTCGTAAAACATTTTAAAGCTTTATCAAATTCCAAACTATAATTTAAAGCTGCAATTGTTACTCATAGCTTTTCACAGAAGTGTCAGACACAGCTGCGTATTGCAGTTTTGTAGCGGCTCGACAGGGAATAAAATGTAAATTATGGTAATAAAACCTGGGCACATGAGTGTGTGTACTTTAATATAAAACTAATGTTCCCATTAGGACCTAAATGGAGATGGAATGAGGATTCCAGGCATGTTGGAGTAGTTGGAGGAGGGGAAGGACCCCTATGGGCTTACTGAACAGCCAAGGAATGCAGTGGTAAAAAATGAATTGGTTTTCTTTGACTCAGGATGGCCCGTGTGACTGGGTTTAGATGATTGGTGTGACAAAGACTCCTTTCTTACTGACTTTAATAACTACAATGCACCATGGAGCCGCACACACAAGAAGGTGCCTGTACGGGAGAACACTAAATAAACCCTGACATGTAAATGCATCATTGTGCCTTTGAAAATACAAGCACTCGTTCATCTTCTCTTTGTGTACAATAAAGCTGAAGCGACTGTAAACCAGTCAGCGCACACAACCACACTTTCCTGGGTTCAATCCATTTCTTCCCATGTTGTATACGTAATGTGGGGGTAAAGTCATCCATCCTGGATATTATTAGCATTATATGTCAAAAGTTTAACATTTATTTAATGAATAAACAAGGTTCTGCTCTTATGTATTGATTTTTTTTGTAGAAAAGTAAACTATAGGTTTACCTGAAAATCTTTTTAATTAAAATACAATTGTGGGAAATATTGCTATCATTTAACCAGAGGTGTAAAGAGTACTAATATATTCTACTCAAGTCGAAATAGCGTTACGTGATTGAAATTGTACTCAAGTAAAAGTACAAGTAAAGTAAAAGTAGCTCAATGAAATAGTACTCAAAGTAAAAGTTACTAGTTACTTTAACCCCACCACGTTTATTTTTATTAACAAATCGTCACGGTTCCCTTGCATAAAGTAAACATCTCATGTATAAACTTAAAAAGGAAGATACCAAATCTTGCACAATTGGAACTTCATTTATTTTCCACAAAAGCATCTTAAAATAAATGGTGAATAAAATGTGAAATTATTTCATGTTTATTGTTTATTGGGATCCACATTAGCTTCCACCATAGTGGTTGCCAGTCCTCCTGGGGTTCCGAATTAACAGCAGCAAAATATTTACAATAAATATTCAATAGCAAAAACCGAATAAAACACAATTACAAATACAATAATAAAAACAGTAATAGAAAAATACATGACTTGATCTCACATATACAACAGGGTTTTTTGTGTTTTTTTATATACACGCAAATGTGTTGACTTCCTCAGTTTTTAGCCAGTTTATTCCATAGTTGAGATGATTTAAATAAGAGAGACTTATGTAGTAAATTAGTTACAAGTCAATTAATGACCAAGTAATGTCTTGTAGAATGTGAGTGTGTTTGGTTTTACATATTTAATATTTTCAAACATTTTATTTAAAAAAAAATAGTAGGTTGTATTGAATTTTGTTTATGTTGTTTACCATTGTTGCTTTATTGTTGATGTTTTAGAGTTCCGTGTCTGTTTTGGCGCCGTGCGTTACGTTTAATCTGGTTGGTCGGCTATGATGTGATGCATTTGATTGTTGTCTGGTCATTTCATTTCATTTTGTAGTTTCACAATGTCTGTTGATCATTTTAAAACTTTACATTATGATTTCCTCACTAATGGTTGGGTGTAGAAATGTAACAAACTACTTTACGTCTTTTAAAACGTACTTAAGTAAAATGACTGATTTAGAAGTATACTCATAAAAGTACAAGCACCCATAAAAGCAACTCAAACACAGTAACGCGAGTACTTGTAATCTATTACTTTCACCTCTGCATATAACAGCCACGGTGGAAAACCACCCCCCAACCTATTGCCTTTGGGACGTTAGAAACATTTCAGGTTCATCAGGAGACATTAATAGCGTCCCACCCCCATCACCACAGCTGCCATCACTAATCTCCTCCCCTCACACATCTGGACAGCAGTTTCTGGCATATTCCGCTGAGTCCCATGCTTCTCACATTCCCCCATATGCACCTTACATACATGTAAAAAAAATAATAATAATTCCTAGCAAACCAAATGTTATTCCAGGCTTTACTCCCCTGTTTTTAAAAATAAAAGATCTGAAACTCCCAGCTGCTGCCTGCCATTACTCCCAGGATATGAACCTGTTTTAGGAGGTTAAAATAGTTACATGTGCTGAAGCTGGCGTTCTGTTTAATATATTCCATCTGGAGTGGGAATAAAGCATTACCATTCACTCTGGATCTGTTACAGCTGATTGTACAGCTGTGTGAGCCTCAGGGTGTCAGAGGTATTTGCTGTTTGAAAGCTATGATCATGCAGTGTTTTCTACAAAGCTGCTCTGTTTTAAGAAAAGCAAATATGTTCTATAGCCTATGGGAGATTTGTTTTTTTTTTTCTGACAGATACTACAAAAGTTCACCCCAAGACTACTTCTAAAGGAGCTTGTCCAGGAATATTTTAAAATCCTCAACAGAAAATCTGACTTCTTAAAAGTCAGCCGTTTTTATTCATCTGGTCTTTGAATGTCGTATATATCAGTGGTTCTCCAGCATTTTGGCTCAAGTACCCCCTTTCTCTCATTTCTGAATCCAAGTACCCCCTTTGTCCAACTACAACATTTTGCTTAGAAAACAATTTAAAAATGAACGAGTGATAAAACATATTTTAAAGAATCTAATTTGGTAAATAAGTGGAAAAAGAAAGTATTTAGTGCAGTAGTTCCCAACCCTTTTTTTGGATCGTGACCCCAAAGACTTTTTTTTTTTCTAGAATTTGTTTTTGATCATGTTTGAGCTCAAATATTCATTTTTTTTATTTTTTTTTTACTGCATTTTGGTTGAACTACATTTATATTTCATAAAGTAAAAGTATAGAAATACATTTTCAGACCCGCTTTGTGCTATATATGTCACGGTCGCGGGGGTCAACCGGTGCCTATTTGACCCGCCTAACTGGGCATTAGGCGGGGGTACAATGTCAGTCCATTGCAAATTGTGTGTTGTTTTACTATATATATATAGATCTATTTTAGAAATTTCAGGCGACCCCACATTGGGTGCCAATCCCAAGGTTGAAAAACACAAATTTATATATTTATTTCTATAGTTTGTATCATTGCTGGTAAGCTCACTCCTGGGGTGGGACCAAGACTGACACTTTCATTGGTAATTTTCCACTCTCTCTCTCTCAAAGTACCCCCTAGTAGTGCCACTGCATCCCCCTAGGGATACACGTACCCCCATTTGAGAAACACTGATCTAGATGATCCATTTCCTCATCTCCTCTTGTTCACTTTTCACCTCTTCCACCATTTCAAGTGTTATACCCTCAACAATACCCATCTTGTCCAAGCTGTCACCCTTCACATTCCTAAACCCATGTAATCCCAGCTCTCACTACATCATAGTGTTACCACAGGTGACGAATATCTAAAGCCGACACAGTGTACTCTTTGTTCCTGCCATGTTTAGTTTTCCTTCTCGACGACACGAGGCGGCCAGAAATGGACACAGATCCTGGTGAATGACACAGAATAGGATTCATTAGGCATATGAGTCAGACACAGGTGGAAGCTTAGACACTGACACCCAGCACCTGTTACACAAAGCAGGATAGCATTATTTTTTTTTGGTTTGCAAAAATGCAAATAGTACATGTAATGCTTACTGTGCTGTCAAAGAACACCCAGCACAGACAGGAGGTTAATTTACCTACAATCAAATCCTGCTTTATACGTTAAATGTCTACATTTATTGTTGTTTTACGAGCACATGAATTCAAGAGAAAAGAAAAGCATTTTTAATCACTCCAACAAGTACGATTTAAACATCACACCCACTTCATCCAAGATAACTCACCCAACACAAGTAAAATAAACTAACACAACATGTAGTTGGTGGCACTGTAGGGAATGTTGGAGTTGTTTAATATAGTATGCAGTCTTTTTCCAGTAGATGGCATCAATACACAGCAGAGCTACATAAGTGCTATGAACAAGATGAGATTTGCTGAGATAGACATACATACAGAATTTACACTGTATATAATTATACTAGAAAAATATTGTCAAAAATAAACAGGACAGGCTTCACATGCAAGGTGGTTTTCTTTGATTTTGTGAATCATTGTTGTCATTTTGTGTTTTTCTTTGTTTTGTTTTTTTGCTGTCCTTGTTATAATTTTGCATGTTTTTCTTTCATTTTGTGGGTTTTTGTTGTTTTGTGTGTTTTTGGAATAGATTTTATTTATTTATTCAAGAATCAATGAAAAGTTTTTTTGACAGGGTCAGTACACATTAATGAACATTTCTGTAAATGTGTCAGTATTAGCTGCAAAGCTAGTTTTCAGCTGTTGTCCTTGGGCAAGGTGTATAATGCCAACAACATGTTCATACAATTCATACAATGATACCATCTGAATGTTTGTTCTGTCAGTTGCACAATAAAATAGAGATTTTAGTGCAAGGGCAGGTCATGCAGTTCAAACAGAGGACATTAATATGCACAGTTATTATTTACAACGCAACACCTGTTTAGAGGATCCTGACACTTAGCTGAGACATGCTCGAGGAGGTCTTTTGCCCATTTTTTCTGTTGTTTGGCATGTCATACTTGTCATTTTGTATGTTTTTATTGTTGTTCTGTGTGTTTTTCTTTGATTCTGATTTGCGGCTTACTTATGCATATTCATGAGTGGGCGTGTCTATAGACTGGACACTGTCTTCCTCCTCCACACACGGTGACGTAGGGCCAGAGGAAGGCCCGCCCTCCTCCCACCCACTCTGTAGCCGAGCTCATACTGCTTTATAAACATGAGACAGAGCGTGGGGGCGGGGCGTTCAACGGTACATCCATAGACTGTAGAAAATACATACCTAGCACTGCGCGAAGGGCGTGTCTGTTTACATGCCAAACACGGCAGAGAGCTTCCTGGAGGCGTGGCTTCTCCAGCTCAGTGCTGCGTCAAATTCGTCATCAAATTCATCATGAGGTGTTTGGGCTCACCCTGCAGTAAGAAAGGAGCAAATCACCCTCTAACGATTGAGGGAATCAATGGAAAAAACTCTTTGGGCATGTGTATGAAGCCCTAATAACACTTTATGATGTTTAAAGAACAGAAAAGTCCATTTAGTGTAACATCGGCCCTTTAAAATTTGTGCAGTGATGTTCTGTGTTTTAACGTGTGCTGATGAACTGTTTGGTTTGTTCTTGCGCTTCTTAATTAACCCTAAAACCATCTCTTGAACCTTTTCCATAGTGATATGGGTTTTGGAGCTGCCTGCTTCTGGGTTATGTTTGTGCTCGCACGGACGCTCTCTAAGGCCATGTGTTTCAGCGAGGGCAACCATCAGCGTGGACATAGCCTATGAGTGGCCAGACTTCTCCTCTTCCTTTTTCAGAGTTTTGGCTTGAAGTCCTTTCTCTGCTTCATCCAGGGATGTCTGTAGCTGGATCAGCATTTGTTGGGACTGGCTCTCATCGTGGCTTCCTCTATTATCTTGACTGCTTTCAATGGATCAGCATTCTCCTCCATCAGTTGGTTGCACTGGTCTGTCTGGGTTTTGAAGTTGTTCTCCACCTTTTTGAGAGCGTCCTTTTGGCTACTGTTTTACAGTTTTGTTTATTTACAAAATCAGTGTTTTCTTTCAGGAGATGCAGCTCAACTGGTGTCCTACAGGGGCTGCTGCTGTGCTCCAAAAATGAATCAGCTACTCTAACCTATCAAATGTTTTCTCAGCATCTAAAGCCACTGTTATACTGAGCTTTGTTTAAAAAATTATAAAATGAATAGTATTATAAAGCCTACATACACTATTAGCTGAGGAGCACTTTGAAATGAAGACACTCGTGTGAGATGTTGGTTGTACTGAAGCACTGTTTGCCTTTCTCAAAGTGCTCTCTCCTCAGTGGATCTCTGATAATCCATAGAGTTAATTTTGCGTCTGTTTTGCTGCTGTCCTCTGAGAGATCACACCTGAAAGTAGTACAAGATGGGGTCAATCTTTGAGGATTATGCCAGAATCAAAACCAAATAATTCAGGTCTTAAATAAGGAATTTGTCATGTTATCTAATTATCTGATTTTTATTTTCCTACATAGGTATAGACTCCTGTATGGGGAAAAACAATCTAAGACTCTAGGTCTGGTCACTGGTGATCTCACTTTCTAACCTCACCACCAGCACCACACTCTGCACCTCTCCAGTGACTTGAAGGAAGTCTGGTAAAGCAGAGCTGTCATGTTGAGAGGCCATCTGTGCTTCTTTGCAACACACTTGTCAACTGAGCCTTTAATGACAAATAATGTTACACTTGCTGCTGCCAATCGCTTTAGTTTCTGCACAGAGACGCAATTCTAGTCAAACCAAAAACTGTTTTTCCACAGTGGTGACGCAAAGTGGAAAACAGGAAAACTTGTTTTTCATTAATTAAAGTGTGGCGTGGTGTGTTATATAGTGTGGCAAATGCATGTTTAATTCATAGACACACATTAAGTGAGTTTGAGGTATAACATCAAATTAAAAACACTGTTCTCTATAGATTTGGAATTGATTATTATAATTGTTTAGAATTACAAAATTGTATTGAAGAAATCCACATGATTAAATCAACCTCATGGCAGTCATTTTTTGCATCACACAGCATCAGGGATAGGTCAGTATTTCCCAAGATTAATAGATCACATCAATGATTGAGGTCATTCACAGGACACATGGACACCTCTCAGAAGCCTGCAGGCAGGGCGTTATTGGCAGTAAACCACCAAATGATAAATTAGAACTCACCCATCACATACCACAGTGTGCACCCAAACACTGAAAACGCTAATCAGGGGGAGGAAAAAGCTGTATTTGCAAACACATTAAACCACTGACAAGCAAATGAAGTGATTGAATGGGAGAGAAGCATAGAAACAAGTTTAAGGGCGTTCATCATATTTGCAGTAAGTTTTAGGGTGTTTTAATAGCCTTATCTCAAAATAAAAAGAAACAAATAGCCATTTTTATGTCTTATCATAACCATACCTCCAATTTTGAGTGTGTTAGATTTTCATCATTTCATGCCTTGGTGCAGTCTCACCCAACAGTGTTCACATATATATATTTCATTTTATTGCCTTAGCCCTACCTCCAGTTTTGATAGTTTGTTGGATTTTTTTTGTTTTGTTTGCTTTGTGCTTTTAAGCAGTTTTTGGTTTTTTTCTACCTCCACTTTCATGCCTTCCCTTTGATTTTGGGAGGTTCTTTTTATTTATTTTTTTCATATAATTTTAATGCCCTATAGGCACCAAGTTTTTAGGGTCTTACTATAGCCCTATCAGATTTTTGTCATTTTCTATGCTTTACTGCAGCCTGGCCATCATTTATTGGGTGGTCATTTTGACAAGCTGTAATTGGCACAAACTTCAACCCTCGTGGTCTTTACCGATTGATTTGAGCAACTGTCCTTGAGCTAAACTCATCATTTGCCTTTTCCCACATCGTCTCTTTTGTTTCCTTCATTTTTGCTTCATTGATCTAAAAAATGAGGCCCGGAACAGCAAGTGAGCTGTTGCAATTTCCACTATCTGAGAATCAATTCCATCAAAGTACCCCACTGGCTTTTTGCTCATTTCACAAGCTCCATCATGTGTACAGGCACGTGGTGTCTTTTTATGTGGGCTGAACTAGTTTGTACTTGAAGTTGTTCACAGGTACAAAACGAAACCAAGCATATTTCTGCATATGGATCTGTGTCATCGTGTTTGTGTGCATGCGTGCTGAAGATCGGTTGTGAGTACTTGAGACGTTAAGAGTACCTGATCACATTCATGTGGTGAAAAACAATGCAGAGAAAGTGAAGACACATAAGAGCCTTTCTTGTTGGTGTCCATAGTAACAGTGAGGCTCTGAAGTACATTTCTAACCTACTTTACAGAGTGCTTTAAAACAGACTGCACCTGTCAAAGTTCTCTTTTTAATATGTATATGAAAAAATTCTACAGTTACAATAGGTCATATCTGAACAAATATAATTGTCTTTGTGACTTTATATGACGCTATTTAATGTCAGATGAGGTCATTATTTGTTTGTATTATGAAAAGAATCATTCATCAGTTTCAATAAATTATAAATTGTAATATATACTTTGATTTTATTGATTAAACATTTGTCGCTGTGAAAGTATCTTTTTTATTTGTTTAATATTCATGCTGAAGGGTTAGTTAACTGTCTGTTGTCCTTGTCTGTTTTAGTTCATCCTGGATTTTTATTCTGGGTATTAGTTTAATCTCAGTGTATGTCATTTGCTGTGTTAGCTGTGAGTCGGTTTCAATAATTGCAAGATTGTGTAGGGTTTTCTGTTGGGTTTCATCTTGTTTTGTTTTTGTTCCCTGAGTATCTGTCTATAGAGGGTTTTCATGGCGTGTCATCTACCGAGTCATCAACCAGGAAGTCGCCATTTTGGAGATAAGCTGCTGGTTTACAAACAGCACTGGAGGAAATGGTGAACTATTGCCGTGTTTTTGGCTGGGTTTTGAAGTTGTAAAGACTGCCAAAAGTTATAACAGATCAGGGGGAACAATGTCTGCATTTTATAGTCAGTAGTTCTAGATCAGGACAGCAGTGACATTAGACTAACTCACCATTGTTGCACCAGTTGTTATTGGTGTATATGCAAACACCTCCGCCCTCATCTCCCGTCTTGCATTTAAATCCAGCTTCAGGTAGTCCAGTTTGTTCTCCAGGGAGTGGACATTAAGGTAGCAGCATTCTCTGAAGATTAGCTTTTAACTCGGTTGCTAGCCCAGCTCCAGACACTGCTCATACGACGCTCCGCTACTTCCTAGGCCGCTGGATGTATCCGACGTAGCAGTCCAAGGATCGAGGTCCAGAATAGTCGCATCTAACGGACTATAACAGTTTGATTTGCCTAAATCTAAACTTGCCTAGCAGTCGCATACTATTTTACAGTATCTACGCTGCAGGTTCACTGTGAAATTATTAGAACTGACTGAGTTATCTGCCATTATATCCACTGCTAACGCGAGCCTCTACAGCCACAAGCAACCTCCAAACTTCTATAAGATTTAAGGTCTTCCGCTGTGTAGGGCTTGGTGAAATCCAGGTACATGACGATATCAGGATACGTGATAGATGGAAGACTCTCCGGCTCGTCATTGATCCAAAACAAGAAATCCGACTCGTATGGATCTGCACCACCAATAACCCGTATTTTTTTCCAAATACTGTGCCCTGCCCTGCAGAACAAGTCCTTCCCTGTATGCCGTTGCATCTATAACGCAGTTTGAGGAGCTTTTCTGTGATTTTTCCATCGCAGAGTACACCTCTGTTGGCCTCCAACATGTAGTGTCAACATCCGCTTACCTCCAACATGGCCGCGCATCCGGGTTACTGCCCAGAAAGTGGTGAAAACCCTCTATTGGTCTTATGTTAGGTTAGAAGTATGGGTTATTTAAAGTTTGTTCTGAAATGTTCTTAAGCTATTTTGAAGTTACTGTTCGAGCTCCTTGTGTAGGCAGACTGAACCCTCCTCTTTCTTTCTCCTCACACAGGTGTTGGTCATTCCCTGATTGTCCTCCCACTGCTACTTAAAGTGTGTTTGGTCACTGAATGAGTGCTGCTTGGTCTGTTCCTTCACTCTTTTGGTTTTGACATCCTTGAAAATCTTGAAATGATTATTGTGAACATGTGACTCGTTGTAGAAATAAAACATGGAATTCCCTCAGAGGTTTAACCACCTGTGCACCTCAGTATCAACTATCAAAATGATGCCCTTATACGAAGGAAAGTGGAGGAATACCTCAGTTTTAATAGATATATTTTAAACAGCACTCAGTAACAAACTTTGGTGTTTTTAATAAATGAATTACGTCCACCAAGAACGTAAGGAAAACTTTTTCACTCGCGTTTATTTGTCATTTGTTATTAGCAGGATTACATCAAAAGTGCTTAACAGATTTTGACAAAATTTTAACCAAAGACAGATCTTTATCCATAGAATATTCCATTACATTTTGGATCTGGTTTAATATACTAAAGGGTTTTTAAGGCATAGTTGGTAGGGGTCAGCACCTCATAGTATTAAAAGGCTGAATTTTTTTCTCTAAGGGACTTGCATGTTCTCTCCATGCAACCACGGTTTTCTCCTGGAACTCCAAACTCCTTCCAAAGTCCAAAAATGTATGTTGTGTTAATTAGAGTCTATAAAGATGACTAAATGAATGAGGACTCATTCCACTTAGTGGAAATGTAGCTTTAATCATAAGTACATCTAAAAAAGAATAATTCTGCTATGAAGATTTGCAGCTGAACCTACCAAAAAAGTTTAGTTTATATATATATATATATATATATATATATATATATATATATATATATATATATATATACCAAAATAAACACAAATCAAAAACGTATGCTGTTTTTTTTTTTTTACAATATTTCTCCTTCTATAGAGCATAGAAACTGATTATGAAAAAGTTTTTGCTTCGTCAAAATACTATACTAACCTCTACTGTGGATGTGATTTTCTCCATCCTCTCTTTCTGAGCAAATAACTGCTCCATGGACTTATGCCCTGATTTCTGCAGGCTTTGAGGGTGTTACCAGGGCTCAGAAGTGAGGACAAACTGTCACGACAGTCCCCCTGACTTAGTTGGGCTTTGAACAAGCTGCCATGAAATGAATCATGACAAAGCAGTGTTCAGATTGTCACTGCTGCATCTAAGCATTGTAAATATCACAGCTATTTGATCAACAATATCAGGCAAGAGGTTTCAAATTACTGACATACATCGTTTTTTACTATTCGCTGCTGTGGTGAATTGTGGTTGTTGAACATGATGAATTTATCTGGTTGATTTGATCCTCCTCCAGTGTTGCCTTGTACATGCCGATGCATTGCCACTTCTTTGCAGATCGTTCTGAGAGCACTTTGGTGGAATGATCCAACCGAGGTTCATTATTTGATGGAAAACAAAAGATAAGAAGCACTCAAGCATTAGACTGGAATTGCTTGTGCTTTAAAGCCCACAGCCCAGTTAATAAGCCAGCCGCGCTGGGTGGTTTTCTGTGCATCATAACAATCCTGTTCAGCTTCATGTCTACATAAAATGAGCTCTGTTTGTGTTTTTGTTTTAGTCTACCACATAGAATCCAATCATTGCATAACTATTTAATCACAAATATCATGTTCATTGCATGATCAATGAATTCAAAAATCAAAAACTTATTGAATTTGAATCCTTTGAACTGGCTTAAAATTCAATGAGATAAAAGCATCATGAAAAGGCTAAAAGAACTTCGATTTGTGGAAGTCGTTTCATCCTGAATAAATGTAGTTTACTATTTCTTTCTTCTTCGTCTGTTTGCAATGAATAGCTTGGTTTCCAGCTTTCTACAGATCCTGCTAATAATAATATGCATTTATTTTTCCGGTGTTGAAGAAGAATGCATGAAATATCCACATTAGGAATCAATTAATACTGATCTATAAAGGAATTTTATTTTTAAAAAAAGGACTTATCAACTAGTTATCGACCCCACAAAAACTCATAACAAAACAGTGACATTTGAAAATGTAAACCTTACAGTAAAGAGCAATAAACTGATGTAATTGTATTTGTATTGATGAACTAAAGTGAATCCTTGTTTCTTTATTGTAAAAATTGTAGACGGATCAATAATCTCATAATCCTATCTATTGATCCATAAATGTCTGACCAAGGGTCAGCGGTGGGTTCGATTAATGCAGTGCCATTACTTGCACTGACTGATGCATAAAATCAGTGAACCAACAGCTTGACACATTGCAATATATCAGGAGTGATCATTTCCTGGCAGCCAGATAAGCACAAAAAACGATTTTCGGTGCTATGATGTGTGATTTCCCTGCAGTCAATAATCACGTCATGGACACTTCCACTCGGGCAACAAAATTGAACCACTGCTTTCTGGTTGGTGGACAAAAACATGATTATTCCTACAGGAGTGCAGTAGCCTGCTGTGATAAAAAACCAAAAAAGCTACTTCTGGTAATAGCGAGCCTCAAAATCCATAAAATATCAACAGAAATGCTACCAAGAGAACAGTCACTCTCAAAAGACAGAGTTTGCACTGAAAAATAAGTAATTGTTTGCAATTTAAATGGTAATGAGCTCTTAAACAGATTAAACAGTCCACGTGTAATAATCGTGAACATCACTGGGTTTTTTGGGTTCATTCGGTTTTTGGCTATTTTCTTTTTAAAAATCACATTTATATTTTTTATTTGAGCACAAAGACATGACAAACACACAAATGCGGCCTGAGAACATGCAATCATCATATACTGTTACTTTAGGTTGGTGCGGACAAAGACCATATCTATATTCTATATAACACATATGTGATTGTGTTACCCTGTCTAAGTCCAGGGCTGTGTGTCCGCACTGAGAGGCAGCTGGCTTGATAGGGAGAGAGGAAGGTGAGAAGTTCCTGTTGATTACCAACTGCTCTGATGTCCTTGTGAAAGACTACAAGAAAAGTTAGTGTCTGAATGTCATGGATGACATGTAGTAACCATGGAGATACTACCGTGGTGGCAGGAAACAGCTGAGAAGGTTTAGTTTGACCTTTATTAAACAATCAAAAATCCCACTGAGGTCCGTCCATCCAACCATTCATCCATCTATCCATCCATCCATCCATCGCAGCCTTTATGGTTATGAGGTACACCTGTGCACCGTCCTAAAACGTGCTCTTATTTTGAAAACGGCAGCTTCGGGTCGGACAATATAAAAAAATAAAAAAAAACTATTTTGGTCTTCTAACATTTCTTTTTCTGTTTTTACAGATGTGTTAACCCATTCCCAACCCTGATAACAAAAAAATGCCTTGAATTTCCATCTTCATTTTGAATTTTAACCACTCATTTGTTTCTTAACATCCTTTTCTGACAAACATGCATGTCCTAATTTGCATTTTCATTAAAGGGCTACTCAACCCAAAGGCTACGTTCACACAGCAGGTCTTCATTCAAATTTGTTTTCCTTCATGTTACACATTGAATGCATCTTTTGTCAGTCAAAAGTATAAAATGAATGCGACCCTGAGGTAATATGAAACCTCACAAGCATGCACTGAGTTTACAAAAGCACATATGGAGGCATTTCATCTTGGCGTGTGTGTGTGTGGTACTGATATGTGAAATATGTATTAATTCTAAGACCTTTCTTCCACTGTCTACTTTCCATTCCGTCCACCGCTGGAGCTGGTTTTTTCCCCCTGCCGCTCCTCCTAGAATGCGGAATTGTGAGGTTTATTGCATTTCGATAACGTAAAGGTCGAACAAATGTATTGCATATGTATGGGATATATGGGAGATATATTTAGGAGCACACATGAACATGGTAAGGATTTGAAAAAATTAGATTTGTCTTTAACGGATCGTACACATGGGAAAACAAATTTGATTTTGGGTTGCATTTGCCTGCAGTCTAAACGTACAGTGCTGCCATCTACAGTACATGCTGATAATAATACTCATCTAAGATGGTATAATAATACATTTATGAAGTGATAAACTGATATAATCTATGATTTAAGAACAATAAAGATCGATCAAATCATTTTCTTGGATGCATTCAATAATCTAATACCAAACCTCCAGAGGGCAGAGAAGATATTGCAGGATATTACCAGGAAATTGCAGACCAGTAACACGCTTGTATGTGATATGCTTTACAGCACATATATACTCTGCCATCTTTCATCAAATAATCCTGACACCCACCTCTTACACCTGCTCCAGCCATAACTGACGTTGGTGGTAAGAGTTTGAATCCAACATGTTGCTTCGTACAATGAGTGTTTCTAAAAACAACAAATAAGAACAATAGCATGTCAACAAGCACATACTGTATCTAGATTTGCAATAGAGGTTGTGAACCCTGTGTGAGGTTTAGCAGTGGTTTATTATATACAATATCAGTTATCATTGTCAGCATCTATTTAATAGCCTTGTGATATAGACCAGATAGATCTATCTAGAGATTGAAATAAAAGCATAAATATTCCTTAAAATGAAAACAATGTAGAAAAAGAAAACCATCATAAGAACTTTTCACTGCTGTTCTATATGTATGCTCTTGTAATGTATTTTGCCTTGTATTAAGACAGTGGTTCTCAATATTTTCAGCACACGACCACCAAAATAAAGATGCCAGAGACCAGAGACCCTCATTGTACCACCACCACCTCCCCTATAAGGGTAGAATAAAGGACAGAGCTTTTTGGGGCCCTTTCATGAAGTCAGCAAAATGATGGTCCATTGTTCTATGAATCTGTGATGACCACATTTATTTATTTATTTATTTGAATAATATCCACTGTTATCCAGGAAGTGTATTATTATTTGCTCCATAGTATATAGTCATCTTAAAGATGTAAATCCTTGTTTCAATCAGAAATGAAATGGTTTAAAAGTGACCAAAAATGCCGGAAAAGTTGGTGAAATAGAATTTTAAAAACCACAGAAATTGGTTACAAGTTGCACATTAGGGGTAATATAATTTAAAAAGAAGGAACAATTAATTTGAACTGGCAAATAATGGGCATGAAAAATCGTGAATGTGGTTAAATTGCCAAAACTTAGCATGAACTATGGTGAAAAGATGTACAAAGTGATATTAATGGATCAACATATGTGACATTAGGTGGGAAAAAAGGTGGAAAGGGTTTATAAGTGCCGGAAATGTATTGAGAGTTGAAAAAATGTGCAGAGAAGGCATTGAAATTTGATGGAGAAGTGTCAGAAATGGGAATATTGCAGCAAAAATGCAATAAACGGAGCAAAAATATGGCAAGAAAAAGTGATGAAAATAGGTTAAAATATGGCAAGTTCGGACTTACATTGTTAAAAAATTATTTTGTTTCTTGAAAGCATTTGGCGACCCCCTCCCAGTGTCTCACAACCCCAAGGTTCAGAACCCCTGTATTAAGATACAGATAAATACAGCCAAACAAATTTCAAAAATACTTGTTACAATTGCAAAAATATTACAAAAATCGGAGGTAAGGCTAAAGTCAAGCTGCTGATTAGACAGCATGATTAATGCACAGGTATACCTCAGGGTGGCAACAATAAAAGGCCACCCTGAAACGTGCAGTTTTGCTTTATTGCGGGGGGGTCAGAAAACTTTGGGTTATATATATAACCCTGGTTCTATGAGTAATATGAGTGAGATGTCGCACTATGAGATGGAACCTCTGTTTGCATTCCTCAGAAGCATTTATTTAGGTCTGCCAATCCTGATTGGCCAGTGAAGCACGTCCATCCGCTAGGGGGTCACCCACCTCCTATAAAAGGAGGGGTTGGACAGAAGTGCACCATTCAAAATAAGCACCTCTTCTCCTCGTTCGAGGAAGAAGGGTAGTCTGGTGAGACATCTCACTCATATTACTCATAGAACCGGGGTTATATACATCAGGTCCTGCAGAAATGACAAAATCACTCCCACCGGGCACTGAAAAGGGATGTGGTTCCACCCCTCAAATAACCTCCACCTAGAGTCATAAAGAGACCTAGTGGAGGGGGCTCAAGCACTCTGTATGGTGGAAATCACACTCTGTGATAAACCCACAGCTGACTGAGATTGAGCCACTCAGGGGCCAAGCCCACAGCACCAGACGGTTTGGACGCAGGTGGAAAACAGAGCCCCTCCTTTGTGACCACAGGGACATGCACACAGCAGCTGGTAAATCTCCGCCAGCCAATGCATGGCCGGCCACAGTGGAGCCACCAGGATCAGTGTGTGACCACATTCCCTCACCCTGGACAGGGTCGAGGGCATCAGAGCCAACGGGGAGAATGCCTGAAGAAGCACATGCAGCCAAACGTGCACTAGTGCATCTACGCCGAGGGGAGCCTTGGTGCAGCGCAGGGAGAAAAACATTGCCCACTGCGCATTTTCTTCCCCTGCGATTTTCTTCCACCTCCACCCGTCCTTAACGGGCCCACAGCTGCCACACCACCTCTGGTTGTGGCATCCTTTCCCCATAAAGCGGCGCACCCCTGGATAACAGGTCGGCGTCCACGTTCATGATCCCCGGGACGTGCATCGCCCTCAGCGAGAGGAGATGCCCAACACTCCACAGGACAGTCTATGTGCCAGTGACAGCAACCGACGAGAGTGCAACTTGCCCTGACGGTTGATGTACACCACCGCTGTGGTATTGTTTGTCCTCACCAAGACATGATGTCCCCTGAGAGACGGAAGGAAGTGGATCAGCGAGAGGAACATCGCTAATTTATGTGAGCAATGACGCACAAGATCGAGCCCATGTGAGGCCACCCACAGCTGGAAATTCCTCATGTGAAGGAGACCAAGGTGGATCACAAGGATCGCCTAAACCATCAACCTGATTAAACAAAGACAGTCTGAACTGAACATACTTGCCCTCCCGAAACAACCTGAGACACACCCCAAACGTTTTTACCCACTCCGGTAAAAGACGCACGATGAACGGCACTGAGCGCAGGTACAGACCCAAGAAAATTATTTCCTGTATGGGGACAACACGCTCTTTTCTGCATTCACCACAAATCCCAGATTTGACAGGTTTTCCAGCAGAATGTGAGTGTGCGCCCTGGCCTCCACCTCCAGTTGTGTCAAAAGCAGCCAATCGTCCAGGTACATAGCCAGACGAATGCCCAGCCTTCTCAGCAGAGCAATTGCAGCTTTCAAAGAGAAGCCGAACGGGAGAACGCGGTACTCATAACACACCCTTCGGAAAGCAAACGCAGGTACTTTCTGTAAGGGGGATATATTGTAATGTGGAAATACACGTCTTTGAGGTCGACATACATGAACCAATCGCTCTGTCGCACCAGATGTGAACGGGGGTTTCCTGAGGAGGCAGAGGCAGAAAGCCTCATCGTCTCTTTTTTCTCCTCGCAGCACAGCTGCATCGATGACAACGCGGAGCCGAAAATCCCTTGTGGAACAACGGGGGCATCAAGGATGACACTTTTCTCCCCATCAAACAGTTTGGCCAGGTCGAGCCAGCGTGCCAGCTCCTGTATAACCATGTTACCCATCACCTTCCCCATGGCCTGCACAGAGCAGCGCTGGGTGCGAAGGTACACATCGGCAACCGTGGATATCTCCTCCATCGCAGGGTCTTGAGACAGGGAAAAATCCTCACAGAGTTTGGCCTGATAGGCAGTGAGGAGATAGAGAACATTCAGCACCCTGACTGAGAGAGTAGCGGCTGCATATGTCCTACCGTACAGATCTGACTGGAGACGGTCCGCTCTGGGCGGTAACATGGGCGTCCGAGGGGACACAGCGTTGAATGCGGCGCAGTGCCAGCACGAGCCCGGAGACTCGACCACCATACGGGCATGTTCCAGACTCAGGCAGCTGGGACAGACTTTGTGTTTGTCTTTGGCGGAGACATGGACAGAGGCAAGCCCTAGAGCATCCCCCTCCCTCTGTGAGACGAGCTTTAGTCTCCATCAACACGTGGCGCAGTCAGGAGAGCAGGTGGCTTAGCTAGCGCTACCACAAGGTAGCTATCACAGGTGCTAGCAGGGACGCAGGCCAAAGTGTGCTGGACCGTTAGAGACCTCGAGGACAACGTTGGTTCCAGACGGCAGCTTTCGCTGTAGTCCGAAGCTCGACTCCGCCTGTGGACAGTTAAGCTGGCAAAGAAAAACACAAGATCGCTGAGAGGAAAAGAGGTTTTTGAATGGTGTGCATCTGTCCGCTTCCTCCATTTATAGGAGGTGGGTCTCCCCCTAGTGGGCGAACGTGCTTCACTGGCCAATCCGAATTGGCAGATTGAAACAAATGCTTCTGAGGAATACAGACAGAGGTTGCATCCCATAGTGAGACATCTCACAAAATATTATATGAAATAGAACTAGTCAGTATCTGTGTGACCACCAATTGCCTCACACAGTGCAACATATCTCCTTCACATAGAGTTGATCAGGTTGTTGATTGTGGCCTGTGGAAGGTCGGTCCACTCCTCTTCAATGGCTGTGTGAAGCTGCTGGATATTGACAAGAACTGGAACACGCTGTCATATACGCTGATCCAGAGCATCCCAAACATGCTCAATGGGAAACATATCCGGTGAGTATGCTGGCAATTAATGAACTCGGATGTTTTCAGCTTCCAGGAATTGTGTACAGACCCTTGCAACACGGATGAATGGCACAACATTGGGCCTCAGGACCTCATCACGGGATCTCTGTGCATTCAAAATGCCATCAATAAAATGCACCTGTGTTCATTGTCCATAACATACACCTGCCCATACCATACCATAACCCCACCGCCACCATGGGCCACTCCATCCACAACGTTAACATCAGCAAACCGGTCACCCACACGATGCCACACAATGACAAACACCAAAAATCAGAGGTAAGGCTGTAGTAGGTTATAAAAATAGAAATACTTTGAAAGCTAAGCAGGGCCAGGCCTGGTCAATACTAGGATGAGAGACCACTGAGAATTCAAAGTGACAGTGGGGCGTGAGGCTATAGTAAGGCTTAAAAATAAAAAAAACATATACATATATTTCTTTTTTTTTTTTTAGACAAGGCTTGCTTCAAAATGGCAAAAACATGACAAACACCAAAAATTTGGAGTTAAGGTAGCCCGGCGATAAGCCACACCCACTTTCTTTTCATAAGGAAGTGGCCTAACCAGTGCTCATGTTCTTTGCCATTTTAATTGAAGACTTTTGGTTTTGTAACACAATAATCAGGCTAACAATGTCTGCCAATCCTAAACCAAACCAAAAAAAGTCTCATTGGCTTTGCTTAAAAACAAGTGTAGACCATAAAACTCCATGAAATAGCTGGGCACATTTTGACAGAATGAAGAATAAAACCAGCAGGGGCAGTTATCTGTTTCATTTTCTTCAAAAAGCCATTAGGACATAAAATTAAAAAGATAAAAAAAAAAAAAATCATAATGAATCAATGTTACTACAAGATGAGAAGTTTCATGTTTTTAGTTCATGATCCCCAAATGTTTATAGAGAATCTCCTAATTGTTTCCCTCACACAGCTCGCTTGGATTAATTATTTAAATTATAGTTCAGATTGTACATAGTTGTGATGTAAACTGTGAAATGTTGTGGGTTAATCGGTGGAGGCAAATATATATATATATATATATATATATGGAGAGAGAGCGAGAGAGAGAGAATGTACAAAATAAAGTCTGCTTAGCATTTAAATTATTCACATTAATCTTTTTAATATCCCTGTTAGACTAAGAATTATGTATAATTAGTTTGTTCTGGCAGGTAGTGGTAAACACAGCTTGGTAATGCAGAGCACTACAGAAAAATCTTATCTGAATGTGTTATGGAAGGTACCGTATGACTGAGAGTAACTGGAGCCGTCAAATCATGGTAGAGGAGATAGGGTGTGTTCCCTCATGGTCCTATTAGAGTGCCTGGTTCTTCTCTACTGAGAACATGTGATGACACCACAGATTACACAAAGAATAACACCTTCCCTTTGGGAATGGGTGTCACATTTCTGATTGGTTTAGTTCGTGTATGATGCATACCACGTTCAATGAAAACACACATTAGATGAGGCCGTGCAGCAGATCTCTGATACATTAAATCTCAGGAAAATAAAAATTGGCCTGAGTGTTAAAAAAGTGGGTTCAGGTGCAAATTTAAAGAGAAGCTAAAACCCCCAAAACACTTTTTTTCCTGCTGAAAACAAATATATTTGGGAATGAAATAGTGTTGTTGATTAATTCCTGTCCAGCTGTTGACATTTTAGCCAGCGTATTTCAATTTCATGAATTTTATTTATAGAAATGAAAGAGTGACTGCCCTCTAGAAGTTTAACCCAAGTTGCTACACTTGCATTTTGCCATTGGCTGAGAATGGTGGTTTGTGATGTTTTGGTGGCTTTTTATGTCGCAAACCACCACTTTTAGCCCCGCCCCTTGTACAAAAACTAGCAGCTGTCAATCTGTGATGAATAGGTTGGACTGAGAGCATTGCAAATAGAGGCAGAGAGAGTATTGAGGAGGTAGTTAGTATGGTATGGATTCTTCTTTAGAGATTTTATAGTATACACTGGGCGTGTCTATAATGCTCCAGAAGCCACGCCCATAATCAAGGCATTTTTTATTTCCAGCCCACACACGTCAGCCAAAATCTTAGGGTTTAGTTACTCCTTAAAGCTGATATCTGGAGTTTCTGAGAAATCTATGTTCATGTTGCTTTCTTTTGAAATATGAAAAAAACAGGTCTTTTACTATGGTCTACTGCCGGTGGTCATTCAAAGACATGAATGTATATAAGTCCCTCCTTCATCCTATAGACCCCTATACAAATGGAAATGATCGCCGAGTGCGCCCAGCCAATTGGCTTCAACTGCGTGTTTTTGAGACTGTCAATCAAAGTGAATGTGGAACTGTGCACGGAAACAAGGCAGCGCGTCACAACAGCAAACAGGTAAATATGATTTTGTTTCTTACCTGACCCACAGACCTATATCAATGCAGAAATGCGTGGCTTCTGGTAGATTGCAGAGGCAGTGGGAGGAAGTGGAGCTGTTGAGGGCGGGACATCGAGACGTCCTCTCAGAAACTCTGGATATCAGCTTTAACCTTGAGGAGAAGTGTATGTATTTAGTCTGTGTAATAGAGTGCTTATCAGGCCATATTTTCTCGTCGGAGCCCGACCCGAACCCGACCAGCAGTTTTAAATACTTGTCCGAACCCGACCCGACCAAATACCTAATCAGGACTACTCTTAATTAAATGTTTTGTCTTGGTATACAGTGTCATCCAAGTTAGCCACAGCCTATCAAATGTAACTATGTGTTTGGAGACTCATGAAAGACAAGGAAACAACCAACAACGGCATTGTCCACCTGACGCAGAATATATATATTTTTTTTTTTTTTTTTTTTTTTTTTATTTTGAACCAGCCATGCAGGAATGCAGGAATGTATCTACGCTTTTAAAAACCTAACTCACCTTTATCATCATTTTCAATAGATTTGTGGATAAAATTGGTTGTAAATAAGCTAAGGTATAATCATTTGTCCCCTGCTGTCTTTTATTTTCCAGGAAGGGAAGGATGTTATCAAGAAGTGGCAAAACATGTCGTCTGTGCTTTTTTTTAATCCATTATAATGAGACTGTAGCCAAACATGGCAAAGCTAAAATATGAGAATCTTGGAGTCCAACATCACCCTGCCACCGTTAGTCTCCATTGCTGTCACAAACAGACATAAAGACAAAGATCCAAAAATAAAAATCAACCTGACAGTATTCTATTGCTCTGTGACGGCGGATTGTTCTTTCAGCAAATAGTCCATAAAATGAAATGGAACAACACACAATATTTCTCCAAATCCAAGATCTTCAGACACATTCTCATTTTTTTTAGCGATTGAATCCACCTCTAAGTGCACAACACTACATCATACGGGCGACTTTCTGCCATGCGTCTACATTGAAAACTGTTCATTATTGATAAAGATCGTTTCTCCTTTCACAGCTTCAAATATCACTGCAAAGAACACTTATCATAAAATAAGAGTACTCAGAGCGCAAACCTCCACCAAGCACCCAATCACCTCTGTCAGATATTGGCAGTTAAATAGAACAGTAGCTGGGTTTCCATCACAGATTTTGGCAAAATAAAAGCGATGTCTACAAAGTATAATTGCGCTTTGAACGTGTTTCCATTTAAGGTTGTTTTGAGCAGGAGCCTCGTAACTCCCGTGAAATCTCGACCCGTGAGACTTCACTGTAGAAAGAGGGACGCTCAGAATCTCTATATAAAACTCTGTATTCCTTTGTTGTTTCACGTCTAATGTGGCAGTCATAATTTTGATGTATAACGCTAAGAAATGTCCTGGTCTCCTTTTCTGCCTACACGTACCACGTCATGTTTTCTCGGAGAGAAGTGGTCATGTGACATTCTGTGTCACGTTCTATGACGTGTAATTGCAGAAAAAGTGTTTCCATAGCGCTCTTGCGACACATTTCAATATGGAAACGTCTGAAATTCCTACTTGTGGGAGCGTAAAAACTTTTAAACGATATTTGAGTGTTTATTCAAAATTCAGGGGTTTCCATTACCAGTTTTTATTGCGCTATTTAGAGTTTGCGTAGTGAAAAGTAATGGGAGTAATGGAAACGTTGCTAGTGATCCTGGTCATGGTACCATGATCTATCACACTTTCTATTCCCTATTTTCTATTAACATTTGTATTCCTATTAATAGCAATAGAGGAGGTCCAAATGTATGGGCACCCATTTTCTTTCAAAAGAAGAAAAGCGTGATTTATTGCGCAATCTAAATCTAATCTTGATGAAACTCTGTGGGGTAGCTGAGAAACCAACTTCACGTAACAAAGTCAAATCTCATAAAGAACAGTCAATAATAAACAGAGATAGGATTTTTTTTTTAATTTCACCAATGACTAGGGATAAGAATATTTACATTTTTTAAACCGATCCAGAATCAGTATATTGATCCAGATCCCTTCCAGAATTTTATGGAATCTTCCATGCTGTAATGACAAAATCCATTAAGTATTTTTAGGATAACCCCGCAAACAAACAAACAAATAAATAAACAAACACAGGTGAAAATATTTCCTTTGTTCAAATAAACATGACGGGTCTTGGAAAGAATTCTGACATCTTATCTTTCTCTCTAAGCTAAATATATAACGTGTTAACACTTGTTACACATTGTATGTGTTCTGAGTCACGAACCTGAGACCTCAAGTGTGTAACAGGGTTACTTCTGATCCTGTTCTCATCTCACTTTACTTTCCTTAAGGCCAACTTAACCACATCAGTGCACATAACAGAGACAGGTACGAGTGTCTGTCACATGTGCTTATGTGAAGGAGCATGACATTGGTTCCAGTTGCTAAATGTGACATTGATCCAAAGAGGCATTTTTAGTGTGGGAGAAGTAGGCATGCTAACTTCACAATGACGGGTATAGAAAGTGTGACACCATTGAAACATGCCTCTTAGATCAAATGGTGAAAGTAATAGATTACAAGTACTCACGTTATTGTATTTGAGTTGCTTTTATGGGTACTTGTACGTTTTTGAGTATATTTTTTAAATCAGTCATTTTACTTGTATTTAAGTACGATTTAAAAAGTAAAAGTAATTCATTACATTTCTACACCCAACCCTGACTAAATAAATTATATTTTTTTTGTTGATTATCAAATGATCAACGGACATTGTGAAACTTCAAAAAATGAAATGATTAGACAACAGTCAAATGCATCACGTCATAGCCGACCAACCAGATTAAACGTAATGTACCAAAACAGCATTGAATGGAGGTTGTTTTCTCAGTTTCAGAGTTCATTCATGTAATTTTTTGTTTACACATTTTCTTTTAATTCATTGCCGTTTCTTTTTTTTTTTTTTTTTTTTTTTACATTTTGACAATCCTTTTATATTGTACAGATGCCTTTGTGGAAAATAAATTAAGTTCCAATTTTGCAAAATTTGTACTCTTCCTTTTTCAGTTCATACATGAGATGTTTACTGTACACAAGGGAACCGTGGCAAGATTTATGATGAAAAATAAACGTGGGGGTGAAAGTAACTAGTAACTTACGTTGAGTTCTACTTCATTTAGCTACTTTTGACTTGTACTTGAGTATTTTATGTATGACTTACTTGTACTTGAGTACAATTTCAACGTAGTAGCAGTACTTCTACTTTATATCAGACCTCTTTACACCTCTGCTTAGATCCATCGCGTGGTGACGTATTAGTACTTCCTCACATTTATGCAAATGTTTATCAAATTCTGCAACAATGCCAAAGAAGCAATTGCATTGAATACATTTTTGAAGCAGATAGAATTAATGGAGGATCAGTGATTTTAAAGGAGACATGTTGGAGTTTCACACTTTCCTGCAACAAAAATGAAAACTGGACTGTGACAAACAGGGTGAGAACACACCATTTGTCTCATTAATTGCGTATCGTGTACTAATTTAGCATTGCTAATTAATTGCTGAGTGTTTGTTAATTCATTCATGGCACTGTGTTCTTTGTTACTTACCTTGTCCACCATGTGTTCCAGAGACTAATGGGGGGCGGAGCCTATCATTTCCTGTATTTATACCCTGGGTGACATCTCCAGTGATGTCACTGGTGATGTCACTAGGTGAGACCAAGTAGGAGGGGTGGGAGGTAAAATTGTGTTTAAATGATTGATTGATAAATGTTATTCAAGTAAACAGGGTTATAGGGAGATATTATTTGGCACTTCATGTAGCGTTTCATTGACTATTGCTAACAGGAGTGTGTTTAAGCAGTTGGTCTGGGACTGTTGGGGAGGGTAGACGTTAGTGTAGCTATGTACACTCGATGCTAAGACAGCTCAGTAAATGACAGTGTTGTTTTTGGTCTGAATTATGGATTTTGATTATTCATAATTTAAAATTTACGCTAAACACCTAACCTGGTCGGGACCGGGTTATGAAGTGGAACCAATCTGAGCGAGTGTAAAAGCTCCGCCTCCTAACCAATCCCAACAGGTGCGCGCTGCACGAACACTGTTACTCTTTGCTGTCGTCATAGTTTTGAATCCATTTTATTTGTTTAAGATTATAAGATGTTGCTCCATTGTAAAACCAGGTTTCTCCATTGTTGTGATTGGTCAGACGCTGCAATCTCCACCTCTTTAATGGGAGCGCGCACGTAGCAGGATGAAACCACTTGTCTTAAATTAGCGTGTTGTTATCGACCTTCGTAGGACAGCGTCTCTCGGACGGGGAATGTTTGGTTAGGTGAAGCCCACTAATGGAGATAAATCCAAGATATAATTATCTAGATTCGTAGCATACCCACCAAATGTTAACTGAAGTTGTCAGGAATAATTGGGAGGTTTTGCAGACGGTTCCTATGAACATTTTAAACTTGAATCATGACAACATGTTAATGAGTTTACTTAACTGAATACAGCGAAGCTTCATCAATATGTAGGCTGTTATCTGTACATAAGATATTTAGTGTTCTGCCAACTCAGTCTTTGTTGGTCACACGCGTGTCAACATGATTATTGGATCCATTCAGAGCCTGAGAGAGACGTATAATATTCAACATCAGCTCTGACAACAACAGGCGTTAAAGGGGAAGTACACCGCTGCCTTCTGCTGAGCTGACACTAGGAGGGAAATTTTAAAAGAAAAGCCCTTGATTATGGGCGTTACTGCTGTAGCAGTAAGACACGCCCAGCTCCTTTCAGTAACCGCCCCCTACCCTCCGTCCCCGCACGCACAGAATCAAAACTCATCACAACTGCTAGCGAACGAGCTAAACATGAGTGAGTCCGACAGTGTGGACACTTTTGCCACAGAGAGGTCATTGTCATGTTTTATAGGAGAGGCGGGGCCAACAGTTAAAGTGATGACACAGGGGTTTCAAGAGCTTACCGTTCAACCAATAGCAAAATTCAGTTGTATTAGCCAGCGTTCAACCCTTAGTGGCCAGTATATCGGACATTTTACAGCTAAATACGCAAAATTTAAACACTTTTACTAAAATGTGAAGAGTGGGACTAAGAGCAATCAACAGCACTACTTAATACCCAAATACACATATATATTCAGCAGAAAAAAGTCAGTTTGGGGTGTACTGACTCTTTAATGAATCTCAATCTCTGCACAAATTACAACAAAGTCATCTCAAACGCTTAACAAAAAAAATAGAGTCCATAGTAAGAAAGAAAGAACCCAACAAGATCCACATGAATAAGCATTTAGTGACAGTGGGAAGAAACAACTCTTTCTTTTTTATAGGAAGAAATCTCCAGCGGAACCAGGTTCAGAGGTGGCAGCCATCCGCTTAGACTGGTTGGGTCCTTATACGTATAAAAAGCACTTCAAACATACACATGGAAAACAATTGAAAACATATGAAGAGTACGTTTCACATCAAAACATGGCTGTGATTTATTTACTATGCTCCTCACGTGCTTCACTAGACGAATCATTGAATGAATTAAATGATTTGTCAAGAAAAGAAAGTTTCTTCAAAAACCTGAGTGTGAAACACTCGCTGTTATTTCTCGTCGATGGCAATCAAAATGACAAATCAATGAACATTGTCCCAGAACAAATGCATTGTTTTCAATCAAGTAAATATAACTTTTTTTCCATTTAAAGCCAGAGTGTGCAGTTTAGTTTGAGATGTATTACATATTTAGTTCTAAAAAACCACCTCCTAGAGGTGTTGTGCAATGTTTGCTAAGCGGCTAAGCACACAGGCCAGGGACAGATGGCTACATTAAAAGAAAACACTGCAACTGGCAAACTGAAGGTTGCTATTCTGCATGTTGCCGCACGTACTCGGAGTCTTTGTGACAAAGATGGAGCGCCTCCCACTGCAGATCGACACTGTTCCCATAAAGCCCTGCCTGTTTAATATTGAAACAAACGAATGGCTGACGTTATTGGAACCTGCCATGTGTTTTGTGCTGGGTAATTGTGGAGAACTCTGCATAAATTATTCAGTAGTTGCATACAAACACCATTTGTTTTTGGTGATGCAATAAAACAGTAGACTGCAGGCTGCGGTGCTCACTACTTCACAGTACTAAACATAACATGTTACTAAACACAACAGATATGGAATTTAGCACAAAATACTCAACTTCATGTCAATGGTACTGTATGATGAATAACAATACAACATGTTGTCAATCTAAGGCCTCAAATATCTTATCAACAGTGCACAATATGGAGGTCAATTTAGTTCCTATTTCCAAGTCAGACGTCACAAACTCGCTCATATTCCTCAACCAAAGCGTACAGTCTGTCAACTAAGGATAAACTTGAATTTCTGATTGGGGCTTGTCTGCTAATGAGAGCGTAGAGAAGCACAGAGGTTTTTATTGTAGCATCAAAAATAGTGTATACGTGTATTTTTGCAGGCTGAATTGCCCCTAATGATGGTAAATTAAGTAACTGATTGGCCAAAAGGTGAGAGATTTCAGCATGATAAACCTTTCTGACCAACCAAAACTAGGTTAAAGGTAAAGGTCACATATCATGCTATTTTTCACCCATCTCCATTTGTTCTAAGAACCCCAAAAACATAGTATTTGAGGTTTATTTTCCCAAACTCGCCTTTTTTCCAGAGCATTGATTTCCTCCTCCCCGCACGGTGACGAAGGGCCAGAGGACGGCCCGCCCTCCTCCCACCCACTCTGTAGCTGAGCTCATTCTGCTTTATACAGTAAACATGAGACAGAGTGTGGGGGCGGGGCGTTCACCGGTACATACATAAACTGTAGAAAATACATACATAGCACTGCGCAAAGGACACTGAAATGCTCACCTTTGTGGGCGTGTCTGTTTACATGTCAATCACGGCAGTGAGCTTCCTAGAGGCGTGGCTTCTCCAGCTCAGTGCCGCGTGAAATTCGTCATCAAATTGGGAATGCGTCATCAAATTGGAGTGAGGTGTTTGGGCTCACCCTGCAATAAGAAAGGAGCAAATCACCCTCTAACTAATGATTGAGGGAATCAATGAAAAAAAACACTTTGGGCACGTGTATGAAGCCCTAATAACACTTTATGATGTTTAAAGCACAGAAAAGTCCATTTAGCTTTCTGTAATTTCTTGAAATTAATAAAAAAAAATGTACCCAATATTTACAAAGGTTAAAACCCTAAAGGAGGAGAAGGCTGTATTGTTATAATGTACTTCTATGCTTGTACCACATGTTTCACAGAAACCTCAGAACTGGTTATTTGTGAATAATCGCAATGAAATCTTCATAAAAGGATGATTTAGCATTTTTTATAGATTCAAGTCTTTTTTTCAGTCTTTTTTGTCACTAAAGGTAAAAACAAGTGTTTTTTGTTTTTTTTTTAACAACTCTAACTGTGGTAAGAAATGAGTAACATTATTGCCTTTGGCAACAAAGCAACATATGATGTAAAGCCTTTCAATATGAACAAGATTACGTTTGTTTTTCATTTACCTTTGGACAGGAACATATCTTAACAAGTGCAAAGGAAAAGAAAAGGCGCCTCTCTGGAAACCTAATAACACATGGATTAGTTTTACATTTCAGCTTGCTCTCAAAGCACAAACAACACTCAGAATATTCCCATATGAGGAATGTTTTGTTGTGGGAAGTGAAATTGGAAGTAGTGACGCTCCCATACGTCTTCATCCTGCAGGGATGATAACACGGATAACTGGACACTGCCATAGGGACCGTGATCAGCATGGATAAATAACATTGAAAGCTGAGAATTCTGGCTTGTATTGATAAGAAATGTGTGTGAGTGTTGGCAGGTGGTTTAATTGGTGGTAAATCAGACCTGTGTGCTGTGCAGATGGCTGCACGTTCTGTTTACACCTCCTGGATCTGTGTGTCCTGCTTACACTTAGCACTAATATGTTAAGCTCTACACAGTCTCCATCACACACACACACACACACACACGCACGCACGCACGCACGCACGCACACACGCACACACACACACACACACACACACACAAATATGTTATGTTGTGTTTTTTTTGTTTTTTACTTATTAATCCAGTGTTTTTCAACCTTTTTTGAGCTAAGGTACATCTTTTCATTGAAAAAACATCTTGAATAGGAATCGAAAAAAACACAAAGAGAAAAGTTTTTATGATGTTTCGTATTTTTGCTTTCTTGTCAAAAGGCAATGAACAATCTGCGTACGTGTTTTTAATAGGAATCAAATGAACAACAGCAAAAAAATCTATTAGAATTTTTTATATTTTAAGATGGATGGATGGATGGATGGATGGATGGATGGATGGATGGATGGATGGATGGATGGATGGATGAACTGACAGGCGGACGGACAGATGGATGGATGAATGATGGATGGATGGATGGATGGATGGATGGATGGATGGATGACTGGATGGATAGATGGATGGATGGATGGATGGATGGATGGATGGATGAACTGACAGGCGGACGGACAGATGGATGGATGGATGATGGATGGATGGATGGATGGATGGATGGATGGATGGATGGATGGATGGATGGATGATGGATGGATGGATGGATGGATGGATGACTGGATGGATAGATGGATGGATGGATGGATGGATGGATGGATGGATGGATGGATGACTGGATGGATAGATGGATGGATGGATGGATGGATGGATGGATGGATGGATGGATGGATTCATATATTTATTGTTTTAAATAAAAAGTGTAATTAATGATATGCAGTCCATCTTATCAAAATGTCTTAAATGCAACTATAGAACAAAAGATTTAATAAGATTAGAACTACAATTAAATTTTATTCTGTTAAATGTGTTATATAATGTTTTGGGTTTTTTTTCATTACATTTTGTTATATTATATGTAAATATAATAATAATAATAAATGAATTTATAACAAATTTCTATAATTCAATTTTATTCTGTGTTGGTAAACGTTAAGACCAATTAGGTCTTAGATGAATTTCCAGAGTTCATACAGCTGTTAAAAGTGTCTGATAGTGTGAGAAGAAGAGAGAAGCCAACTCAAGGGCCACAGCTGGAATCTCTACAAACAACAACACAGGAAGCTTGGAAGTAGTGGTGCTGAAGAGAAAAGGCAATAGCTGGGATAGCACTAAACCCTCTGTCTGAGCAAACTTTATGTGATCTGTGGGGACGCAGTGATTATTTCTTTAAGGAAGTGGAGCGCAGCCTGCAGACAGTGTGCAGTGAATCACAGCAGGAAAGCTCTGACAGCTTACCAGGATGGAGCCCACCTGAGAAATGGTATCACAATGCCTGCCTTCCTGCATGAGGCGTATTATGTGTCATCTGAGGGCTCTGAAAAGGAACCAATTGGTTCTGTGAGATTATAGAAAGCTCCACATTGTGACCTGGGACTTCATTTCTCTGCTACAGCTGTCAGGGTTCAGTGGAGTCTTGGCTAAACATGCAGTTTTAAATCACATCCTGTGGTTTTAATGGTCTGCATGTGGAACAGCCAATGCAGCTTTATATAATAGTGCTTACATTAGGACAAACAAGCTCTGCTGCTGCTGCTGCTGCTGCTGAGCATTAGTGTATTAAAATAACAGGTATTAATTCCATTTTTGAGTGTGATGATGATACATTTGTGCGACACTTCATTCAGTTGCTCTAAAGCAGTGGTTCCCAACCTTTTTCTGGTCGTGACTCCATTTTTCTATCACTAATTTCTGGCAACACTAGATACTTTCTTTTAACTCTAAGATTGATTTTTTGATCATGTTTGTTATACTTTGTTACAAATACAGGATTAGTGCACAAAGTAACTAATAAGCACCATCTCCAGGGTTGGGGTCAATTACAATTACGTCTTCAATTATCCATGCTCAATTACAACTCAATTACGATTGCAGTTACTGAACCTGAAATACATCCTCTTGTTGTAGCTTTCTGTTTACATTTGTTATGATAAAAGGTCCTAAATCAGTTGTAAAATACACTAAAAACAAATATCTATCATCTCATTTATTTCCTATCTATTGGTTACCTTGTTAGGCTTCCTAATCAATGAAAATAAATAGGTTTTAATATGTTTGATGTGGACATCTGAGCCTTTTTTCTTTCAGTATACTCCTTCATTTATTTATTTATTATTATCTTAATGGTAAAATGTGGGAAAGCTTGATATGAAACAGATTTTAATAATAATTAACTACATATGTGTAGAACTGTACATAGAACTGTAACATGGTTCCCCAGTTTTGTGTTAAGTTACAATTGACAATTTTTTGTAGAATTTTCATGGCAATTACAATTACAAAGTCAATTATCTAAACTCAATTACAATTTGATCACGATTACGACAGCAACAGATTTTTTTTTTAAGTTACACCTACAATTACACCATAATTGTAATTAATCATCAATTACGCAAATACAATTACAATTGACCCCTACCCAGCTCAGATATTTTTATAGTGCATTTTATTTTAACTAGACGTATATTTTTAAAAAAGTGTAGAATACAGTTGTTTGAGATTGTGTGAGGTGTAACAATATTATTATTATTATAAGCTCTTTGAGTTTTATGCCTTTTCCTGCACTGTATGTTTATTTCTGTGATATTGTGCAAAACAGATAAATACATTTTAAAAAATAAATTAAAATCTAATTTAAAAATAATTTGCTATGTACTTATTAATGCCTTATTATACACTTAATGGCAGTCTCGCAGTCCAAACAGGATTAGGATTAGGATTAGGATTAGGATTAGGATTAGGGTTAGGGCTAGGGTTTACGTTAACCCTAACCCTAATCCTAGCATGTTGAGATCGTAATTCATATAAAACAACTTCCTTACTTACTACTAATAAGTATTAATTCTGGTTATTGAAGGAAAACTCTTTGTTAATGGCTTACTGGTTGTATAATAAGGCCATGCACATAAGTCATTAATAAGTACTTAATAATGACTAATTAAGAGTCAATATGACACTAATTTGCATGCGAATAAGCAACTAATGAATGGTTATTAGGTGTTCCCTAAACTAAAGTGTTACCAATCAGAGTTTTGTTTATTTAATTTAAAAATAGAAAAATACAATTTTAATCATTTATTTTATTATTACTGGACATTTTGGGCAACCCCACATGGGGTCACGACCCCAAGATTGAGAAACCCATAGAGGGACACAGAGACCCGCTGCGACTGTTTTCGGCAGCTTTATATCAGTTTAGTCAAGCCTAGAAACATTATACATCTAATTCATTATTTTAAAAAGTAAATCGAATTATCGATTTTTTTGTAGTAAAAGTTATGTATCAGGAACAGAGAGTTTACAGAACAGTTTCAAACCAAGGGCCATAAACTGGACTAAACAATATACGTTAAAAACAAATAAAATGAAATACATAAATAAATACGATGAGAAATGAAAGACTGTCATAGATATACTTAATTGTTACTTTATTCAAGTCAAACAATAACTGTAATCATTGATTCAAATGTTTTGATAACTAAAAAGAAAAGTGTGTACAGAAATTCACATCCTGACATTTTCTCAGTCCTTGAAATGGGAAGTGGACAAGCGTACACCGCTTCAGATTCATCGTCATGGTTGATTGCTGCCTCTGCAGGCTTTAAAGCAGCAACTCAGACTCATTATTTTGAAATGAATCAACAGAGCAGACGGCAGCTCATGGGTCAGACTGGGGGGGGGGGGGGGTGGAGGTGGGGGGGGGGGGGTTAGCGAGCTGCAACACTGCTTGTTGGTTTGGGGATTTTTACAGATAAACTCGACACCCAATGGCTGACAGATTAGTTATGAATACCAATGTGGATATCAGATGAATCATGGTGTCAAATAACTCAGCGTGAAGTGATCACAAAACTTTTACTCATCTTTGGATCACTTAGTCACAATTAAAATGACATGGTTGTTTCCTAACAAACAAATGAATCATTTGAATTGTCTCTAATCGATTTTAATCTTCATAGATATTCTTATAAATGACAATGGGAAAGCAATATCAAGGATTGTGGTCAAAGAGCAAGAGCAACTTTCCTTAAAGGGGAAGTTTTATGGAAAAAAGCATATACATTCCTTTAGTTTAGCCTCATTCAGAGGGCCAAAGTTGAAAAAGTTCTGTTTCCTCCCTCCCTTGTTATTCCACATTTTGTAAAAAGTCAGCCCCAAACGGGCGAGTTGGATTTTGGCCCCTTTATGACTCATAATGGGGAAACTCCTCCTCCTGACAATCCTAGCTCCTCCTACCCTACATAAGAATGTGAGCTCCTCTCTCCTCTCAAACTACATCACAGGTAAAACAAACATACCAAAGGCAGGTTGATATTATGCAGTTAGTATCACAGTTAATATCTTTATGTTCACTTTAAAGATCATCCAAAGGGCAGCGTGAGAACTCACAACCAGTTTCATTTTTAGTAGCTGTTATATTGCCTTGTATCACCTTTATGAGATGACCTGATGTGTATGTGACGCAATGCGACGCAGCGGACGAACAAAACAATGGACTATCGTTTTAAATGGACTATTTCTGTGGTCAGAAGAGGTAAGGAGGACAAGAAAGTGTTAATGATTTACTGCTGTTGCTGCTGTTGTGCATGAAGGCCCAAAAAAAACAGCCTGTTTTTAGGAGCAGTCTGAAAGTGATTTTCCAGAGGGCTAAAACTCCAGAAAACAGGTGAGTTTGGGAAAATACATCTCAAATACTTTGTAGTTGAGGTTCTTTGAACAATAAGAGATGGGTGAAAAATAGCATAATACTGGACTTTTAATGAAGCCACATCCAATATAAGGTATTGGATATCGGTCTGATATCAGCCTAAAAACGAATATCGGATTCAAATTTCCGAATTTCTGATTTTTTTTTTTTTTTTCCCCCAATTCATTATTTATTTATTTTTATTCAATTGTAGAATACTGTAGATATTATGTTGAAGGTTAAAATGTATGTAACCAATGGGTTAATAATAAATGGGTCAGTTTTTCTCATCCCTACTGTAGCTGACTATTGTTCTCTGTCTGAGTGACATCGCTTGATCAAGTCTTTTCTAACATTCCACACTACAAAATAAGTCATCATTATTTTTTTTATTAAAGAAGAAGAAGAAAAAAAAAGTAACAAAAGTATATATGATTCATGTTGATATCGAATCAATATCGGTATCATATATAAAACTTGTATTGGGACATCCCTGATGTTGGACACAACTCATGCAAAAAAACATCTAAAAAAAAAAAAAGCCAAAGTTAAACGTTGTACTTTTATTCTCTGCTCTAATATGGCATCAGTTCTCTTTCAAACTAATGTTTGTTTACTTCATAGAAGAATCACTGTAACAATGTCAGAATAATTAGTGGCATTTTGTTCAATATTTTACAGTTACCTCAGGTCACTAATTGCTGATTAAAATTCCTCTGGTGGGATGTATAATCAATGCTTTTAATTTAGAGGCTGAACCAAACAGATGCCTAATCATGCCTTTGTAATTAGAAAAAAACAGCCAGGGTGACCAAGGGAGTCAAGATTTCAGTCTGCAACTCATTTAATGCCATTAGATTTATACCAAACTTTAGCACTTAATGGTAAGAGACAGTAAGTGCTTTTTTTTCCTTTTTTTTTAATCAATCCAACATAGTATCATTAACGACATAAGGGTCGAGCCATGTTAAATAAACATAAAAAAATATAAACCTTTGCATACACACATGTAATATCCTTAAATATTTAAAAACCTACAAAAGAGACATGAACAAGATAGCAGACACCTAGTTAAAAACAGATACCCCATTATTTCACCCACCCATGTTGAATTGAATTGAATAAAAATTCAATAAAAAATGTAATTAAATAAAGCTGAATTAAAGTATTGTAGATATTTCAAAATTGCAAAAACTTTTTAAAAAAAATGCATAGTACTCTGATATTCTAATGAGTACAATTTAAAACAAACAAACTTTAGGATAGTAAACACTGTGTACCTTGTTTTCCTCTCAACTGGTGTGTTTGCCAAACCTCCTGAACCCTTGAGTCACAAATGTACTTTCTAATATGAAAATGATTGTCCAAACTTATATTCAACCAAACTGGTGTGTTTTGCATGGGTTGGTTCACTCACTTATTTTTGTGTCTAGTTAACTATTTCATAAACCGACTGTCATTTCTAATGCTGCGTTCATCAAAAAATGTCCCCATTTGCTTCATACGCACGTCTGAAGCGAAGCCCCGCCCACCAGCGACACGTCCTAGCTCGGTGACTTT